>NC_004354.4:5151515-5454545 GCF_000001215.4 Drosophila melanogaster | reverse complement strand
TTTTTCCGTTTGCCTCTGTCTCTGCGCACCCCAAATAATTGTGGCAAGTACTTACACGCACTCTTTTCGCCTTTATTTTCTTTACTTTCTTCACTTTTTTGTTGTGGCAACTAATTGACGCACATAATTGTTCGGTGGGTGTGTGTGGTTAGTTCGAGTTGCCTGTTTTTTTTTTTTTTTTTTTTTGTGGCCATTTCCTTGCTTTTTCTCCTTTGCTCCGAACGGAAATCCCCAAAACAAATAATTGACGCTCTACGCTCATAAAACTTGCCACTTTTCCTGCACCCAAAAAAAAAAAACAGAAAAAAACAACAGAAAAATTAATACATTGTCTGAGTGGCTGCGTTTGCTGAATTCCTATACTTTTGTTTACTTAAGTTACATTTTATGCAGAGTTTATGTTTGCTCCAACAATATAAATTTCGCTTCGTTTATTTTTTTTTTCAGGGCTACCGCCATTGGTTAGTATCCATATTTTACGGTGCGGTTTCGCTGGCTTTTTTTTTTAATGGCATATCGCGTAAAATTGTGAAAACGGTGAATGTACTGAGTGTCTATTTTTTACAAACAACGTACAACGTAAGCTGACCTCAAATCAACAAAAAAAAACAAAACCGTAAAATATTTGTAAAACTTCACTGGGAACTATACCTTTTAAGGTTTATCATCCTACGAGCAAACTACAATATAAAACTTTATGGGTCTTTGCGGTCGCTCAGAAAATTATTTCAAACCACCTGATATGGTTATCAGAAAGGATCCACCGATGGCAGCTTGTAACTTTGCCCATCGTGTTGCAGCTGCATCGTTTTCTACCCGAGAATCGGAGTATTTAATAAGTCAAGGTCCATCAGCATTATCGTCATAACTGCCCGCCATCTTCATCATGATGAACGTACTCAACGCACTGAACGCACAGCAACTAAGTCTTAATCAAGCTTCGCAGACTGGGCGCAAAGTTTTCCCTTGGCTTTTCCGAGCTGGGAAAATCGGGCAAAAGTTTTTATGCTTTACTACATTTTAGTTGCACCCAGTTGGTGTTGGATCCCGGCTTTATGGCCAAATTAATAAGTTTGATAAAGGGCAGGCGTTTCTTTCTTTGTGCAGCCACTCATTCTATGCCAGTGAATTTAAATCCATCCGTCTGCAGTCTGATGGAACTAACTGGCGGAACTTTTAGTCTCAGCTGAATTCGAGTAATCATGAATCCGGAGGACATTAACACATTGGAAAATCAATGTCGACCGCCCATATTTACGCCCACCCACGTGGCCACGCCCACGTGCGACGAAGGTCAGGTGCAGGTGGTCTCGTTTAGACGACTTCTTCCCAGTCATTTCCACATGTTTACCACCTGCATTCATTCTATACCCGCCAGGTGACAGTTTTTAATGAGCACTCATTAAGATTCGCAGCCAAAAGAATGGGTATCGCTCTGGGTATATTAGGCATCTCACAGAGATGCTTAAAAAACTTATTTAGTTGAAACTTAAGTTTCGATGAAAGCGGATACGATCTAATATAACAAGACTTAAGAACGCATCAATCGCATCCACGATGACTTGCCAACCACAGACTGTAGACTCTGGACTCAAGTATTGCGTATGATTGTGATATATTGCATATAGGTGCTATGATATAAGTTAGGGTAGCCGAAAGTGCGAGGACAGCGGGCGAGAAAGAAAAACGTGCAAGCCCAGCCAAAATGTTACACATACGCCATGTGCGCCAGAGGAAAACTAAACGACAGCAGCTGCTAGTTTGTGGGCTTCTGTGGCCCAGTCAGCAATCTCAACTGGATATTGTTTATCTTAGCATCCGCAGTCTTTCTTACTTTTCTTTCCTTTTTTTTGGGGCGGCAACCAAGGGCCGAGAGCCGAGCTGTTTAGAGCTTAAATTTGTGTGCCCACATTTTGTATGGTATTAAATATGCATTAGCTGCGGCTACTGGCTACCTAATCCCTGGGCAATTTCAATTAATATCCCGGCCCATGAGGACTCGACTGATAGACTCGATGGAAAACACGATGAAATTTATGGTTGGCAAACGAGCCCAAGAACCAGTGCCAAACGCATAAATCAAGCAAAACATCAATAAATCAGAAACTATATTGACGTGCCATCAAAACATGGTCAACTCAATGACTCCAACTGCATGCATGTTCAATTGTGTAATTTAGTTGCCACATAACACACAAAAGGGGTTTAACGGGCGATCCAAGTGGAACCATAAACAATGACAATTAATACACATTTTACATTGGCTGCAATTTATTTGCGAAGCAACATGGCAACTAACTAATCGTAAATGCGTTTGATTTTACAAATAGACACACAATTCACAATACATATGCTGCACATCTGTGCCCTTTTCTATTATTTCGTATAAACGTTTACAAACATTACAAGCTCAGGACATCATAATCAAGGACTAAAGTGACAAGGACCCTAACAAAGTAAATACTCGATGAAAAAAAAAAAAAAGTTGAGAAGAAGAAAAGATAGGGAGCAAAGGACCAAGAAAAAAAAGGGACTGTTTAAAATGCCTTTGAAAATTGGACATTTTTTCCCCCATTTCAACATCATTATATATTTACATTTTGTGTTTAAATTGCAAAGAAAGCAAATCTGAAGATTGTGCCAATTAAAATGAACTTATTACTATTAGCGCACAGAGTAAGCCGTTTTATGTTTGGCTAACAAACTATATATATATATATATATATATATTAACAAATTTAGTATGCGAGTAGGTAGACAACATTTGGTTGACAAAGTGATAAAATAGAACATAAGTTGGTGATTGGTATGTCGATGAAAATGAAATGAATCAGAGTACCGAAAACCCTGAACATCGTATTATATTCAATGTGTGTGCGTTGGCGTTTCTCCGCCTGACTTTTTGCCATTTTTCTGGCTTGATTGCATAATCAGTAATTTGATTAAATAAATGATTAAATAAAATTGATGGATTGGATAGCCACAAACACCTTTTTTCTACAGAAACAAAGAGACGAAAAAAAAAAGATACGTCGACATTCTCGCCACCGTCATTAATTTCTTTTTTCGCTTCTGGTTTTATCTTGCGTTTTGCACATTGATTAATTCGATTGTTGATTCAATTAATTTGTTCGTCATGCACACATTGCGTATGCGTAATATGGTTATTTATGCGCCAAGAATCATACATTTTCATATGTATATATGTATCATACACAAATACATAAGTCAAAAGCCCAAGCATTTAAAGCCCAAAAAAAACCCATGCAATTCGCCTTGGAAACTTTCTCTAATTATGTGCTAATTAGATGGGCCTCCAACAAATATGATTTATAATCATATAATTCGCATAAACACATAAATGCCAGTGAAAATAAATCAAGTGAATTTAAACCACGCAGAAAATGCTTAACATACTATTGTATGTATAAGTATATTTTAATACCCGCAATAAATCTGAAGGCGTGTGTCATATGCCTGCATAAATCTGAATGCATTTACCTAAAATTCTACTTACTGCATATATTATGTATTCGTAGTTACACATGCATGCACTCGTTAATTAGTTACATTTGTGCATTGTTTGATTGCCTTCTGACTTGGAATATTGTAATTGGAGTCGGGCTGGTTTTGTTATTCAGTATTCAGCCCACCTGTCAAAAGCCAGAAATATCCGAAATGCACATACTATTATCTTACAAACTACTAGCTTAAGATAGCTTCATGCTCTTTAAATTGTTAAGCAATTCAGATGTTAACCGTTTAGAGGTGACATTTAAAATCCATAAATCACGATGAAACACATTCGAAAAATATTTCAGCAGGAAATCAGCCATACTTTCCAAAATGAAAAGGAGTCGTCTTAGTGCCAATTTCCATCCCAATCTCGGAGAGAATCCCACAGCAAAAAAAAGGGAAACCCAACCTGTTGCTAGCCAGCTTCTCTAGAGGATCCGCGCCGAAACCACACGGTTTCCTTTTCCGCCGCTTTCCACTTTTCACTTTCCACTTTCCACTTTTTGAGCATTGTTCGGTTGGTGCTCATCAAAAGGAAAGCCCAGCGGACTTCCCCACTTCCACTCGCATTTTTTCACTTCGTTGATGTTTTCTTTTCATTGGCATTTGTTGAGCCGTGTAATAAGTGCCTACACTGGTTACCTTCAAGGATGTGCTCTTATGGCAGCTTGCACACGGAAAAATACCAAAACCGAATGCTTACGAAACATTCCACAAAAGTTTGTAATAACTGATTATGGTTGGAAAAATATTTAGACCATTTTTAAATACATTTGTGACTTTTTTTTTGAAGTGCACTTTTAAGGTATACGGTAGACGTTATAATTAGCCCCGAGGAAACAAAGAATGTGAAAGCCTCATTGGCAGGCCATTTCCTGGTATTCCTCGGCTCGATGGTATTTCATATTGAGCATTGAGCGAGGACGGCATTCTCTTCCGGACGGCTCCTGGTTGCCACATCCTGGGGCACATGTCCTTGCCCGGAACGCCGTTGTTGCCACACGAGCACTTTGATGTCAATGAACCGGCAGCTCCCAGCTCCCAGCTCCCAGCTTCAGATTCATCCGATGACTATGACAGCATCGATGTTGTTTACAAAAGAATCGAGCACCGAGCGCCGAAAACTGAAAATCCTTGTGCACGCGCTGCTCAATTTTCGATGTCCCTGCTTTTTGGCGACACTAAATCTGAATTCAATATGTTGTCGGTTTAACATATTTCATCTTTGGTCAGCTTCGTTTGCATAGTCCCTGTGTGTTAGTGTGTGTGTGTGGGTGTGTGTATGTATGTGTGCGTATGTGTGTGGGTGTGGGCAAACAACGTGTTGTGCCAATATTTACTATGCCCCCAGGCTCTTCTCAATACGTATAAACACATTCACTGAGAAAAACAATGGGGGGAAAAAGAAAAAAAAAATGAAACGAGAAGAAAAAGGAAAATAGTAAGGGGCACGAAAAGCGGAAAGCGCAAACAAATGGTCGGCTAAAAAACGGGCAGATAAATTATTGAAATATTGCCTTTCGGTTTGCTTGTTTGTTGAGGAATTAAATTTGGGCGATTATATAACCAAGGCCAGTTTTTTGGGTCTAAAGTTACACCGGCTTTGATTGGTAATGAGATCACAAAGTTGATTCTATTCGAGTTGAGTTTGTCTTTGGGGTTTGCCATCAAGCCCATGATTGAATTGGTTTTTCGAGCACACGCACTCCCCCCCATCAAATTAGTGTGCTCAACCAAAAGGCATGAAAAATCCAAGCTTGTAAACTTCAAACTTGTTAATCTGGGCAATCCGTCAGTTATTAGCAAGTAAATTATGTAGCCACGCAGTGAAAAGTATCCCGAAATAACTCTTTTACCAACAGCCACTTCAAGCCCCCACACAATTGCACTTTTAACACTCAATCAGGAGGGCCCGGGAAAAAAAAATCTCACAAAAGCCAAAAAAAAAAAACAAAGACAAACTTTGCCTGTAAAACATTTAAAATATTAATTGTAACCTTTTTCTTTTTTTGTTGGCCAAGCAGTGCGATGGCCGATAAACCTTTCGGCGGCATTCATAAACAACCGGGGCCAAGAAGTCATTAAAATCATGATTAGCAGGAGCCACAGGTGCCATTAAGTGGACCCCGAGTGGAAAATAAAAGGAAAGCCGGTCAAAAGGGTGGGGGAGGGGGTTGTTGGAAAAGGCCAAAAGGATCTCACAGGGAGCTTTGTTTGTTTGCCGCTCGACTGCGTGCAAATTTGGCTGGCATAAAAAAAAAAGTGGCCAACTGACCGACCGCAAAACCGAACGCAAGGATCTTAATGTTTTTCTTTCAATAATTTGGCCCCAAAAACCCAGAAAAAAAATAGAAAAAAGAAAAGGGGTCGCATTCCATTCAATGGATTCAATGAGGTGCAGGAGGTGGGCTTGGCACACTGCTAAACTGGAAGGTGCAAGGTCACCGGATTTTGGCCAACGAAAAAGGGTTTACATCGCCCAGCCGATTTGACTTCTCGACATTTGCCTTTGTGCGTGCTGCATTTTTCCAAAATGCTTGGATTTGCTTTGTCCGCAGGTCAAAACTCAAAAGGTTTTTTTCCCCGTCTGTTTGCCATTTATTTGGATTTGCTTTTCCATGGTCTGCCCGGCGCTGATAAGCCCGATTTTCGCTTTGCAATTTGTTGCAACATCAACGGGCATCGATTTTATGTCAGCCTAATTATGTGGAAAAAATGCCTTACATTTAATTAACAAAACGTTGCTGAGCCGACACACAAAATGCCACAAAATTCAGAATAAAAACGGCATCAAAGGAACTTGAAAAGTTCTCTTAGAACTCTCGAATAAATTACATTCCAAGGAAAGTGGACTTAGTGCTTAGCTATATACTTTTCTCTAATTCGCGAAACCAATTTTTCACACCAATAAAAGTTAATTGCACAAAAGCTTATGAATTATTTACGAAATTGAACAGCTAACGTTACTGTTTTTTTTGTTAATTAAAGTATTTGGCTAATGCCCGCACTTGCATGACCGCATTAAAATGTGAATTGGAAATTGCAATTGGTGGAGGAGCAAATTAATTTATTGCCATTGCAGCAATTTGCCAATTTCCATCACCATCCCAGATTTTCCACTTCATCGCCATTTGGCCAGCTAAGTGTATTAAGTAAAAAATTTTAATAGGTTTCAGACTCTGATAATTGCCAGTGGTGGTCGTTGCAACAGCAAAATGTCTTTAGAAAATCTGTGACATGAAAAGCGCTACTTCTTTTCACTTTCTTAAAACGATATAAATATCTATTAAACTGGACACTGGCACTAAAATGTCACTGCTATAACTTAAGTTGAAATGTATGGCATAAAATTTGTTTATTGTATTTCCATTGTCTGCTTTTTATTTCAGCTTAATGCTTTCTGGCATATCCTTCCTGCACTTGCAGAACTTACAGAAAAGTCAGGCCAAAGTGCAAGTTACTGACAAGTTTCGAACTGCAAGTGTTTTTTTTTTTTTTTTCTTTTTTTTTATCAATTTTTGTTCCCCACTTTTTGTTTCCTCATTTTGTATAACTTTAAGCCGTTTTGCAGCGTTGACTGTGCAAAACTTTCAACCGGATAAGGTCCACAAAAACTCTGCGGGCCAAGAAGACGAAAGAAAACGGTTTGAAAACGTTTCAATATTTAAACTTTCTAAGGGGTAACAAGAAAAGGGCCAAGATTACGGTGGCTACTTAAATTCAATTGGTGGCAACTTGGCGCAAAGGGCACAAGGAACTATTGTGTTGTGCCATCGGGTGCAGAAATATATTATCATAATCTATGGCATTAATTTTCACTGATTTTCCGTGGCCCACTTGATAAATGACCATTGACAGCGAGGACGAGAAAAGCAGTTCTTTGATTTCGAAATTCTGTTCTTTTGGCCGGCCTATTTATGCCGTCGAGGCCAGCGATAAATATTGCCCATTGTTTGGCCGTCAGTTTGGGTCTGTCCAGTGCTTTTTGTTTGGAAAAATACAAAAAAAAAAAAAAAAAAAAACGAAAAAATGGACTAAGAAATGCGTTATTTACCTGATAAATTCCTGACATTCGGCTGCTTTCTATTTGTGTTTTTTTTTTTACTAAAGTTTTAATGGTCACAGAGCACAGAAACAAAAAGGCGGAAAAAAATGTTTTCTTTTTTTTTTGTGGATTTTTGTATGTTTTTTTAAGACTTTTCAAGACGTTGAAAAGATTTTCACATTTGCTATGATTTTATTTTTTTGGATGACTTTCAAAAAACGTTTTTCAGTTTTTAGCCGGAATTTGGATTGGTTAATTGTTTGTGTTTGTCTCCGGTTTTTGTTTTCAGGGCTGTGTGTTCGCCTTAAAAAACCCGCAACGACTGAATCAAAACAAACAAATTTCTTTAGTTTTATTCGCAAAAGTGTTGGCGGATATTTCGGCAGCGGCTTGCCGCTCGTTGGCGTTCGGAAAAGCGTCGGGAAAAACCTCGATGGAGTGTTCCCAGCTGCTGGATATCCGCTTTTTATCCGATCGCCCCCCAAATTTTCACATTATCCGTGCGTCTGCGCTTTCCCTTGCTCGAAGTTTTTTGGTTTGTTTACATGGCCCCTGCTTGACTCCTCCGGTTGCCCTTGTATTATTTCTCGTTTTTCTTGTTTTTCTTGTTTTTCTCGTTTTTCTTGTTTTTTTCTGGCGCTTTCCTCGCTTTCCCAGCCATATCTATTCTATTGTCGGCCGGCATTGTTGCTTTTCTCTAAGCGCTTTTTAATCTCTTAGCGCCGCGCTTTGTTTTTGAATTCTCTCAGCTGTTTACCATCGACCACCAGAAAGTCTCAAGGTGTTTGACACTTGGTCATGTGGCTTCATCCCCAACCACTCGACAGCTGAAGAGCATCCAGCTTTAACCGCATCTCAGGAGTCCGGATTCGGGATATGGGATACGAGATTCCCGGCTTTCACATTTCCACATGACCGGCAGGCGAACAACGAATGCTCTACTCGCTTTTCGCGGAAAATGGGAAAAGTTTTCACGGCACAAGGTGTCACTTTGTGTGCTCGTCTCTCGGAAATTAATACAAGCATCTTCGGTTTGCACTGATGAGATGAGATGAACGTGTGCTGCAATCACATTGAAATGTATGGTAGCATACTTTTTGGACACCTTAATATACACCGTATACACCGAGCTCCATTGCATGCGAATTTCTGGCTAATTCACTTACAATTCTTTTTTTTTTTTGGGCACGCGATAAAAAGCCAATAAACTTTGGCGCAGCATCGATGTTTTATGATTTAAGCCATGCGGTTGCCGTTTTATGCGTTTCGGTTTTTTGGTTCGTTGACTTGCCAGCGAGCAAATGCGCAAAATGGTTAAAAGTCATTAACTTTTATGTTATGGCGCAGAGGCCGTGGAAATGCAATTTCCTTATCAGTTTCATTTGGGCCCTTTGTCGCAGGTTCTTTTTTTTTTTAATTTCATTGCATGTGGCTGGTTTATTTTCGGGCGATTTCAATTGAATCCCTGATTCGATTGCGCGCTGATTGATGCTTTGTTGCCCGAAAGTCTCGGGATTATTTTCTAGATTTCTGAATGCCTCGCCTGCTGGCGACTCTCTTCGGTTCAGGTGAACAATTAGAAGTTCAATGACTTGTCGTCTGTGCATGAAACTCGCCACCGGGATCCTTTTGTCGGATGAGACACAAAATGGGAAATGGACTTCCTTGTCATATTTCCGATTTGCGACAACAAGCAACTCTGCAGCCAATTGGAGCTGGAACGTTGCTTTGGTTTCCATTCCGGGGCATTCAATCCACTTGAGTCGCTCAGGCACTCGATTAGATTCCAGTTTATGAGTGCCCCTGCCGGAATCAATAAGCCCACTCACCCAACTCAAATCGGCGTCCAAGTGGGCGGATTGTGCACGTCGAGAAATATCCCACACCACTTACAAGCATTCAGTCATCTGGCTGCTTAGCCAAGCTCAAATTGCAAACTCCAGCATAAACAACTCTATTCCGTTTTCGCTCAGTGTGACGTCAAGCAAACATATTGAATTGGAGACGCATGAAGTGCGCCCACTTCAGCAGCGATGTTTCTTTATAATCAAATTGGAAACTGTAGCGTTTTGTCCTGGATCCTAGGGATAAAGCCACCAAGGATATCGGGCGACTTCGAAATGCCCGAACACGTACCACTGTCAACTTTTCGTCCTTCTGATTTCGCCCGGGGACATCTCATGCGCTTTGTAATGCAAAGTTGCACTTGCAGGCGCAATTTTCAATGCAGTTGCACTGCCAGTTGCCGCCTGCTGCCACTGGGATTATAATTGCATTTTTGCGCTCCTGCCTGGGGCGTGGGCAGAACGGTCCGGACCGGAAGTCCTGTCCAGGACAACGAAAGCCACAGAAACAAAAACGAGCTGAGCTGGCAAGTATGGCGACAGGGAAATACCAGAACAAAAACGCAGCACAATTTCTCGCAAGATCAAAGAAGTGAAAGGAAAGTCAAATAATATGTGAAGCAGAAGGGATTCCAACTGCTCATATGAGCATACGTTTGATGACTTCTCCCATAGGACTTTAAAAACCTGATTATATTACTTGTGCTGTAACTTTGTTTACCCAACTCATTTGGGCCCATCATACCCGTATACCGACAAACTACTGAGTAGTGCATGCAAGACAGTTGATTTCGATTTCAATTTCATAGAATTTGGTCAGCACAAAGGCTCCGAGTGATTGATATGCCTCAGGGGTTTCGCTGTAGAATCGCCACAGTTCTGAGAAACCAGAGAATCGAGAGAATCCTGTATGTCCTGGGGGTGCATAAAGCATGTCAAGGTGTCCAAGGTTAATCCGATTGCAAACCGAACATAGAGTCGAACGGACGTATGCCGCAAATAACGAGTGATGAATCTTTCAGCCACTTTAAATGCCCTTTTTAAAAACCAGTCATGACTTTCAACGAGGATTCGGTGTTTCAATTGGCTCAGCATTCAATTGTTTAATGGCACACGATATCGCCATTAAAAACTCTCTCATTTGACCGCTCACAATTATTTATTGGACATGCAGCTTATTGCGTATGCAGAAATTAACTTTTAACAATCCTTATGAATAATCACTGCATTAATATTTATATACAATAATTGACTACGTTGCTTCAATTGGTTATTAAATTGCAATTAATCATCTGAATCATCTGAATATAACTGAAATAATTGTATAGCTTAATAACATTCCCAAGGATAAAATGCAATAAAACTTGAAATATACTTCTTCCCCTCTGCGTTTGTTCACCAATCACTTTCCCATCCACAATTCAATTTCGGTGGCTTTTGGGGTCTCGAGGCGGAAGTGCGTGTGCTTGTCGTATTGGTATTTCTTTGACAAGCCAACAAACAAGTGCGCCGCCCGTCCACCCATCACCCCCGTTTTCTCTTGATGTACTTACACACACACACACACGCACACACACACACACTAAGCCCCCTGGGGGCATTCTTAAGGTGTTTGCGATTGTGTGTGCTCTACAAATTGAATTCAACATATTTGCTTTAAACGCTTTTTGCGCGCTTCGATGTGCTACCCTTTACCCTTTACTTTTTTTTTTGGTTGGAATGCTTTCATCACTTTGAATCCTTTGCCTCACTGGAAATACTCAGTTATTTCTGCAGCAAGTGATATTCCTGACGTGTGAATTTATTTTCACTTCCGTTTCCGGTTAACCCCATTCGCCCCTATGTGCGCGCACAGGGACAGATTAGCGCTTAAATCATGATTACCACAGCAGTGACAGTAATTAGGAGTGGCAAAACGCAGGGTGTGCGTGTGTGTGTGTGTTATAAATACTTGCTCTCAAGATTGCAGTACATCAGCTCCCAGCCACGAGGAAATTCCTCGGAAAATGGCAAATGGCAGAGGGGGCCGTGAAGTGAACGATGCCAGCAATTTGCTATTAGTTATCTCGGTTATTGTTATGTGTGCGTGTGTGTGTGCGTGAATGTGCGAATGTGTGTGGTCTCGTTATGCATTTGCTTATGCTGTGTGCGTGCCAATATCCCACGGAGGACCACAAGCACAGCTCCACATGGGACCAGCCCCTCCCCCCCCTTACAAACCCACACCCACACACCCACACACACACAACACACTTACAAATTATATAGATGGCATACGAATTTGTCGGGCATAAAAGAAGGGCGCATTCGCTTCCGCTTTTGCGTTGCCTCACTGTGTTGCACTAAAAGTTGCAACTTGTGCTCGGAAAAAAAAATAAAAAAATAAAAAAAATAAGTAAATTCCAACCAGATAAGCAAGTGATTCATGGTAGCTTATGCGAATACAAAATCCATACAATTTTATTGTTCACGTTCTGCAGTTCCTATTAACGTACACAATGTAGCTACAAAATATGAAATAATAGCCCAAATATGGAATGTATGCAGTCGACTGGCATTTAAATTTGAAAACTTAAATTTTTGTAAGGCAAATTGTGAGATTTTCAAAGATCAGTTGGTTTTCAGTAGACACCTGCTACTTACTGATTATCATCGCCTGGTATCTAAAATCGAATCGAGTAATACGATGCGAGATGGAGTGCCCCATATCAGATTGCATGAAAGCTTTAAAATGAAAATAAAATTTCATTACAATGTTGCTGCTCATTTGCGAAATGTTTTTATTGCAAATTCAATTGACGGTTGAAAATGAAAAATAAACCATGGCACTGAGTGGTCGCACAACTTTCATAATTATTCATAATTCAGCAAAAATTACAGACATTTAGTTCGCTTCAATGGAATTACAAAAAGCTTTATGCCGGACTTCAGTATCCATATACGAATTAATTAGATCCATGGCATATAACTTTTCGTGCGGAGCAAGTGCGGTGTAACTAAACCAAATTATTATACAGGCTGAACTGAAGGCCAAAAGATAATTCAATCGAGCGCCCGGGCACACACACACACACGCACACACACACACACACACAAACGCATATGAACTGTGGCTGCGGCATTACGCATACGCCACGTGTGCAGTGGCTCCTGTTGCAGACAAAATGCACAGCCCACGCATTAACTCTCGGCCCGCCGCCAAAGGGCAATTTCATTTAGGGTTAGCTCTGCTCTGCTTTTTACTGAATGCGGCTCCCCGCCATTTTCCGTCTGCCCCGCGCTTTCCATCGCCATAAGCAGCAGTTTTTCCTCTTTTCCGTTTTGCCGTTGCGCATGGCAACATGCAGCAAAAAGCGTCTGACAGACAGTCAGACCAACTGACAGATGGTCCGGAGATGGCGGTGGGCGGTGGGCGGTGGGCACCAAGGCCGACCACCTGCCACGAGCAACCTTTTTATAGACCGAATACCGTGGAAAAGTCAGCTGATTGTTTGATTCAATGCACTTCATACATTTTGCACTTCATTTTCCACGAAACTTGAGTTACCTAGAAATTACTGTGGAAGAGCGTAGAAAATACAGCACTCCATAACCTAATTTAAGCAGACAACCTACGGTATTAGCTAGTCGAATCCCTTAGCGCAATTGTGGGCGCACAATTTTTGATTCTTTCATGTAGCTACATGCGTCTAGCGGTTTTAATTGAAAAATTTGCCAACTCCCGTGCGCTGAATATTGCCCTCAACGGCTTATGGGCGAAATTAAAAGCATTAAGCTCAAGATTACTTCGATATTAGCGCAGCATAATTGTCTGATTAAGTGAGTGCCGTGCCTATTGCTTTGCTGGCATCGTATCGCTATGTGCGATGCGGCAACGTGGCGTATGTGTAATGTAATTTACAAGCTTTTCCGAAATGCCAGCAGCCCGTTCACGCTGGCAATTAGCACGTCTCGTTCGCTTTTTGCTCGACTGCTCCTTTGTGTCCCGAGCAAGCACTTTGATCATCAATAGGTCCTATATATGTTAGGTATTATGGCGGTAGGTAGTGCCAACAAATTGCAAATGGCCTTGATAATCGCGAGAAGCGAGAATGCTAGGCAAATTGAAATTCGCAGGACGAAAGGTTGAGTCAACACCTTGTGGCTGTCACACTCGGCGATTCCTTCCTTTCTTGTCATTGTCCTTAGTCGTCACAATGGAATGGAATTACGATTACGAAGTTACCCCTTCTATAATACACTTCTGAATCTATTAAAAATGATGTGCTCCTCTAATGGCTCTAATTAGGCAAACAATTCAAAATGGCCAACATCCTGGCATGCATTTCGCTGTGCGTTTTAAAATGAATCATGTCCACTATTGCTGATTTACTAAACTCCATCTCCGATTGCTAATTATTGCGAAAATCAAGCTTAGAAGCCAGCAAATTTAATCAACGATTTCTGTACTTTTTTTTTCTCTATTTCGATGCAAACATTAGGCTAATGCCGCCGGATTCGGATGCTCGAGGGTCTAATAACTTCAAACATTTGGCTCGTCTAGCCCCAGTCATAATTAAAAGCAATTCCCTTTGTTTTGCCACCGATGCGGGCCAAAAAAAAAAATAATAAAAGAAATGAGAAAACGAAAAAAAAAGTGGAATAATAAGTTAATGTTTTAAGCGGCTTGTCAAGCCATGACCTTGGCCCAGGCAGAAAAAGCGAAATAATGGGAAAAAAAATACAAAAAAAAAATACAAAATAAAAATAAGAAGCATTTGTGCCGCCCTCTCATTACAATTTAATGCGCTTTGCTCAACAGCTTAGTAAAGATTTAAACGACGATGGCTGCCTTCGTTACCAAGCCACGCCACTCCATTCCCATCTCGAAAGGAGCCATTAAAACGATTTAGTTAATTAACATGCCATCCGAGTGCCTCGGCATGTGGCGTTCAGTTTCAGCTCATTGTAAATGCATGCTATCGATTCCAGGCCCCCGACTTTTCCGCTTTTCCGCCTCACCCGCCTCAGCCGCCTTTACCCGCCCGCGGAAAGTGGAAAACTCGATTGGTAGTTAGCCCCACTTGTCTGGCAATTTCCCCCAAACTTTATGCGCTCAATTAGTTGCAAGCCCGCCATTTTCGTCGCTATTTAAAGAGCAGTTGAACTGAACTACATACATACATAAATTGCATAGGTCCAGTCGAAAATGATTGATTTCGAATTGGAAACAAAGTGATGCAACATTGTGATTTTAGTTTAAATTGATAGCTGCTTAATAATTTACAAAGTCATTTTTGGAAGGAAAGTCCTTAAATTTAGCAGGCAGCTAGAATAAGCCGCTTGTCTTATCTTGGCGAATGCAGGGAAACACTGCTTTTCTCGCCGGGAGCAACAGTTTTCCCGATGGCCGGTTAGTTGGATAGCCGGATGTGTGTCCAAGTCGCTGGGCATGTGGCTGTCTGTGTCTCTGTTTCCCTGGCTGTTTATGCAATTTTCACAAAGTTAACAAAGTGAAAAGTCCTTGCTGGTGGCACGTAATTTATGCATGGCATAAAGAACGATGCACTCGTCCTGCCAGGACGAAACCAGGACACAAAACGACTCGACTCCCGACTCTCGACTCTTGTGAGTGAGAGAGCGGATGGCAATCTGCAAACTGCAATCTACAGTCGCCGGGTCAAA
Source organism: Drosophila melanogaster (assembly GCF_000001215.4). Taxonomy (NCBI): domain Eukaryota; kingdom Metazoa; phylum Arthropoda; class Insecta; order Diptera; family Drosophilidae; genus Drosophila; species Drosophila melanogaster. The sequence goes on along the minus strand of NC_004354.4, from coordinate 5,439,476 downwards.
TGCTAAACATCAATCACAGCACTCCGCCCCGCCCCCCCCCCCCTACTCCGTTACCCGGCTGCATTTACACTTATGTGCCGCACTGTCTGCGAGCGAAGAGGTATTTTATCCTTTATCCAGCGACTGTATTGATTACCAATTTGTTGCGGCTGCCACTGCAGCTTTTAATTGAATCGAAGAGACTTATCGACGACAGGATTAGAAACTGTGCAGCCATAGAAACCAGCAGCTGATTCCCGACCAAAAGTATTCGTAGCCAACATGTCCTTGGCTTAATTAATGCAAAAAGGCTCAAGGAGCGTAAACATTGCTAGCGACGAGCATCGCATGAGTTCCGAAGATATCCTTCAAGTAATCAGGACTCTCTTTTCAAACATTTAAAAAACAATGTTAATTCAAATAAATCGCCATCTTGCCACACAAAATACGAACAAAAAGTGAATTATTGTTAATAAGGCAATTAAACGTAGTAATGATTTCCCATCCTGTGCCATTAATAACGACTCATGTAATATTAATTAACTGGTAAATAAACAATCTGATATGTTCATACGACAAAACGAGCAATTAAATAACAATTAAATAACGCTAGAAAACTCCGGGAAAACTCCGGAAAAACACCACCCAACAAACCAGTGCCATTCCACATATCACACATGTGTATGTAATATGTAATTAATTAAAAACGACTTTGTTCGATATGACAAGAAAATGGGGCGCATTAAGTGAAAATTTCCAATGCCTCACTATTGGCCGCATTTTCCGATTGCACACACATTTTCCCAATTTTTTGGCGCTAATTGCGTCGTGTTGACAGGTCTTCTCGACCTTGGTGTGTAGTTTTTTTAGGTTGGCTATTTGTTGTGGCAGAAAATGAAGAAGTTTTAATTACAATCAAAGGGGGCCAATAATCCAGTGTTTTTTTTATTATTCTTGCTCCATGGATTCATTCGTGCGTGTGCTTATTATAAAAAAAAAAATAAGCAAAATTGAAATTCTCGTTTAAAAATTGCCCCTTCCGCACTTTTTTTTTTCTGCTCAACTTTTTCTATTAATCCATCAGCGATTTCTGCGAACATTTCATGTTTTATTACTGTCAGAAGTCAGGAGTGTGCAAAGTAATAAAATGCACACACTATTTTTCACACACAATCTATCTATTCTATTCTATTATTTTTTTTTATTTATGTTGTAAATGAGCTGCGATTTGGCCATAATCAATTCATGTCAAAGGGTAAAGTTGGTAATCAATATCTAATGAAATTTCAAATCCATATCGAATAGCATGAAAATAGTTACATATAGTTACATTTCTTTATTTTCTTTCTCGCAAGTAAATATCATCTGCAGATTTGTATTATTTGTCAGTTGTTATACATTTGCTCACTTTTGCCACGTTTGAATGGTCAATTTGCAAAGTCAGTTGTATTGACTTGGGGTCAAGGGGGTTGCTAACACTCATCGATTACGAATGCTAGCCATGCTCAATGGCAATTTAATGGGCACCGCCAGTTCGAAGAGTGATTCTTTTCAAAAACAATCGAGAAGCGATTGACCAGCGCAATAAAAGCCATTAAAAAGAACATTAAAAGCGATTCAATTCGTTTCGATTCGATGCGATACGGATACGATTCGAAGACGAAGACAAAGTCGAACAGGAGTTCTTAAGGAGAATATTTAGAAAAGCATTTAGCTGCTTATATGCGTGTTTCGAGTCGAAAACGATTAAACTAACATTTAAGCTGACGGATGGAGTAAACAACGGATTGCAGGGCATCGCCCAAATGGCCGTGCTAATTGCACATGGAATGGCGTTATAGCCGCGGGAAGCAATGCTAATGAACCACCGCCCGATAAACAATGGCTATTTCTGTCCACAAAGAAGCTGCGTTTTTTTTTTTTATTTTTACTTTGGCAAAACCCCGGATTTTTCCACCCGCAGGCTATTTCAATTGCCTGAACCAATTCCAATTCCAATTCCAAGTACAAGTCCATGTCCATGTCCAGCTGCTCCTTTGAGACGTTGGCCGTGTGGCCACCTGGTGTGACCAAATGAATTACCCAAAACTGGAGCATTTCCACCTCAGCGATTTCGTAATGCGGACTGGCCAAATCCTGTGGGAACTGGTGCTCTGTACAGGATTTGGCGCCCACTGAAATCAAAACTGAGAATATTTTAATGCCATACACAGACCTCAAGGGATTTGCTTACTTTTTACGTTAATTTAATATTTAAAAAAAAAAAAATAAAAAGTTTAATTATTTGGTATGGCAAATAGACTGAATAACTCGCCTTCAACTTTAACTGCAACTTATTTACCATATGGGGGACATACGGATTTAATTCCGAGCTCATTGCCCAATTCGGTGCTAACTCAATTTAGTTTACACTCGGCAAGTGCCTTTCTCCTCCTTCGTCTCCTTCTCCACTCTTCCCGCTCCACCCATTTCATCTGCCACTCTCCCCCCCCCTCCCCTCCATGGAGCAACCACTTTGGAAGAGGTAAGGTAAGCAACATTGTCATCTACATGTGCGTCTACATATTCAGATGCTGTGGACGAGCTGCCGTAGGCTGGGAAAACTTTTTTGTGTGCGCGCCCCAAAGTATGCAGCTAAAAAGGAAAATGCTGCGAGTGCGCTGGTGTGCGTGAGTTGAGTGCAGTGTGCGTGTGTGCGAGTGTGTGTGTGTGTGTGTGTGTGCTGGATGGATGGGTAGCTGGCTGGGAAGTGGTTGAAAATTTGTCGTAAATATTAAAATTTCATACGTTTATGCAAATTCACTTTCGACAACTTCACTTCCTGTCGTGCTTTTGGACTTCAGCATTTTTCGCACCTCACTTCGGCTTCTGTAATTCACCAGGCACTCAAAAAAAAACAAAAAATAAAAAAGAGGAGCCACAAGCTACAAATATGTGCATATAACTATATTTATAAATATATAAATATCATCAGCAACATCAGCAATTTACATTTACATTCCCAAGAGCAACAGCTGCACTTAATAATACTACATACATACATATGTATGTTTGTGTGCAGTTGTATGTTTTTCAGTGTGTTTCTCTCAGTGTACGCACACACGTACCTGCTGCTGAGTAAAATGAGTTGTCGCTTTATATGAAAATGAACATTTATTAAGTTGAAATTACATTACAAATAATTTTCATATTATTGTAATGCACACACACGCGTATTTGCCTATGAGGGGCGTTGGATCGTTGGGGCGTGGCAGACGTGGGTGGCGAGTAATAGCCTTGTAATATTTATGTAAATGCTTAGCAGCGCTGCCGTCTCCCTCACACCGCCTATCGCCGTCTCTGTCTGCGAGCGAAACATCTCTGCCGACTGTCAGTCAGTCGCCACTCTTTTCCTGCCAGCCACTTTCTTATTTTTTTTCATTTGCATAAAATGTTTTAATAAAGATTTTGATTTCACTCGGCTAAGTGACTAAGTAAATGGAATAATTGCCTTTTATAGCGAACAATTTGTCACATCCTGTATGCCGGTTTTTTTTTTTGCTCCACAAAAACTGCATCGCCTCGCATTTAATTGCCATCGATTTAATAATAATCATAAAAAATGACTTATACATTTATCATTAGTAAGTACTCGAAACGATAGCCTACACCATTCCATGGAAATTCCAATCGTTTTCATTTGCATTTACATGGAAAACAAATAATTTATTAACTGCAAGCCTGCTTACAAATTAAAACAATTTCATTTGGTTGCCATATCTGCTCTTCGTTTTCCGGACAATTTCCAATTACCAAGCTTCTAAGATTCATGTATCGATGGCCGGATATTTCACGGGAAATTCGATCATTATTAAATTGTTCGTTTCATATATTTTTTGCCAATTAGTGGAGCTTTCAATCAACGACATCTTCAACATGAATCGACTGTTTTTGACTAAACTCATGCTTCGCCATTATGTTGAACTTAGTGAATAGCTTAGTCTAAATAGTTAATTGTACCACGTCTGCAGTTCTCGGTATACTGAAAATTAATTACCAAGGTGTACAGCGGGTGTTTGAAAGTCCTCAAACATCGCGCATACGCCATGTTGACCTTGCAAGCTGCACTTTTCTGTCCATCCATTCCCAGCTGCCGCTGTCCAGACAACATCTTCGCCACTGTTTGCTTAGTCCGGCTTGCTGGAAATGGAACTGAAAAAAAATGTTAGTAACGTGGCACATTCCGGAGGAATATGGAGGAACCATACCCAGAACTAGAACCGAGAACCAGAAACGAGAACCGAGAACTGAGAACCGTAAAGGCTGCGTTGCCGGACAAGAGCTGCATACGAAATGCGTTGCAAGTGGGCTAAGGGTTATCATTCGAATGGAGGAGGATTGTGGAGAGAGAGAGAGGGGGGGGTGTGGTTGGGTTAAGGTGTCGGGGTCACCCGCCCATTGTTACAGTTTCCACTGCTCTGGCACTCTGCTCACGTAACATTCGTATAACTTTCTATGTATCTGCATTCGCACCTAGCCAACTAGTCACCCAGTCACCCAGTCACCCAGCCACCCAACGCCTCCTGACAAATATCTATTGTGTAGTATTATGGTGGTCATTGTTTGCCAGTTAGCAGAGACTGCTGGTGCCGTAGGAAAAAGAAAAAGAAAAAAGAAAAAATACCGGAAAATTCGAAGAAACGAGCGTACGCTGTCATCATCTCAGCTCTCAGCTTATTTGCACTGATATCACGGAATGCAACGAGGTGCATACTTTTCGGCTGTCACTTAATAACAACGAAACAGACGTACAAAGTTGCCTGTGATGATAACTGTATTGTTTTTTTTTTTTGAAAATCCATGGGGCTTTTTAATTTCCCAAACGAAGCACCGCATTTTAATAAGCCAAAATAAAAAGTGAGCGGAAAACGAAAGTTTTGGCCAAATAAAACTGATTCGAGTCATTCGTCTGCTGAGTTTACTTTCCCTGCGTTTGACACACACACACATACACACACACATACAGAGATTAAAGGCCCGCAGCTTTTCCACCTGTCTTAAGGGAAATAAGGAAAATTATTTTAAAAAAAAATATATATACATATGTATATCATAATGGTATGCATACCGTTCGCACTCTGAAAGTAAAATCGCAAATGCGGCGAAACAGGAAGTGTGGCAATCAAATGGTTGTGGCGGAAGGGGGCGTGGCAGATCCTTCGCTTATATTGAATTTTAAGCTTTCGACAATGACGACAACGGAAGGATTTGCGCCACAACCTTCGTTTCCCGCCGCAATTTTTCCCGTCTTTCACCCTGATTTTCTGCGCGTGACTTTGTTTTAGAATTGCCCTCCTCGTGTTTATTTTTTTACTTTTTTTTTTTGATTTTACCAACATGTGGCAAAATTATTTCCGCTCAAAAATCGACTTCCGCCCGCTTACGCTATTCAAGCCACACTTTTGCTCTTACCTTCGCCCTTTCGCAAGTTTTTGTTTTCGGGGAAATTGAAAGACCTGCAAGTGACAATGGCAGTGGAGACGGAAGAAAATGCAGTCAAGTCGATTTCGTATTTAATAACCATTTAACTATGAACTATGCTGCTATAAAGTTTATGCTGCATATATGTATGTACATTTATATCTGTGAATATCTATCGTTTTTCACTGTGGCAAAACAAATCAACTTTTCCGATTGTAAACTTGCCCCAAAAACAAAAAGAAAATTATAATAACAACGAACAGCAGAAAAAGGCCAAGAAAAGTTGCTGCGCCTGTCACATTGTCACAAAAATCGAATAAAGTTTTCCATTGAAATCGCACACACACACACACACCCCCTTAGATTTGTGTGCTTTTCCGCTTACCTGTTGCCACCTTTTTTGTTGTTGTCGTTTTGGCAATGGAAAGGTGCGCTCACTTCCTGGTCCGCCGGCTGGTCAGAGGTCAGGAGTTCAGCGCTAAAGGCACAAACTCACCGTGGCACTGCGTTTGTTCCATTATTAAACGGCACTTTGGCCACGCAGGCAAACTACCCGGCGTTTCTTCAACTTTGGCCGACAGCTCCAATGGTTGGGTGCGTACCATCTAAAAACTGATTCCATCGACTGCCAGACAAAAGCGGTAACCATTTGGCCACCACCCACCACCCACCAACCAACCAACAACACAGTAATTAGAAATCGGGCACAGTTGCCTGGGGTACTGGGAACAGTGTTCGCAGCCGCTTAGTGTTCCCACTGCTGTTCCCAGTATTTGTATTTCTCTTAAAAGCGCTTAAGAGCGGATTAAGCATTAGCTTTAGCTAAAGGAAAATTAATGTTTTTCTTATATGCAATATAAGCAGTTAGGCTAACTATTCAGTTGTTAACACAATAAAGTTAAAAGGTGTATTTATTTGGACATATTACATTTAATTACAAGAATGCTGGATCTCTGATTGTCAGGCTTTCCCCTCCGCAGCTGAGAACAGTTGCGACCACAAACTGTACCCACTTGAAGGAGAGAATGCAGTCAACATTCTGCGTCCGCGATTCATCCACAGGTTGTTACAATATAAACCCAACCAATTAATCTAAAATGGGTTAATTTGCGAGTTTTGCAGTGTCAAAACAATAATATTTAACCAGGTGAAAAACCTATAATTTGATAAGCCTATCAAGCTTGTTATCGCTGCCATTGCATTGTCATTTGGTTGGGGAAAAACCTCTGCAGGAATACACCAATCTTATCGCGGTGCGTAATGTCCATAAGCCCCCCATTCGCATTTCCCCAACTTAAGCAACACAAATAGAGTAATTACTCACTCGTAATGTATCTAGTTTAAAGTGTAGTTTTAATTCATTTCCGCCAGCTGCATTAATAATGCAATTGAGTCATTTGCAATCGCACTCAGAAAGTAATGGGTATTATATAGTTGAGCTTAACGAATGCACTTGTACCGTGGAGAAGAAAATAAATAAATTAAGTTTCCATAAAAAATACGAAGTATATAGATTTGAGTTTTGTTTTTTTTTTATTTAATTTCATTTTTTTAGATGTTTTTTTAATGATTTTTTATAGAATAATAGAATAGAAGCTTCTGGGTGTTAAATGTATAGTAATATTGAAGGTTATATGTGTGGGAGGTTGTATTGAAGGAATCTTAATGCATCTTAAACGCTGGCTGCGATTGCCTAATCACGTCCATGTCCATGTCCATGGCCATGTCCATGTCCATGTCCATGCCCATGTCCATGAGCGCGTTTTCCGTGCTTCTTTTTGCCCTTCTTGCGCTCCTCCCTCTCGACTTTGGGGAAACTCTCCTGCTTTTCCTTGCGGCAGTGGGATCGGGACAGAGAACGACTGCGACGACCTGGAGGGAACTCAGCTGGTGGTGGTCGATGATGGGCAATAGGAAACTCCGGACGGGGCTGGTGCTCAAAACGCGGTCCTTCACCGGATTCTCTTTGGGGAACGTCAAAGAATGGTCCGAATTGGGGGCCATGTCCATGTTCGACAAATGGACCATGATGTGGACCAAAGTGATGGCCATGGTGTCCGCCGTGATGGGGACGGTAACCTTCATGGCGCGGACCAAAGTGGTGGTGGCCATGTGGAGGTCCGAAGTGGTGCCCGCGTCGATGGGGAATCTTCTGCACTTCGCCATCGGAGCTGGAGCTGGAGCTGGAGCTGGAGCTGGAGCTGGAGCTGGAGCTCGATGAGGAGCTGGATGAGGAGCGCTGCTGTCTTTTCTTCTCCTTGCCCTTTCCCTTGCCCTTGCACTTCTGCCTCTTCTTCTCATCCTCCGAGGAAGAACTGGAGCTGGAACTGGAACTGGACCTCGGCTTGCGGCAGTGCTTCCTCTCCAGCGAACCGGATGTTGAACGGGAAAGTGATCTCTCTAGTCGACGGCCATGTCGTGGACGCGTTTGGCCATATCCGTATCCGTATCCTGGTCCGAATCCGAATCCGAGATCTCCACGACAGTCGCGCCTAGATAGTCTAGGCAGCGAGTGGCTCCTCCGATTGGCCGCGGCATTGTCCAGGGCCCACGGCAGGCCCATCCATTGAAAAAACTGGGACTGATCATGCCAAGGTCCGCGAAAGGATCTCCGATCGAAGTCAAAGGGAGAGGGCCCAGCGTGAGGTCCAAAGTGTGGTCCAAAATGGGGACCAAAGTGGTGACCATGCGGATGGTGGTGGTGCGGCCGTCCATGATGTCCATGTCGGCCATGATGATGCGGCCCGTGACCATGTTTGTGGCCATGCTTGCGACCATGCTTGTGGCCAAAACCGTGGCCAAGACGACGACCGAAGCCGTGATGGCCATGTGGTCCTCGGCGCCATGGATTGCTGATCCAGCCGTAACCGTTATAGAATACCTCTTCGTCCTCGGAGCTGGAGCTCGAACTGGAGGAGCTGGAACTGGATGAGCTGGAGCTGGAAGAGCTGGAGCTGGAGGTGTTGGAGGGCTCCTCGCCAGCCGCCGTCTGCTCTTCCGCCTGTTTTTTGGCCTGTTGCTTGGCCAGCTTCTTGGCCTTCTTCTTGTCCTTCTTGGCCTTCTTCTTCAGCTGCTTCTTGGTCCTTTTGGTGCCCTGTTCCTGCTCCTGCTGCCGACACCTGGCCTCCTCCTCGGCCAGCAGGATCATGGCCTGCTCCAGCATGCGCTGCACCTTGGTCACCTTCTTCAGGGCTTTGGTGTATCGCTTGGAACTGGCTGGTGGCATCCTGGCCTCCTCCTCCACCTTGGAGGTCGTATCCTCCACAAAGTCAATATCGCAGTCGATCAGCTCTTGGGAAACACGCTCCCGATCCTGATCCTGCTGCTGCTGCTGCTGCAGTCTGGACAACTCGCTCATGTTGATAGTATCTTCAATGCGATTTACCTTCACTGGTGTAATACTAGTTGCTTTTTTGCTTGGTTTAACGGTTTAGAGTTCGCTGGGATACGCTATGCCACAAAGCTGAAAGCTTGCAAACTGATGCCATTCGCTTGCCGGCCGGCACTTTTTATACGCTCAGCGGCGTCGGCGGTTGGCGGCGCCAGCGGAGCGGCAAGGCGGCAAAGGGGCAAAGGGGCAAGGAAGCGGTGAGAACGCCCCACTGGTGGAGCACTGAAATGCGTCGCAGAACAAAAACGGGGAACAGTGGAACCTCAATACAAATTAAACATTTCAATAGACAACAGAAAAAGCCCTTCGCAAATTTATAGGTGTGTGAATCTTGGCCTTAAAATTCAATCCATGAAATATAAAACGTATCTAAATAAACAAAATCTGCAATCTAAATGTGCATCTAACATATTCTAAAAACTGGCGCTAAATAACAAAAAAAAAATAATATTATTTGCAACACATTGATTGAGACTAACGTGAGTGCGGTTGATCTAGGTCCACGTTAGGGAGGCTCGTCTGTAGCTCGCTGCTCTCTCACCAATACCAACGCGCGCGTTTGTTTTCACAATTTGCTATCGAGTACGTGGATTTTGCGTCGTTCTCCGATTATCAAAACAAAACAAAACAAAGCTAAATAAAACCGGAATAACGCTTCAAAAAAAGCTTTGGCAGTGGGGAATTTTTTGCAAGAGTTTCGTCATGTGATGAAATAGCTCCACAAAACGCAGCACAAGAAAAAACTAAACAAATGATTCAAATTAACGAAATTAAGTCTATGCTGAATTTCGCCAGACACTGCAAATATCGAAATGGATAAAGAACAGTCTGGAAAATGGAATTGGTGGTCTTCCTGGCAAAGTTCACAGCCCAAAAAGGAACCGAACTCACTTTGCAGGACATTTAGGCATCGGGGATCAGGGATCAGGGATCATTCGTTACATTCTCAGATGGATATGCTCATAATGCTCCATGATTAGTTATCACTCATGCACTAAGTAGATAATCCATCTGTAAATGACATTTTTCATATTGGAACTTAAATTCCAATGCAACAAAAATTCAACACAGGCTGTTTTTTTATTTTATATATTTATATTGAAAAAATACACTTAAAACTATTTAATTTATTGCATAGAGATCAGCACATCACCACAACATCGATTCTTTTGATAAGTAGAATTTCAAAATTATATATAAATTATATATATTATATACATTTATATTTGCACCAATAACACATCAATATATTTTTGAAGGTCTTCTTTACGAATTTCACCACAAATCAGAAAATACTGATTACGCATATGATTTTTTATTTATGTTTTAAAAATTTCATAAATATTTGGTAAACGGAAAAACGTAAGAAATCACAGATTTAAAAAGGGGTATTCAAAACATCACACTTCTCATACGCAAAATGGGACTTCACATTATAGGCAATATTTGGAACTTTTTGTTTGAAAACAATACGAAATATATTTATTTATTCTTCAATTTCATTATCATTCACAGAATTTTAATATGGCAGCAGGGTGTTTTGGTGAGATTTCTTGAGAAACCCATATCAGGGGAGCACTTATTCATAAAATGGGAGTAAACATAGTTCGGCAACTATGTATGTTTGTAAATTTCATGGGACCTCTTGGGACTTGAACACGAAAACAAAAAATGAGTATACACTTGAGTTTTCATTTTTGCATCAACTTTATCACAACGCAGCTCAACGACTGAGGCATCAGATCTTTGGATCTTGTTTATAGCATTTCCAGTTTCTCAGAAACTGGAGAACCGTTTGGGGGGCAGGGAAATATGAGTCACATAGTATATACTTATGTATATTGGTTGGGGTATGGGCAACTTATGTAAGGCGATCGCAATAGGGCACAATATCATCCCATAGGGATTGTTTAGGATATATGTATATATATCCATGAAATGCGATTCTTTTATAAGAGAACGGAATCTCTGGCACTGGGCACTGGGATATACTTTTCTTTTCTTGACTTTTCATATTTTATTAATTCTCAATGACTTTTGATATCTTGTGAACACGTTGCGAAAAAACGCTCCGATTTGTTCGGCCGATGTCGCCAAATGAAAGCCCCACGTAAGCGAGATAGTGCCACTCCATTGCTCCACAAAGTTTTTGGCGAGAAAGCTTAAAGCTTTCGTTCACTTGATAATGAACGAAACTCGGAGAGAAATAGAGAGCGAGTAGGGTTGCCAGAGTGTTAAAGTATTAAACTGATCGTAAGCTTTGTTGAACCCGAAACTCAACACATTCCGAAATCGATTTGGATTCGGAACAATCGACTGTATCGTAAACGCGAATTTATCAAAATGTAATAATATAATTTTAATTTTGGAAGCAGAGCTCTCTTAGGTATTGAAACTATTTAGTCTTTTGAAATTATTTCACGGCATATACATATATAATATTTATTTGTTACAAATTGAAATCATTAAATTAATTACATCTAGATCCCACAGATAACCTTAAGATTAGGCAGATTTTGGGCGTTTCGGCAATATCGTTGCCATCCTGCCCAATGACGAAAACCATCCGAGGTTTGGATGCGCTTGGCGCAAGTAACCGACTCCCTTAAATTTTCGTCCAAAAAATCTAAAAATATTTATATTTAGTTAAATTTGAATAGAATACGATTTGCCAGAGCAGCCCTCACAAACCTTCGCACTTGGCATTGCAAATGCCGCCACGCCTTCCCTCCTGACAAAACCTGCCATTGATTTGGAACAGCCCATAGTTCCGAGATCCATTCGCATTGGTTGTAATCCTGCCGGTATCCAGATCGCTTTCGTGCTCTAGCAAACAAATCCCTTAAATGGGGCAAAATCAAAAGTCACAACCCATTTATAATAGTTTGCTAATCTTAAGATAGAGCATACAGTATAGAGCATTTTTAATATATGTACATCTGGGTTTCCCACTCACAATTCGAGAGCAGACTGCGTTCGAAACCATGCTGATCGAGCAACTTGCGGGCCAGTTCACAGCGCAGGAAACGCTTGGCGGAAACCACGCCGCACTCGATGGCCAGAAGCAGGCCCAATCCCAATCCCAGCCAGTACCACGATCCGAATGGCGCAGCTCTCATATTGCGACTGCCTGGTGATGGCGATGGCCCCTGTGGACGCACCATAGAATCAAGCGAACGCGACGCGTGACCTTGGCCAAATGACTCCGGAATGGGATGGAATCAAATGGGGTCAGATGGAAGGCAGATAGTGGGAGAGCCGGTGGCCGATAAGCTGGGGGCGTACTAAATGGAATCGGTATGGCTTACTCCATGATGATGCCTAATCTTCCCCTGCCCGAAACGAAGCTCTTCCGTTTTCGGTTATTGAAATCACAACAGGCGGCGGCGTTCATAAATCTTTTGTCTCTTTAATATACAAGAGAGTTCATAGATTGATTAGTTATCATAAATTAAACGATAGTTAAGCCTAGATCATAAGATAAACTGTGTGTATAATTATTTATTCTTCGCTATTGTATAAATCTCTCCTGTTGCCAATTCTTTCGCTACGTAGGTCCAAGAACACATTTACTCCTTCGGCTGAACTTGTAAATACATATCTACGTGGGCGGTATGTGTATATGGGCCCGTAATATAGTGTATATATATTATATATAATTAAGGTGTACATAATGTTATGTTACTGCAAAGTTAAATATATTGGCAGAAGCGAGCAATCGGTTTTTTTTTATTTCATTTGTATTCGTTATTATAACTTATGAACATCTGCAAATAGTTTCTCTCTTGGTTAACCGCCTCCATTTCATTTGTGCTTATCCGTTTTTAGCTATCCATTCTGCGGTCTGTCTTTTCCTTTCGATCCATTTTTTTAACCCCCAACTCGAGTATGTTTAAGTAACTTTCTGTCATAATGGGCAATTTTGGTAACAAAAGAACTTACAGCTAATAAAACATAATTTTCTCTTCAGTGTCTTTTTGTTAATGACTAAAAAAATAGTACAATTAAATCGAGGACATAATAGCAAACCTCCTGAGAACTACAATTTAACATGAGTGCGTGTGTCTACTCCTTTGCATCATTTAACTAACTAAAGCTTGTTCCAAAAAAAAAAAATAATAATAATAAAAATAGCGAAAGTGTACAATTAATTTTGAGTGGGAGAAACCAAATGCATTTGGCATGTGTGAGTATCTGCCTTCTCTTTCTCCGGCACTCTGTCTGTATCAAATATAGGATTCCAAAATTTTCTTCCATACGCCTCGCATCCTCAGTTCCGCTTAAAGCTCGAGCTAATCCCTAGTATATGCGTTCGTAGAAAAGCAGATAGGCCTGCGCCTTCAGCGCCGTATCCTCGCTGACCTCCTGGACACGCGAGTCGGACACGTAATACCATTTGCCAGGCGGCGCACGAACGTTGGCAGCCTCCTCCAGCTGCTGCGGCTGCTGCGGCTGCTGCGCCTGCTGCGTCTGTTGCTCCTCCAGTGGCGTGGCTGGGGTCTGGCTCTCGTCGGAGGTGGACGAGTTGCTGCTGGAGTTGCTAAAGTCATCGCTGTCGTCCAACACCTTCAGGTGCTGCTCGCGCGCCTTCTCCTTGGCAAGCAGCTCCTCCAGTTTTTTTAGTTGGTCATCGTCCTGGTCCAATTCCGCCTTGCTGCCATGCGGCAGGAACTTCCAGCGTTTGTCGCCCGGCGCCACCTTTGGACGCACCTTCACGTACGCCGTATAGTGGCCACCGTACATGCCGCCCGAGTGCTCCACTACGCCATATAGCGCGTACAACAGCTTCTTCTGCTTGCGATCGATGTTCGGCAGATTCTTGACCTTGGACCCACAAAAGGCGGCAATGTCCAGCAGATTGGGATAGCTAACCGGGCGCGTCAGCTTGCGGAAGATGCAGCGCGGTCCCAGCTGAAAACGCTTCAGGTGTAGTATGAGCACCGCTGGCGGACTGGAGACCAGCAGCTGTTTCGTGGCATTGGTGTTCACCGACTTGGCCTTCGGATCACTGCCGTTAATGCGCTGCGTGCAGCTATCGCATCCCACCTTGTTCTGTCCCGTCATCAGCTCGACAGCGGTGAAATTATTGAGGCACGACTGCACGGAGCACTCTCCATCCTCGCACTGGTAGCGCGGCGCTATCGTGGTGCTCCAGTCCGAGTAGCTTTGCGTGCGCACTCGCTTCGTACGGGCCTGGGCCTGAGCCATGGCTTGAGCTTGGCTAGGAGTCTTCTCTGGCTGCTCGATTGCCTTGGCTTCGCCATCCGCGTCTTCTGTGCCATTGGATGCGCCCTGCTCAGCTCCCACCGAGACCTGGCGGATCACCGAGGCGCCCTTCTCTGAGAGTCCGGCAGTGACCAAGCTGGCTGGCGCCAAGGGATCCTCCAGAGCGCCCGATGAACCGGACAGCCCCGATCCGGCAACAGAGTTATTGTTCCCTGTGGCACTGGTACTGGTGCTGCTGTTGGTAGCAGTTGGTGCTGGACTGGTGGCGATTCCCGAGTCTGCAAGCGATTCGAAATGAAAGGCGACAAGTCAGTATATTGTATTAGGCAATCATCGGATTTTTTCCTAATCACGATCACAGATAAATACAAAGTACAAAGTACAAAGCAACTTAACTTGCAAGGGAATGCAATCTTTATATTTAAATAAAAAAAAATAAAGGCACTCTTTTCACTCACCATTCTCGTCCTCTTCGAGCGAATCCTTGTCCATGTGCTCCGGCGTATCGTCGCGCTTCTCCCCCGGCGGCTGGGCATTGCCATTGCTGTCCATGTAGGTCTTGGAGGGAGCTGTCAAGGATGCCGTACTGCTCGGCACATTATTAGTGGACGGCGCGGCTGTATCCTCCACCAGATTGTCCTCAACATCGGCGTCGGAGTGCTCCGAAGTAGTCACGCTGGAGGTGGTGGAATCCTCGGTCTGGCCGTTGGTCTGTTCGAGGCCATCATTGGCCTGGCCGTCGCCGGCACCCAGGGAAGCCAATGAGGCATCGTCCTGGTCTACGGACTCGGCCAATTCATTGCCATTTCCGCTATCATTTCCGTTCAGATTAAGGCTAGACTTCTGACGCTTCTTGGCCGCCCGCTTCGCCTTACGCTGTCGCTCCTTCTCCTTTTTCACCTGCGACTTGGATGGGCCCAGGGATGCCGCCTCATGGGCGTGCAGGAAGAAGGACGGGGATGAGGCTGTAAAGTTGACACTACCATCCGTAAACTTGGTGTTTATCGTCGGCTGGCCAGTGCTCGGGGTGACGCTAGAGCTGCTGGACGTAAGACTGAGCTCCGGACTTGGCTTTCGGCGCTGCGGCGGCTGAGGTTTCTCTACGGCCACGGGCAGCGACATGTCCAGGAAGTACTCGTGCCGCGAGGAAACATTGTGACAATCCTGGCAGGTGAGCGTTGACACAAGAAAGCCACGGAATACCTGTTCCGGGCGCAGAATTCGGTCTCCTGCTTGATTGCCATAGATCTTGCACTTTTGTCGCATCTCCTCTGACACACTATTTACATCCTGATCCTTGTAGCCGAGGTTCTGCAGAATTACACGCTGGTAGCGCTTTAGGTCCTCGTTCCGCACGCTCTCCAGTAGCTGGCGCAGCAGTTCGTGAGCATCATGCTGATCGCCGCCCGTAAACTGAGGACACTTTACGCACAGCCTGTCGAAGAGTTTTCTGGGCGTAAATACACTACCGCCAGCCTGCAGTTCCTCAAGGGCATTGGCTAACGCGGCCGTGAGTCCACCCCAAGAGGACAGGGTACCCTTGATCATCGGCAGCTCAATGTCACCTTTGTCCTTTATGGTGAACGTTCCGCCAGGTAAGATGAATCTGTTGAATGAATCAAACATCAGATATAATGGTTTTGCATGCACATTTTCGGCCTGGAACTTACTCTTCTCCGGGCTCCGACAGTTCTTTCAGTACGCTAAGTAGGAACGGCGTCTGGGCGAGGCACTGCATCACCGCATTAAAGAAGCATGTATTGCCCAGGTTGGTCAATCCTCGCACGCGGGGCAGGCGTTCATTTTCGATGCGCGGCGTCTCTAGGGTCAGGAGTCGTTTGTTCCCAGTGTTGCCATTGGTGGTGGCCGAGTACTGGTCAATTCTCTTTGCCATACCCGGCACACTGGTCAGCGAGTCTGAGGTCGAAAGTCCGGAGCTAGGCTCTGGTGGTGGCATCGGTATGGCCACCTGCCTATTTCGAGATGAACCGACCCCGCCCCCGCCACCGGCCGCCGCCAGAGACCCTCTACTGCTGGAGTCGTCAAATGATCCGCCAGTCATTGGCACTATTGGTGTGAGATGCTCCAGCGCGGCTTTAAGCTTCTCCTCGATGTAGCTAATCGTTGGCGTACTGGGCGTAACCGTGCTAGTGGGCGGCTTCTGGGCCAATTTCTTGACCAGCTCCACGCACTCAAGCAGGTTTTTGCGCAGATTGGAGCAGATCTTCATGTCGCACTCATAGCACCAGATGTCGAAGGAGCGCGTATTCATGGCCAGGGCATGTGAGTCCGAATGAGGTGTCTGGAACACACAGAACGATTACAGCTTCTACCATATGGAATATCAATGTAAAACGAGAATGTCGTTTGCAACTGGCTTAAGTGAACTAGATCCCTGCTCACCTGGTAGTGTTCTAAGGCGTGCTTGTGGCGTGCCCTCCCGCACAGCTGGCTGCCGCACTTGAGGCACAGCCACAGGGTGTTGTCAAATTCGAAGGTGACCGGATTTCCGCCAGGACCGACAGCTCCTTCACTCGCTCCCGCTCCCGCAGCGCTGCCCGCTGTCTTGCCCAGCTTCTGACATTGGCTGCACTCGTAGAGTAGACCCGTGGACTTCAGTAGACGCCTTAGTCGGGCCGCGTCCACCGCCTTCTTGATGTGCTGGCAGCTGGCGGTGGTGGGGGTGGCGCCATCCGACTGACCGGGCGAGCCGAGTCCTTTTCGATGATGCAGATCCTCATTGCCGGAATCCGTTGAGCAATCGTGGTCGCGACTGTCCGCCTGACGCTTCTTTACCATGGCAAGGTAGCTGCTTGGCCTTGGCCTCCTTGTGGGCGCGCTCTGGAAGGAATATGTAGCGTTCCAATCACAGATTCAAATCTTCGAATTGCTTCGAATGCAATCGTTATAGTCACAACCCTGCTGCTGCTCTTCCGATTCGGCTATCGATGTGTATAACTGGCAACGGGATTGAATTCGATTGGAACTCGCACCGACAGACTGACCCTATTGGCTTTGTTTGCTTTGTTGTCTTTCGTCACGTTTGGAACTGTGACCCAGGATTTGAGGTTAAGTTCGTCGCCCCGCTGCCAGCCAGCGAAATTGAGTGCCCCCGCTGTTTGACCACCCAAACATACATACATATATGTATTACCCTTTTTGCGATGATTTCTCGAAAATCCAAAGGACCCCGAACTCATACACGCACCCAACCAATCAAGCCCATACGCACGCACACATAGACACGAACTGTGATTACCCCCACACACATGCACAACAGGATCTGAGTAGTACCTTGAATTTACTCGCTGCGATATGCGTTGCACGTAAGCACACAACATATATGTTTTACAGCACTTTTATGCACTTTTTTTTATTCGTATATGCGTAAATAGAAAACGTGAACGACGTGACCAAGTGTGACCGTTGCTTATTTGGGTCGCAACTCCCGCGTGTGGTCAATTTCAAATTTTTAGGCTGTTGCTTCACCTCTCTGTTCGATGGCTTCCTCTTCTTCTGACCGCAATGGTATTCAAGTTTGGAACAACAACAATGTGCAAGTTCAAAGTCAGAAAATGACAAATAACCGAAAGGCACACAAAAAACAATCCTAAACATGTTTGCTTGCATGCCGAGACACGCACATACATCAATATTCATGTATAAACAAGCTTACAGTGTAGGAAATATAAAAAATTACAAAACTAGAACTGTGATTACCCACACACATGCACAACAAGATCTGCCTACTACCTTAAATTTACTCGCTGCGATATGTGTAGCACATGAGCACACAACATATATGTTTTATAGCACTTTTAGGCGCTTTTTATTCGTTTATGCGTAAATAGAAAACGTGAACGACGTGACCAAGTGTGACCGTTGCTTATTTTCGTCGCAAATCTCGCGTGTGGTCAATTTGAACCGTTGTCAGAAACTATAGGGTCTCGAAACATGTGCAAATAATTCATTTATATCATTCAACTTATGCTGCAAATAATTGCTATTATTATTATTTTAATTAATTATCCACACTGCTTATGTTCTTCGCTCAAACAGGAGGTAATTAAATCATTGAAGGGATTTCAAAAATCTATGTATGCATTCACTACTAACTAGCTTGGTCTTTTTTTTATTTTGCGCCGCTTTATAAATTTAAAAAAATATCATTTGGAATTACACACATCACTGTGTTAAATTAAAAAGAAGATTTTTAGTGATTGTTTTCTTTGAGATATTGAAGTCGCTATCTGCTCCTATATAAATATTATTTCGAAATTATCGATTTATAGTGCGCTATACTGACAAAAAATAGGCTGAAATTCGCATGAACAAGCATATTGTGGTAAGACAAAATGAAATCAGAACTTCCCAAGAACTACGTTGGAAAATTACAAATGCCCAAAAGTATTGCTCCACAAAATATCGTAACGAAATATCGCGAAATTTGCAACACTTTTGTGCACATTCGGTGGCAACGCCGCCTAAGAAAATACCTATTGCCCCAATCGATACCTATCGATGAGCGTGGGCAGCCCTGTTTGTGCATGTGCTGCCATTCGATTTGATAACCAGCACTCCGTGCACACGTTTTTCGGCTTTCTAGAAATAATTGGGCTGCGATTCAAACTGTGAAGTGATTTTTTCTATATTTTTTTTTTGTGTGCACAAAGGCTCTTGTAATTCGAGGATTTGGCCATCGCGAGTGCGGGTGATTAAGCAGGCAGCTCCGATTGCCAGAGTTTTGCGGATGCATGGCAACACTGCCGCACGCCGGCCATGTTATTGTGATTTGTAAAAGGTGGAACGTAGACACGTGTTTAATTCGTGCAGCACTTTAGCGTTGAGAAAACGACAGTAAATCGCCAGCAAATAAGCAAAAACAATACACAACTCGCGTGTGCAGTAGATAGCTTTGAAAGCACCCAAAGATAGTGAGCAAAATAAGTTACCCAAGCGGTTCACAAAGGTAAGAAATCGCAGCACGCGGAACATAACCTAGTACAAAAAAAGTGCGTGTGTGTGTTTGCCAAAACAGAGAGATGTGACGGAAAATGGTGTCATGTTCTGTTCTGTGTGGATTTGTTCCAATGTCCGTGTCTTGAGCTCTATTCGCACCTCTTTCCCGGTACCATAGCCAACGTTTTAACTACCTTTTTTTTGTCAACTTTTTGTTAAGTGTATGACTCTGCCTTGCCGCTGTTGTTGTTGTTCCGGCAAAGTGACAGTAAGTGGTTATGGAAAAAATTTGGAGTTCAATTCGGCGATTACACAATGACAGCACTCACACACACACACACCCACAATCGCACGCATACACATGCCGAGCATAAGTGCGTCTGTGTGTGTTACAGCTTTCACCGTTAATGTTCGGTTTTTTTACGCCTGAAAGAGAACAAAGGCGAAAAGGAGCTGCCACTCCCACAAAGAAAACATTGCGTCTATGCATACATACATATGTATACACATATAAAGTAGTATATCCCCCGATTATACAATCCCCGCCCATTTTTGGCCACCATATGATCGGAAACCACGTTGCCAAGATTATAACAATGTGGACTTTTTCGGCTAGCTGGCAATGTTGTTGCACCTGATTTGTTGTTGTTTTGGTGCTCTCTTCTGGCTTGCCTCTCTGTGTCGCTCATTCTCGCTTGTTCGGGGGAATTTCAAATTTTTAGGCTGTTGCTTCACCTCCCCGTTCGACGGCTTCCTCTTCTTTTGGCCGCACTGGTATTCGAGTTTGGAGCAACAACAATGTGCAAGTTCAAAGTCAGAAAATAACAAATAACCGAAAGGCACACAAAAAACATGCCTAAACATGTTTGTTTGCATGCCGAGACACGCAGACACATCAATATTCATGTATAAACAAGCTTACAGTGTAGGAAATACAAAAAAAAAATAACAAAAACTAGAAGACCATTGCGAAGTTGTTGTGCCCTTATCTTACATTTTGTCGTTTTAATTCAAGAGTTGATACGAATACGTGTAAAACTACACTTCTCCCTGCTCTTATGCATATCCATTTATTAAGAATTTTAGGCAAAATGTGGCAAGCTTTGTCAACAAGTTTTAATACTCTAAGCAAAGGGTATAAAACGTAATCTGAAAAATTCCCGTCACCCGGTTTCGACGATTAGGAAATGCCACAGCTGTCTGGCCAGTTGCCCTTCCATGGCCATTTTATAGCACCCCACTAGGCCCCTTATCCCCCACCCCCTGCATGCTCCCATCAACCGTTGATCTGTCGCTATATGTACATTTATACATATACATATGCATATACATATACATATGTACATACATACAATGTATGTTTGTGTTTCAGTTGCTTGTCGATTGAGCTTATCATCTGACCACTGTGTAACAGGAGGACCTTTGGGCCCTAACAAAGTGACGATATTGTGGATGGGGGGAAGCGGGAGTATAGTGGGTAAATCGGTTCTATAGTGAGTAACTTAAAAGTACTAAAGATCTCATGGCTTTAAACTACTGTTCGGCATGACTTGCACTTTTCGGGCCCCGGAAATTTTGACCAAATTCGAAGGAGCGTCTTACAATCCATTTGAATGGATTTTGATTAACGGTTTTCGGATTTCTTTGTTCTAATGAGCTCGCCACTCTCTTTTCTTCTCTCCGGCTTTCTGTCTCGTTTCCGCTTGGTGGGATGAGTGTGTGTGTGGGTGGAAAGGGGCGCTAAATAAAAACTTGCCACCACGCATCCTCTCTTTTTTCGCGGGTTGGTGGGGGTATGCCGATGCGGAAGAGCGGATGGAGTGAAGAGCGGAGAATCGGTGCCGAAATAAAAAAAATAATACAAATAAAAAGCCAGAGGAATTGGCAATTAGAAGGCGTGCAAAGTAGTTTCCCTTCATATATCGAGCAGTCGATATCTCGAATCTCTCGAACAATTTCGCCGGCATATCGAAACCCAACAAAAAAAGAAAGAAAATAAACAAAAGCATAGAAGAAACTCCAAAAAATAAGCCGAAGCGAATTGATGCCATAAAACGACATAAAATACAAACGAAACCGGAAGAAGCAACGAATTCAGTTTTATCCTAGTGGTAATACAAAAACACACATTTATTTTGTGAATAGGTGATGAATTTCTGGCAAAGCTGTTGTTTTCGTAACTTTTAGTTTTGTTTTGTAATGATTTCGTAACATTTGCCATTGCCATACGTAAACGTAACGGTTTCTTCTTGCGCCTCTCTTCCGTTCTTCGCCGACGCTCTTTTGCGTTCTTGCGCACGCGCTCTTTGCATGCGATCTATCGCTCCATCTCTCTCGCTCTCTCCCGTTGCGTTTTTCCCTTCCGCGTGGCATTCAAAAATCGCTTTGCACCTTTTTCGTCGTTCTCTCTCGTTGTCTCTCTCTCTCTCGGCATTTGTGTTGTTGTCTATATTTACGTATTTATTTGTTGCTATTAATACGCAAAAGTTCAGAAAGGAAAAAACCAAAATCAAACACACTGGCAAACACACACACACACACGCACACTTATGCAGACGAGCACATGCAGGCGGGTCTCGTGACTTGCAAAACCAATTCGAAACCTTTAAATAGGTTTTTTCAAATATAACAACATGCATATGTCGTTATTTAAAAAACAACGTTCATGTGGATGGTGTTGACAAATTAGCCCTTTAATCTCACACTTTTCTTCAAAATTGATTTCATATTTGAAATTCTCGCTTAAATTTAAACGCAAATTCAAAGCTCTTTACTTTGTTTTCAAAGTTATTCTACACAAAATTGCATATTGTGTACCGTTTCTTATCTTGAGCCATGACAAGCTTTTTAAAGTAATTATATACGACGCTACTTGATTTGTAAATTGTTGCCCTGATAAGAGGTGTTCACACATTATTTCCAATTGTAAATTAAACAACAAACCATAACTTTTCCAAATATTGCACAAACAAAAGCTACTTCATTTTTATTTCAGTATTAGTGTGATCAAAATAATCCTATTTGTGTGACAGTACACAAGTATATTTTCAAATCGCACAGACTAATATAACTTCTTCTCCCTTTCAGATCTTTCAATATTCAGCGAAAATGGTATCCGGTCGTCCTCTACTCTACCTCTCACTGCCCGGTGTAGCATTTATACTCGGCGTCTTTTGGTTTCGGCGTAGATATAAAAATTGTTTAGACAAGCCCGACGACGAGGACTCATCGGCCATCAATGACTCGTCGATTGAACCAACTGTGCAGGCGCGCAAGGCCAACGGAGTCCTGCAGAATGGCAAGCTGCCACAGCAGTCGGCCAGCAAGTCGATGAACATCAACGGAACTTTAGTTAACGGTAGCGGAAGCGGTAGCGGAAGTAGCAGTGATGAGAAGGACAGCCCCACTACCATGTTGTATGGTAAATCAGCACCAATCAAAATCCAGAGCAATGGACGCACTTCAAATGGCAAGCATCAGCAGCAGATCGATTCCGAAATACTGAAGTCAAAGATACAGGATGCCGAACACAAGACACTCTGCTCCATAGACGAGGATTTCGAGAATCTATCGTCGCCACGTGATTTACCCGATTCGGTAAATACACGCGTATCCTTCTACAATCGTAAGGCTACCCAAAAGACGGTGGAACCGGTGGTGATTAAGGCCACGCGCACACCCAAAATATCGCCAGAGAACTCCTTCCTGGATACCAACTACACCAACAAGGAGTGCGAGCAGAACAACAACTGTGAGCCCAAGGAGGAGCCCTCCAAGAAGGAGGCCGATCAGGAGGAGCTCGAGCAGGATCAGGAGCAGACGGTGCTGAAGGAGGAAGTGGTGGATAGCAATGGTAATCAGAAGCGCAATGTGGATGCGGCCAGTCCATCGCTGAGCATTTGCAGTGTGCAATCGGGCGATTCTGGCAAGGGATCCAGCTTGCCGCGCTCGGAGGCGACACGCGTGAAAACCACCTACGAGTTCCTCTTCCCGATCAGCTTGATTGGTCACCTGTACGGCCGCAAGCGGGCGTTTATTAACCAAATCAAGGCCAAGACCCTGGCCAGCGTGTCTGTAGGCAAGAATCCCTACTCGGGCAAGGTGCGCATCTGTACCATTGAGGGAACGGAGAGCGAGATTGATGCCGCCCTGGCCATGATCCGTCAACGTTTGCCGGCCAAGCGCTATCCGAACTTCACCATGCAACGCATCCACTTTGCGCTTCCCCAGACCATAGTTCCTCTTTCGACCGAAAGCCTCTACAATCTACAAGTGAGTGGTGATGGTGTGACGATGACAATGGTAACGATGCCGCCGACACGACATGGCTATAGCTGATTAGCTGGCTAATTAGCTGACTTGATTTGATGATTTTATGGTAGTATTCCTCCCGTTGAATACGCAGAGACTATTTCAAATTCTCTAAGTGGTTAACACTGCTGTTCCTGTCGTGTCGGCGCAATCGGAAAGGCTTCGATTTCGAGTCCCCATCCATCCATTCATCCATATATCTCTAATGCCTTGGCTAACTCCTCCTTCGCAGCTGAAACTGATTGAGGGCATCAACAACGATGTGGTAGTGAGTGCGGTGCTATCTGGGTCGCATATTTTCATCCAGCACCCGCTGCATCCCTCGCATCCATCGTTGCCTTTGCTGCAGAAGCAGCTGTACGATAGCTACTCCACCATGGAGGCGCCATTGCTGCCCAGTTTGGAGCTTAGTGCCGTGTGCGTGATACCCATCAATGATGTGTGGTATCGCGTCCAGATTGTCGACACAGATCCCGAGGACGAGGAGCGTTGCGTAATCAAGTTTCTTGACTTTGGTGGCTACATGAATGTCGGCTTCAACACACTGCGACAGATTCGCACCGATTTCATGAATGTGCCCTTCCAGTCCACCGAATGCATCCTGTCCAACATTGAGCCCATCGGTGAGTGTGTGTGTGTGTGTGCGCGCATTATGCCCTTATACTTATTCCTTGATTCTCACTTTTTCCACGCAGGTGGCACCTGGTCCATTGAGGCGGCCGAAATCCTCAACAAACTTACCAAAGGCATTGTCTTGCAAGCACAAGTCGCCGGCTATAATAGTCACAACCTACCAGAAATCTTTTTATTCGCATCCCTAGGTCCCAATGTGAGTATAAATTTCCGATTAGAGAGAGACGGAGTGATTATGAAGAGCGAGAGAGCAGACTACAGTGCGTGACATAATAGCAAAACGGTTACGAGCAGAAACTTGCATCTTACTTTAAACAAGCTAACTAAGCCATTTGATTTGTTATGCAACTAAACTTAAACTTGTACACACATATGTTACCTTTTTAAAAACAAGCGGATGCGCTATCGTCTGTTTTTAAAAAGGGGACAAACCCTTGTTGGAACAGAAAGTTTCTAACTCTTGTTTCTAATTGCAGAATGTAATCTTTATCAATAAGGAGCTGGTCGGCAGAAAGCTCGCCAAATGGGTGGAGATGAGTGACTAACAGCCTTAGTGAACAACTCAACTAGCAACCAAGAACTATATGAAAACTTAAAAGCAAACTTAAACAACAATCACTCAAACCCAAATCAAGCAACTTGGCGGTGCAACAAAAAAGGAATGCTTGAGTATTGCGCAACAGGCTCCAAGATGCGGATTCGGATTAAGGATTTCGTTAGCAGCTTTTGCAGTTAGCATGTAGCATGTAGCACACAGCAAATAGCAATTGCCCGATTCCAAAAGAACTGGCAAGTGCAGAGGCCTCAAAACAAAGAAAATGAAACGTTTGTTACGTTGTTTAGATTGCGACTGAGCCCAGAGAGAGCCCCTTAATCATTACATAACAAACAACACACACTCGCCAAATACACACACACACACACACACACACACACGCATATATGAGTAAGAGCACCTAACACCACACTAACCCATACACATTACACAACAAGACAAACGTTTGTTTGTTGACTGTCCAGAATTGGATACCAAAATGGAGGGGGAAGTTAGGGATCAGCTGGGTTATGCGTTTTGTGACCACATGGCAACACATGGGCGGGCGGGCATGCAACGGATCGACTGGAGCTGCAGATATTACTATACTCAGTTTATAAGTAGGCATTACTAAATAATGTACATAGATTTTATAACGAGAACGAGATGCGAAAAAAAAACAAAGAACATACTAAATAGACCCAACTAAAATACCATGCGTTCATCAGATATACAGAAAAACAGAAACACAGAAACATAGAAACTCTGGATAAGAATGGAGAAAAACCTGACAAAACTTTAGTTTTATGCTGCTATTTGCTGAGATCTGTAAATATTATATTAGGCCTTTTTAAACAACTGATAATATCTAATCGACGAGTTCATACATTTACATGCATTATACATTTTTTTTTTTTTGTTAATTTGTATTCAAACTGTAATCAGAAAATGTATTCAAAATTCCCAACCCAAAAATAACTCACACCCGCACTAAAGCCACAGAATGCCTAACAAAGAAAGAAACCATTTAAAAGCAGAGACAGAGTGACGTTACGAATTCTTCATAATTATATATGCGTGTGTGCCATTGTTAGACAACAAACCAACATTAAACATAACCAACATAACAAGCAAAACAACAAACACAATAATTAACAAAAAAAAAAGAAAAAAAAACAGAAATGGCTACTTTTTCCCCAAAACAAACCCATTGTAAATAAAATCCATTTCGACAGACAAAGAAATGCAAAAACAAATGAGAAACAATGATTGTTGCTACCAAAACTAGCCTATTGAAAAGAAGGAGTGAAAACCTCAAAATGCCTTTCTTTCAAACTTCTTTTGTATATGGAAGAGGAAACTTCTTGAAGCGACAAGAAGAAGCAAGCAAGCGAATTGTTGCAAACTTATCGCTTAAGCTACCAATTCTGGGTGTCTAGCCTAGCAGCAATATTAGCTAGAATTGTTCTAAGTGTAGCACAGCCACAACAGCATCAACAACACATCGATAACACAATATAACACACAAACACACACTAATAAATCAACAAAGAAATTAATCATATTTATTTTGTTGAGATTGAAAATAGAGTTTTATTTCACTGTATCATTCATTGTATTTTACATTGACATTTTACATTGATCGGCAGCAACGGAATTACTATATAAACATTTATAAATCGTTTCAAAAAAAGATTTCAGGCTCAATCACAATTCAGCTTAATAAGTCGTCGTCATCGTTCTCATGTCGTCATCGTCATAATTAAATTACTTAGATAATATAATGTACAAGTGATGATCCACACAATATCCATCTATTTGGTCAACATGAAAGACTTTGGAGGTGTTTTTTCTTCTTCAACGGTAGTCTACAAATATTCTAGTTAACGCTATCATTATACCGTTATTATTATTATTATTATAACTATTATTATTATTACCTCTTTTTTTGCTGTTTGTTTTTAGATCCTTCTTGATAATTAAAGCAAATTCATTCTAATTGTTATCCTAAACTAAAACAACTTTTGGAGGGGCTGCCCTCCACACACTGTAGTGCAAATTCGTTTAATGGTTCCTCGTTTTAATAATGTCGTTTAATGCCTTTGGAAATTCGAACTACATTTTAGTCTATGGAACACTAAATACATATTATTGGTTACTTTTAAATGAAGCATTCAACTAGATGAAGGGAGTAGGATTTCAATTTTTGCATGCACCAGAGTTGTCAACGTTCTCGGTGTTCTATCGAATTCATTGTAGATTTGTCACTTGTACAATTGTTGATAAACTGATTAACTGATAACTGATTAACTGACATAGAGATAATGCAAACACGACAGACATGATGTAGAGCACATATTGAAACTAATCTTAGTCGATAGCGAGAAGAGAAGAAGAGACGTGAAGTGAAGAGTCCTCCCTCAAAGATCATCGTAAGTGTGTGGTACTTCTATTTTTTTTTCTTATCTAGTAATGCTGAGAGACGAGAGTTACGAATAAGATTTAATTTATAGACGCATTCAAGTGAGAATAATTTACAAATCTAGTTATTAACTAAATATAATGCAAGTACATTAAAATAAAATATTATTGAAAAGTAAAAAAAACGGTGTTTCATCTGGATCGTTGTGGGGGGGGGGGGGTGGTTCGTTATCCCAGGAAGTGATATCGCCACTTTTATGGATCCGCCCGGCTAAACGTGCCAACTAATTTTATAATTCATGTACTTACCCGTGTCAGGGTAAGGTTCTTATCCGAAAAGCTGAATTGACGTGATGGCCGCGATAAGGAAGTTGCTAGCTTCATATTGTTTGCGATCCCCCCAATAATGTCCAATATCCGATTCCCATGATTCCCTCCATGCAATCGATCAAAGAAAGCCTTGATTGCCGCACTAATGTACTATTCGATGATCGTCTGGTTGGCTCGTTGGCTGCACGACGATCTCTTGGATATAAAACGATTGCGATATCGAACTTGCAGCTGGAGGTGGAGAACTCTGCGTCAGAGTTGGTGGCCAGAGATTTGCTTGTGAAACTGTGAAACTGGTCAGAAGCGGTCTTTGGATCGTAAAACTTTCATTGACCATTGAGTGGAATTCTTCCGAATCTATATGTACCAGCCAGCCTAATTACCCCAGCGATTATCGACTCCTAATTGGTTTTGTCTACGGTTCTGTTTTCGTTTCCTTTTCAATTGATTGGTCACTTCGTGGTGGTTTCACCTAATCAGTGTGGAAAATGTCCAGTCACGGCCGGTTCGGATAAGTTCATAAAGTGCTTTTACTGTGTCTGGGTCTGGCGGGTCCGTCTATCTGAAGTTATTTACTACTGCTGACCATTTTGGCCTGCCGGTTTTTATCGAAGTACCAAGTGTTTCACTCACCGCGTCGTACAGTGGACCCCGCCTATGTTGGCCGCAATGATCGATTTGGGTTGATAAGATCCTGGCATCCCCATATATAGTTATATCTATGTTCCCCTATCGCCGTATCTGCTCTCTATGTTCTATCAACGATCTTCGTGAGTTAATCAGCAAAAAAGAGCTCACGTTCGGGATTTCCTTACCTACACGCAGAGAAAAAGATCACTTCATAAATTTATCCAGCGGCAGCTCATCAAGTAACGTGGAATTCCCAGCTTATCGCATTGGGTAATTTGAATGGAGCGCTGGTAGATAATTCACAAATGGAAAACATTTACCCAATGACTTATTTACTCGTTTTATAACATCTTGCAGCATTTTCTCTTCGAGTGCAGACTATATTTTTGGGTAAACGCCGTGCTGATGTCTTCAGCTTCTCGGCGGATACTTCCTTATCCGAGCGCTGGAATCTCCGATATCATCAACGATCGCCCAACGAAGAGCAACCGAAGTTTGTTTTCCCCATTCCTAATCGAGCACTGGGGGGCTGGGGATTGGGGATTGGGTACTGCGTACTGGGTACTGGGTACTGGGTACTAGGTACTGGGCACTTAGGTACCAGCCAGTCAGGTACTACCGCTGATTTTCTCTACAAAGCACGGCTATACGGCTATATGTGTGTGAATAATTTCACGCTTATTACCTGCTGAGCGCTGGCAAAACGCTGCTTGACTTTGGCGGTTCTTAAAGCGGCCGGCACTCGCAATATTCTCAGTTCCAGCCGCGGCATTCACGGCACCACAAGCGCGCCTCCAGCACCGCCAAGTAGCCAAAATCCACAGCCCAAATTACGAAAATATTACAGAAAACTAAACCCTGAAACTGCAGTTGGACGCTAACCCAACCAACCGTAACCAAGGGCTGGCCAAATGCAATGTGCTAATTACTATTAACAAAAAAAAAAAAAATAAATAATTAGTAATTAAATAAGCAAAACGCGAGTAGCCGTCAACTGTTTTCATTAACCGGGAAAATTAACAAGTGGCTAGAAAAATGGAATTGAAAGGAGTTCAGCCATCGAATGGCAGCTCAAATGGAAGTGGAAATGGAGCCACCAATGCTGCATCAACGGAAGTAAGTGTTAGACCATGAAATCAGGCAATTAATAGTATCCCTAATGGAATTGCTTTCGAGTGGCACTTGAAGAACTCAAGTGGCCAGCGATTCAGATTAGAAGAAGGCAGTGTTCAACAGTTGGAACATTAAGTATACGCCGTGTGGTGCATGAAAGTTTCACAATGTACACTGTGAAGAAACATTTCCCATGCAATAAACTTTATAAAACTTCAATGGACTTTTACCCCGAAATTATGCTTTGATTGGCCCTTCTTCACAACCGTCCTTGCAATTCGCTCAGTGTTTCTGGCTTTACAATCGCCAAATGACTTTATGATCATTAAGGCTGTTAGACCTTAATTGCAGGCCAATCGACCGACAAACGAATATGCGATTTACGGTCCACCCCAATGTGGGGTGAAAGACTTTGTCAGCCGGTTACTCCATGCATATCTTATACGCTTTACGATACCCAGCGACACATAAATGTATCTTAGAGCTATTTTCAGCCGAAGAATGAACCGAAAACGTTAGTTATCTGGCCATAACTTAGCGTACGGCTCGAGATCAGCGAAAGCTATACTATAATAGGCTATAGTGTACTATACCGTACTATACCGTACTATACTGTACTATACTCGCTATATGGCCGAAGAGCTGGAAACCAGTTTTCACTGCAGCAGCCATAAACATATGACGAAGCTATAATATATATAGGCGAGTGCTCGGTGGAGTGACAGGTTCACTTTGCAGCCCTCTATTATATATTACAGCATTTCCGAGAAAGTATTGTAAAAAAAAAAAGTTACAAAGATACGAAGATATATAGAATTGGTTCTTGCGGGTGATTAAAAACTTTAGTTTCTATAAATATATACATATATATGAATATATATCTATAATATGGTTATAGGTAATTCCCCTTAGAACTCAGCCTGTTTGCATGCAAAATGCAGATGCTGCACAGATCGTTAAGATTTATACTTATAGTTGATTTAAATTACAGGGTTATCCCCCCGCACAGAGTGACATTGACAGACCAAAACAAAGCCTCATTAAAGTGCGGTCAGCATAGGTTTTATTGATGGCAAATGCAATTAAGGCGATTCCCAAGATAGAATTTTTCCCAGCACGCAGAAAAAAAAACCCCACAATTATGCGAGTTTGTTTGAGGTTCAACAGCCAGCTGGTAGATATTTATGTATAGATATAGATACTATATATATAAATTTCTTAATGGAAAGGTAATGAGAGCCTTTGGCTTTGCAGATAAAATGGGATAAGCAAACACACATGGGTTTCGGCTATTTCATAGATACCGTACTGGCGGATACATATCTATGTATCTATGATGATGCAGTTTCTTTGCCATTTAACTTCGTTCGTAATTGCCCGCCCACTCGGCCAGCTGAGTTATTGTTTTATTTAAACAGCTTTTTCCCCGAATGAGCAAATATGTAAGCGGCAAAACAGTTACCGCGTTGTCAGCCCTCTGATAAAAAACAAAAAAAAAAATACAAAAACAATTGTGGCTGTCGTGCAAATAGATGGAAATAGATTTCGCCAAATGGCAATCATATTATTACAAATAATAATAGTAATTTTCGAACGCAGTAGTGTAATGTAAATTAATTTTTGGGAATTTTAACAACAACTACATCATCTGTTCATTTGCCCAACTGTTTCTGCCCTTTTAATTGAAATTAGAAGAAAAACCAAAAACATCTTAACATTTTATGGCGTTTCTATTCTTGAAAATAAGTGCCTTTTTTTTATTTGCCCACGTTACAATTATCAACGACAGATGTTTTCACGAACGAAAGTAATTTGTGTTGAAATTTTTCAATTTAGGCATTGAAATTGTGACTCAGTCATCAACTAGAATTAATTATATAATTAACATACTAATTTATTTAAACAATTTTATAGCTTGATTTGAAGATAAGACATGCATGCATTCCCTGAATGTAAATCGTTATGAATGAGAATCCATTCCAGTCCATTAGGCATTTTGCCGGGGAACTTTTCCAAGTTGTGCAGCAGTTAAGTTTTGCTTTTCCCTTAATCGAGTATTAATTGAATTTAGCTGAGGTAATCACGGGAAAAAGCCGCAATGACTATATTAAATCAATTTAAAAACGCATTGAAAGATATTCAATTTGCTATCGATATGATTCATTCTCGATCGGTGAATAGTTTGCATTGCACATGAATAGTACTTGAATTACTTACTTACTTAATGGCGGGATCGATAAGCTGGGCGCCTTTCTTAAGTGTGTACTTCAAAGTGATTCTAATCTAATCGTAATTGGGCGCACTAAGATAAATATTCCAAATTATGGTTGTGGCGCATTAGTTTCACATGTCCATTGTAGTTATCTGCAATTGGATTTGGAAATGCCGCACGCATGACGCGATCGTGTTTGCCCATGAGTCCCAGACTCGTGGCTTGGATGGATGCACAAATATTTGGACATGTGTCTGGTATTTTGCTGTTGGCATTAAATCTTATATTCCCCGAATTGCGATATCACGCATATTTGCTCATCAAGATTGGAAATTCCGCTCCATTGCAGAAAACAGATGCCGAGAAGCCGACGGCGGAGCGCACCAATTGGGGCAATGGCCTGGAGTTTCTAATGTCCTGCATATCGGTGTCCGTGGGATTGGGCAACGTCTGGAGGTTCCCGTTCACGGCCTATGAGAATGGAGGAGGCGCCTTCCTTATACCCTACATCATAGTGCTCTTTCTGATCGGTGCGATGCATGGCATCGTCCATCACTGGTTATACTAAACTTTTGGTTTTCCAGGCAAACCCATGTACTATTTGGAGATGATCATGGGCCAGTTCACGAGCCAGGGAACGGTGAAGATTTGGTCGGTGGTGCCGGGATTTGTGGGCGTGGGCTATGGCCAGGCCTTCGGCACCATCTGCATCATCTCGTACTATTCCTCGCTGTTGGCGCTGACCCTCTACTATCTCTTTGTGTCCTTCCAATCGGAATTGCCGTGGTCCTACTGTCGCGATGAGTGGACCAATTGCGTGAACTCGAGGCCGCAGGAGTATGTGGACAATCTGCTTACGGGCGTATCCTTGGCCAATGAATCGGCCAGAAATCTCAGCGGCATTGTGGCCAACGATGAGACAGAGAAACTCCAGAGCAGCTCCGAACTCTATTTCCTGTAAGTAAAACCAGTAACACAGAACTTATTACGCTACTAAACGGAATTGACAAAAACAAATTGAATTATTTGCGCTCCCTAATTGATTTGTATTCACTTAGCTAGCTGTTTTCATTAGCACTTTTTCGACGCACAGTAGCAAAAAGTTAGCAAAAAGTTGTAACGTTGTCATTATTTATTTGATTTTGTTTTGCCGCATGCAAATTAGCGAGAATTAAGTCATTTCAATTTCAAATCGAAAATCACTTGCAGGAATGTAGTGATCAAGGAGAAGCTGGACATCTCGGACGGCGTTGGTGATCCCGATTGGAAGCTGACACTTGCCCTGTTCGTCGCCTGGGTGGTCATCTTTCTGGTGATCATGCGAGGGGTGAAGAGTTCCGGCAAGGCGGCCTACTTCCTGGCCCTGTTCCCCTACGTGGTGCTCTTCGTCCTGCTGATCCGTGCCGTTACCTTGGAGGGAGCACGCGATGGCATTCTGTTCTTTCTGGAGCCACAGTGGGGTGAACTCTTGAACCCCACCGTTTGGAAGGAGGCCGTTGTGCAGTGCTTCTTCTCGCTGGCCGTGGGCTCCGGACCCATTATCATGTTCGCCTCGTACAATCGATTCGATCACGGAATCTATAGGGATGCCATGATCGTAACCACACTGGACACGCTGACCAGCCTCCTGGGAGGTATAACGATATTTGCGATCTTGGGCAATCTGGCGCACAATCTGCAGATCGAAAACATCAGAGATGTGGTGCGAAGTGGCACGGGATTGGCCTTCATCTCGTATCCGGATGCCATATCAAAGTTCCAGGCGGTGCCGCAGCTTTTCTCGGTTCTGTTCTTCTTCATGCTGTTCGTCCTGGGCATTGGATCAATTGTGGCCCTGCAGAGCACCATTGTCACCATCATTTGCGATCAGTTCAAGGGATGGAAGTACTGGAAGGTGGCACTGACCACCTCTGTGTGCGGTTTCCTTATGGGTTTGGTCTACGTTACACCGGTACGTTGAGTTCCACAAAGGTGCAGCGAAGAATTCAATTGATTTTCAACTAGCTCAACGTATTTATCGTTTTTCAGGGCGGACAGTGGATCCTCACTTTGGTGGACTTCTATGGCGGAACCTATGTGGTCTTCATCTTGGCCATTTTCGAACTGGCTGGCATCGTGTGGGTTTATGGTGAGTGTTAACTTTATTGTAAAATTAATCCAATACATGCATAATGAACATACGTCAATGCAAACAGGTCTGCAAAACTTTTGCGATGACATCGAGTTTATGTGCAATCGCCGAGTTTCACTGTACTGGCGAGTATGCTGGTCCTTCTTCACGCCCGTCATGATGATCATCATATTCATATACTCGATGGTCACCATCGAACCGATCAAATATAGCGAACTGTACTTCCCCGAAGCCGCCAACAGTGAGTAACACTAGCACATACACTTGAATTGTTACTAACTTTGTGCATTCCAGTTGCCGGCTGGCTGCTGTTCGCCATCGGTGCTGCCCAGTTTCCACTGTGGGGTCTTTGGTACATCTCGCGCCATCCACAAGGCACCTACTGGAAGGTAATGATTGCCCACATTTATTCGTTCCAATGCATGATCTATAATTGATAATCTTTATCCAAACAGTCTCTGAAGGCCTCGCTGAAGCCCAGCGATCGCTGGGGTCCTGCCAATCCGGAAATTCGGCGCGAATGGGTGATCTTCAAGAATCAGAAGGCAGCCCAAAGAGCCACGCAGAAGGATACGTCGAAACTTGGTTTCTTCTGGCGCAAAGTGGCCAATTTCTGTGGCAGCAACAAGTAAACAAAGTCCGCGTGGAGCGGGGAGCAGAGGTGGGGATATCGTGGGGATATCAGAGATTACGACTAACCATAACCACTTGTTATTTATATACGCCATTGTCAGCCTCTATGAAGCCATCACAAATGCGAAGCACAATCCTTCGACCGAATATATCGCATGTATCAATAAATAAATAGCCGTTTTTTTTTTTTAATTATATTTTTGTTATTCTACGTACAAACTTCATTTATGAATGTGATAATATTGAGCAGAAAAAAAAAATAAATTATTATTATCAAAGAATGTGTTTTCATTCCATATTTTTGTCCAGGAAAATTTGATGTTTTTCAATATTTCGTATCCGCCCCGTTTTCATAAAAAATGTAGGCGAATGCTGATTTTCTTTTATTTTTATTTCATTTTTATTCAGTTTTTGTTTGTTTTTCTTTCATACAAAGCCCTTTATTATTGTTAAAATTTCAATTATTCTCTTTGGTTTCTTTATTAATTAATAATTTACAATTTTATGAGTTTTCCTATCTCCCCTCGACTTCCATTGATCTCTTTCATTTAATGGCTCTTCTTGTTGCTTTTCGCTTTCTTGGGGATCGTACATTATAACAGTACAGCAATTGATTTATGTAATATGGTAAATTTGCTATAAATAGTGGGAATTCTTATGAGGTAAATGCTTAATGAGCAAAAAAAAAAAACAATTACAATCGTCTTCAGATCAGATCAGTTTATACTACATACATAATACATATAATATATATATATATATATATATATATATATATATATGTATACAAAATAACAAATCGTAAGTCTAATAAACATTCTTAAAATTCATATCTCAAATACAAATACAATATTTGCTTTAGCTGTTCTTAATTTGTTTTGGTATCGATTTCGGTTTCTCTATATTCAGTGTATTTCGTTTTGGAAATCGAGGCTCCTAACTTTTTGGGTTCGTTTTAATCAAGCTTTTCACTATTTCGTGTATGTAGGTGTTGGTTTTAGTATTTGTATTTATTTTCTCTTCATTTTTTTTCTTATATTTTTTTTGGTTTGTTCCTTGGTTTTTAAATCGTAAAATACTAATTTAGCAAATGTAGGCACCCTAAATATTATATTAAAGCTTTTGCAAAACACGGTTCCTCGATAAGATATAACAATATACTTTGTTTGGGGGGGTTGTTTCCCTTGTTAAATTTAAATATACAATACAGTAAATTCAAAATAAACTATTTCATTAGTCACTGAATTTTTGCTGTTGTTTTTTTTTTTTCAGTTTAGTTTCTTACTTTATTTCTTTTAGAAATTAAATCGTCCTTCTTTTAGTTGGTTTAATTTAATGTTATTTTAGTTTTAGTTTTAGCATTAGTGTAGGTTTAGTTAAAGTTTGGTTTTAGTTGACATTTGTTTAGCTTTATTCAAGTTTTGCTTTCTATTAGTTTTTCTCCACTTCGTTTAATTCATGCAACGCATTCTAGTTTACTTTCATTACTTCTCTTTTGTTTTCACATCTTTTTTTCTCCATAAAAAATTGTTTCGCCTTCCTCTTATGTTTTTATTGTTTAGTTTAACATAATAATTGTTTTCCAGTTGGGTTTTCCTTATTAGTTTGTTGTTAATAAATTGGTCTTTGCTTCGGCTTTCGATTTAGCTACTGAATACATTACTATAATACATATAAAGTCAAATATGATCTTATTAGTGTGTTTTTTTTTGTTTTGTTTTTTTTTTTATTATTTTCTTTTGGGTTTTTTTTTTTGTTTCTGGCTTTTGGGCTGTTGGGTATACACCTCATTGACCGTCTGTACATGTATATACGAGTATATGTATGTGTGTTGTATATCTAGATATTGTATATGTAACCATATATATTTTGCATACCCCGATCTAGTTGGGCGCACGAGAGGAGGGATTTGGGGTGTGGGGGATATTTTTGGGAGAAGGACCCATTTCTAGATTCTATCGTGTAAATACACCAAAATGGCTGCTTCGTCACAATCCGGTTCGAAACGTTTTCGAAAACACGAATCCAGTTCTTCATTAGCATTGGCATTGACTGGGCTATACATACACACGTATGTACATACATATGTATGTTCTATTGGACCTGGTTTGGCTAGAAGAGTTACGGTTGTTGAAGCATGATTCTCGAAGTACCCCTTGAGCTCTACGATTCGCTGAGGAAAAGAAAGTATACAACATTTATCGATTCAATTCGATTCGATGTGAGTCTAGTTTAAAAAAAAAAACACAAATGGACAATGTAACACAAAGCTGGACATGGAACTCGAACCTAAAATGCTACGAAAGTCAACCAAGGACATGGTGCAATACGATCCTTCAATGTGTGCCTTAGTTTTTTTTTTGTTTTTTTTTTTTTTGGAACCCAGCTCTAAGGCGGCTTAAAATCTTGCGTATTATAAATTGTTACTGTTAAATGTTGTTACTTAGGAATTCATTGTTAGTTGGTTTGCTTCTGCTTCGGTATTTTGTATAATAAAGACCTGTCTTTGGAAATTCGGTCCCTCATATCAAAGTTTTTGGTTTTTATCTCGTGTTAAAAGGTATTTGGTTGGGCTTAGGAAACCAGTTCAAACGGGAATTTGATCTTGCACCAATTACTCAATTCAATTCAATTCGATTCAATTCGATTCGATTCGATTCGATTTGATTCGACTCCATATATCGTTAATTGTATATCGATCAATAACGGTGTTATTCTGCGTATTCGTTTTAAGTTGTTGTAGAATTGAAACCCAAATATGCATGAATACATAACGTTAAAGCTGGCCGCATTCCATACCGCGTATCTGAATCTGTGTGTTGCTGTGTGTTTCCGGTTCGATAAACTGTTTCGATTCGATAATCGATTATGATATCCTTAGTATTGTTCTGATCGGTTCTGTTCTGTTTTGTTCTGTTCTGTTGTGTCTGGTGTGTTATCGTCTTGTGTAGATCTTTGTTAATTATTGTGATAAAGCTATTTTGACAGCAGTCTTGAACGTTCATTTCAATTTAAATATTCAATATTATAAATAGGTATACACACATTTGTTTAAGGGTTCATTTAGTTGGTTTGTTACTTGTTCCTTGTTCTCCTTTTTCATTTCATTTCTTGTCTGGGCCTTTAGTTGTACAAATACATATAAGTTAAGACCTATCAGACAGTTGGGAAACTTTTTTTGGTAGCGGGTAGTTTCGTTTTCATAAATCAAAACTTAGGCCAGGGGCTTGGAGATGTGGTAAATCATTGTGTTAAAACTCCGATACTCTTAGTTGGCTTAAAGTGGACTGCATCCTATGGCTATATAATCTACAGTTTACAGATATTTTGATCCTTTCTGGCCCTGGTTCAGTATAATATGCAGAGTCTGTCTCACTGACGGGGGAAATGGGGAGTTTGTGCGATGATGGGTGGAATTTTGGGGAGCTGGATGGTGGGGGGCACTATTCGGGGAATTCAGTTGTATATCTCATTTGTCTTCAATTTGGAAACTTGGGAACCTAACAAAGCGTTAGAAGGTTGCACATTACCTAATTGTTTGTTTTCTTGCTTTGATTTTTACTTTAAATAACTTCGATGCTCTCAGTTAATACTTTATAGTAAGTATATGTATATATATATATATAGTATATATAATGTTCCTTTTAGAATCTTTAGAAAATCTTTACGTAGCTCGGCCACTTCTGCTATTATGTCTACACTATACACTGCTCTATCAACTCGCTTCCGTACACTTCGGTTCGGTAATATTATTTTCTATCTGGAGCTTGTTGTTTGTTCCGTTGTTGTTACACATTTGCCAGCTAGCTTGTATATTAATGGGATTTACTTTAATATGTTACAAAAAATTCCAATTAAAATTGTTCACTTTAGTATGTAGACTATACTAAATAGTTCGTTTTGCGACTTCTTTTCTTCTCATTTGTTTACTCAGTTTAGTCTACGCTACTGTAATCTTCGTCTTTAACTTCATTCAAAAGCTATTCAGGTTCTTAATTGAGTTCATAATTCTTGGTAGAAAAGAATGGGCGAAAAACAGCAACAACGAAAATATATATATGTATGTATATATACTATATATATTTTAATATATGTGTAGAAAAAGAAGACAACAACAAACTTGTTTCCTTTAAATTGGTTTCGTTAGTTTAGTTAAAGCCAGATCTACATAGTATGGTATGTAGATATTAAGTAAGAACTTACATCTTGTGTGTTTATTTTTCGTTTATTCTCGGTTATTGGGGTTTCATTTGTTTCATTATCTCTTAGTTTTTGGTTTTCTGGTTTTGCTGTTTTCTAAATCTCGCAACATGCACTTTACAGTTAGTATAGTTTTTCATTGTTCTTCTTTTGGGATTTAGTTCTTGTAGTTCTTTTTTTTTTTTTGTTGTTATGCGTCGTTTTGTGTATAATTGTTGGGGGCTTTAATGGGTTCCTCGTATGCTTATGCTTTCACTTGCCTCGCACACACAGTCAGGTCAGACACACATCCTTCGGATACAATTTATATATGCACACAAATTCGAGACAGACGGACACGAGAATTTGCCATGTTCGTGGATGTTTTGCAGTTGGTTGGCGCTGCACCGGAAGCGGAAGTGCTGGGGGTTGCAGTTCTTTAAGGGATATACGAATTTACTGTTATGGACTTTTGGTGCCAGATCTTTAAGGTTTGCTATTGCTATTTCTGTTGCTATTTCTGAGCGTTTATATACGTGGATTCTACATGCTGGTGCCCTACGATCTATGTCCTACATATGACCTAACTTCCTTACCAATCTGGTCCTGTACACTCGCATTCGCACACTCCCATGCACATACACACACATACACTCCCCCCTACATGCTATATTATGTTAAGTATTTTAGTATGCATGTACAGGCTGCCTTGGCCCAAGGTGAAATATTACAAATACGTTTAGCCTAAAACTTAGACAAAAAAAAAAAGTTACACAATGACATATATATGTATACATATATTCTGTTCGGTTTTCGCTTATTGTTTTTTTGCTTTCTTTTTGGATGTTTTGTGGGGAGGCCTATATATATCCGTATACAGATATAGGATACATAGTGTGTGTATTCTGTATATTAATATGTATATGCTAACATTTGACTTTTTTCTCATCTCGAAGAGGCTTATTTACAAAAGGCCGAGTTCGAAATTCGACTTGTAGAATTACTAATATTACTTTTACCTCTATTATTACTATAACTATGACTACTACTATTAACTACTATTATTGCATACACGTTCTCTTTTCCTAGTAAACTTATTCGAGGCAATCGGCTTGCCGCTCCCCGTCGTAATCGGTTCGTTCATCGTTATCGATTTCACAATGCCACCGCTAGTTCCGGTCACCGAACCTCCGCTTCCGGTCGCTGTGAATGCGGGCGCTGAACTCGATGGCGGTACTGTACTTATAGTCATGGGCACATTCTGCTGATCGGGCGAACTGTTGCTGTTCGTATTGGTGTTTCCCAACGATTCGGCGTCCTCCGGTATCACTGGTATGATCGGTATGATCGGTACCATCGGTATGATCTCCCTTTGCAAAATGTGCTCTTGCGTTTGTGACGATGGTCTCGATTGCGATTTCGATTGAAACTCCGATAACGACGGCGATAGCACGCGTTGCCTCAGCGCTGTCTCGGCCACTTCGAATTCGGGTTTACACTTTGACGTAGACATTGATGTTGATGTAAATGTTGATGTTGGTTTTTGGGGTGCGAATGAGGTTGGCCAGAATCGATCCGGCCTTATTGTTAGCATCTCGATGTTAATCACGGAGTTGGAGCGCTCTCTTTCTGATATTCAGCTGCCGTATTTGTTGGAAGATGCGTAGCTATTAACTGCAGATCCATTTGATGGCATGTGAGTATCAGGCACTAAATGTGGTGTTCTACTAGATATAGGTGGCAAAATAGGGCTTGTTGGCCAATGGTAAGTAGCAGCGGCGTTATTGGATGAGGGAACACTTCTATGCAAAAAGCAGTATGTTAATTGTCGTTATCATTGAGTACACTTTTCAAAATAAATAAAAACTTTTATTTCTTTTTCTTTTTGTTTAGTTTAATGGCGATGGTTTGATTCGATGCAAATCGTGAAATGTCAGAGCGTTGGAAAGCCATGAAGAGTCAATAAAGAAAAAGTGGTAAATTGAAAACCCTGCAGTTAGTGTTCGTCCAAAGATATCATCTTTCAATACAAATTATAATTAAAAGAAAATTAGAAACGGTCAAGTAATTGCTATTGCTTGATCATTCCTATTGATGATTGATTAAAAAAAAAAAGCCATAATTTCCTCAATCACAGTCTTAAATCACTTGAATCTTGCATAGAAGACGTTTCTTATTTCTCTTTTTTTTTTTTTGGGTAGCCACCGGGACTTGGGATGTAATTTGGAGGAATCAAGTGTGTGCAATGGACAACTACGGCATATATATATTTACAAATGAGTATGCAAGATGATAGGATGGATGGAGTTCTGGAATGTGGAGACCCCCAATTCTCCCGTCCAGGAGACAAACGACTCGCAGACAACGAACAAAAAACAAATTGAAATGACAGGCACAAGTCTTGCTTTAATGGCATTGGCATACATATGTATATGTGTGCGTGTGGATGAGGATAATGGACATGGCTTATAGACATAGACATAGACAGAGATAGATACAGACAAAGAAAGAGACAGAGACAGACAGAGAGAGAGAGAGAGAGAGTGGCGAGAGAAGAGAGGCGAGACTCACCTAGAATGTGGAAACAGCATGGGCGCTGCATTGAACATCGATTGGGGCGTTGGCGCTTGAATGGGGGCAACTGCAGCTGTGTCAGGATGTAAAAAGTTCCGCCGCTGCTCGATCCGCTCCTGGTGCTGGGTCAGACATCGAGACAATAGGTCTGGAAGGCTTTCCATGTGCTCCTGCAAATATATGTCACCAGTGCGTTTGGTGTGGGCGTAAGTAAATCACTGGGCAAATACAACACTCTCGATTGTTTGTCATACTTGTATGCTCTGCATTTTGTCCTCTAGGTTGGTTAAACGCTCTTCGATGGCATCCTGACGGCTAGACATGTCCGATATTATCTCGTAGACCGTGTTTTGTGTCTGCGAATGGTATTCACACAATCACAAACATGCATAGCTTATCGGCTCATTCACATTTGACGTGAATTCAGTTACACAAAGCTGCACATTCGAACTTTGATTAATTAAATCTCTTTTTAACTTTCACGATGGAATAAAATAACTCTAACAAAACAAGCGATTAGGAAATTGATGTATCGGAAACATCGATGACTAAGCTAAGTAAGTTATCGATCCGTGTACGATTATCAAAGTTCGATTGTATGTTTTCAGTTCTGTTCTATAGCTACCTTAGCCATGTCAGTTATTGTGTTTGCATTATCCATTAGTTTGCGCTGATCCATTTTAACTTTTCGCAACCTAAATCGCATTGGAAGAGTCATCAATATTACAGAGAACATTATTTAAATAAAATATGATAGATCGCCAACACATAACATTACTAATTAGGGCTTTTCTCACAAAATACCCACATTCACACACGATTATTATTATTATTTTTTTTTTTTTTGTGGAAAAGTTTTTCGTTTCGTTTAGCCGAAAACTCACTTTTCATTCATAAGATTCACACAAATAGACCATATATATTTACACATCGGACCAATAGATAACAGAGTGCTTGGAAACGTTATAATTAGAATATAATGTTTGTGTTTTATTTTTTCTTAGCTTCGAATCACACAGTTATTAGATAGAGTTCTCTGAAAATATTATTTTTTGGTGTGTAGAATTCGTTGTGCCGTAGTTGATAGAAGGATTATTTTGGAGTAGGAAAAAAGTCCATATTCGGGCGTTAAAATTGCAGAAAATCGTATCGTGAAAATATCATCATATCATTCGGCTGATCCCTAAGCCATTTCCCGTATGAAAATAATTGGGCGCTTGGATGGAACTAAGACGTTTCACAGGATTCGGTGGAATGGATTACGTTTTGAATTTTTGGACAGACAACATGATTCAGGTGTTACGAATGCTATGGAATGCTGTGTAAATATATTTTAATTCGTTCATTAGGCAGTTAGTTAATAATGTATGATATTGTATATGAAACTGGGCACTAGGCAAAAGCACAGATGATATTTGCGATAGTTTTAGATACGAGATTCTAGAATATTTAACGCAGCATGCTAGGTTATGTGGCTAGTCTCGGTTATTGCATAACGTAAAAACAGGGCTTTACAACCTATTTACAGGCTAGTAAAACGAGTTCAATCATTTGTGGTTTCAACATTTTAGTTTAGTACTTGGTATTATCGTTTTTAGTATTTTGATTAGTTCGTTTTTGTTTTCGTTTTTTTTTTTTTTTGCGTTTAGGTTTTACTTTCTTTTCGTACGGATGTATGTACAGATTCTGATGGATGGCTTTCCCAAAGCTTTTCTACGTTTATTGATGGGCACAATGATGAGTCTAATAATGAAGGGGGCAACAGCAGTACAGGGTTACTTTTGCGAACTGACAGTGATTTTCATTGTTATTTTGTTAGCTAATCTGACAAACATAGTACGTACAGAGGGATTTATGTGGACAAATGATAGTTAGTTTCACGAAAATGTAGACTGAGAGACAAAAAAGAGACAGAACATAAACAAACAGAGACGACCAATGATATTTCCCCATTCCAAAGACCCGAAAACTTCTATACCGATCTGATATCAATTTGGCTTTAAGTTTGCTTTAGTTGTTCTTAGGCACTCTTTTTTTGTTTTTTTTTTTGTTTTAGTCATTATCTTTTCGATTGGTATTTGTTCTTAGTTGTTGGTTGGTTGGTTGGTTGGTTGGTTGTTTGGTTGATTGTTTGTTGATAGATCTCTAAAAATACTCACGCATATATAGCTAGAAGGAACTTTCTTTGGTGGGTTCTTACACGGCCGGGATTAACCCGTTTTACTAGTCTTGTATGTTTGTAAATGAGCCAAGTTTCACGCAGAACATTCGCCGCAGCATTTTTCAGCTAAATTTTGGTCCAAAGAAGAAACGTATACAAAGTAATTAGAATGCATATGTATATAAATGGGGTACATGGTATATGATTTTTGATGTGGTATTCGTTATATAGTATATATATGATACGTCGCATCGGATCAATTCGAATCGGATCAGAGTCATGACACTTGGAACACGATCAATACCCGTTTCGTCAACTGCGTGTCCATCATGAAGTTGTGCACATGCTTCTCAGCACGGGTCAGCTCCAGTTTCCGAGAGACTACGGCCACCAGTAGAGCCGTACAGCCGGCGCCCTGCAACGACGACATGTAGAGTGGTGAGTTTGGGCATTGAATTTCGAATAGCGCGCGCAACCGAGGTGAGTTTCGAACTGATCCAAGATCTGAGATCTGAGATTCAAGATCTGGGATCTGGGACTCCCGGACACCCAACTCCGTAAGTGCATTTTAGTAGATCTATTTAATTCAGTCAGTTACCAAAGCGGTTATTTAATAAATATCCGATTTAATATTTTTATTTTATCAAAAAAAAAAAAAAAAAAGAGTTATCTTTAATATGTTTCTTTTCTACCGTTAAATAATTTCCACAATATACCTTTAAACAAATTCCAATTATATTTATCGATTGCTATGATTATAGTTGTAAGAAATACTGCCAGTTACTGGCTAAAAATAGAAATAAGTACGTGTGAAATATAATGACCAGTTCGCCACACTCGTTGAAGAAAAGAAATGTGGCCAAATTAGCTGAAATTGGCAAATGGTCAAAGGCAATTTTCTTAATTGTGACACAATTGCACTCATTTTCTCTGATGCTAGCTTAATTTATTTATTTATTTTTTTTTTTTTTGTGGATAGTGGGTAGTTTAAGTGGTTTTTGGGGGTTGGGTGCCCGGCCATCTGTAATGCCAGTTGGTTATTTTCACTTTTCGTTTATGCATTCAAAATGAAAGTTGCTTTTGTTTATCAAGTTATATAGTCCAGAACTTTTGTTGTTGCTCTCACAATAGATATAGTACTTTTATGGATGTTACAACATGTATATATGTTATGTTTCAGTTGGTTCTTTTCTTTTTCTTTTTTTTTTCCTTTTTTTCTTCTATTTGTTCACTTTGTTATTTCATTTGCTTCTCGATGGTTGAACGATTAATGGGTGAGTGGATTGAATGAGTTTGAATGACTGGAATGGCTATCTTCTAATTGAAATTACGATGTAGATGGGATTGATTGAAATGCAGCAACAATTTTGGATTAGAGTTTTCAGATACGGAGTTGGATGTGGGGTTTTAGATTAGATTTCGGATTAG
Source organism: Drosophila melanogaster (assembly GCF_000001215.4). Classification (NCBI taxonomy): domain Eukaryota; kingdom Metazoa; phylum Arthropoda; class Insecta; order Diptera; family Drosophilidae; genus Drosophila; species Drosophila melanogaster. The sequence goes on along the minus strand of NC_004354.4, from coordinate 5,395,170 downwards.
AGTAATATCAAAAGAGTTAATCGATTCGGTTTCGGCACATGTCTATCTATATGTAATACAACAGTTAGAGGTGTCTGGCAGAGAGTTACATACACACATAAGTACGAAACAATTAGCTAGGGAACAAAGTTAAAACCATAAATCACGATTCATAGTCAAGTTAGGTACGGAAATATCTATCATAGCTTTTATTACTTTTTGTTTGTTTTTGTTCTTATTTTCTTTTTTTTTTTGCATTTTTTTTTTTTTTTATACTTTGGTTATTTTGGCCACTACGACATGATAAATATCTCAAAAAGTCTAAGAAATAAGCAGATAGTCATACGACCGATAGTGGGTAAAATCGAAATATATGTAGCATATATGTAGATGGTAGAGAGCGAGAGAAGAAAGTAAGCCACACAAAAGCAGATAACTGGATAAAAGGTGAAGAGAGATAGAAGAATGGAAAATACGTATTTAATTCGATTCCTATACTGTTCACTATGCCTCATCTGCGATTTTTGTGAAACGACGTTTATGGTCGGTGGGTTTTCTCGATCTTTGCTAGACTTCAGACTTTTTGGGGCACGAAAATGGCTCAATCTGATCTCAGTTGATCTCAGGCTGAAAACATGCGGTTAGGTTGTCGCCTCTAATTGAGGTTTTTAAGCTTTTGTTTTTTGGTGATTCATCTAGATATTTGATATATGTATGTACAGTTAACTGGAAATTTGACGATTCAGGTGAGTTTAGATTTATCATTGTGTTCATATTAAAAGTGGCGGCGAGGGGCGGTTGTGGTGGGCGGGTAAACATTCGTATGCAGTTTATGTAATTATTTACACGTGATATCTGTTCTAGTTTGAAACATTTGGTTTTTAAATAATATTTCGGTTTCTTTTTTTTTGGTTTTTTTTTTTTTTTTTGTTTGTTTAATACATATTTCTTGATTGTTATGTTGTGTGCAATTGTTGGTAATATTTTGTTGTTAAAAACTCACCATTATTCCTGTACTGACAGCGATACCACGTCCACAGTACGTATTCGGAACAATATCACCGAAACCAACACTCAAAAATGTTATCGCTATCAGCCACATTGCATTCAAAAGATTCGCGTGTTCTTCATCATGAAATCTGTTCCATAAACCAGCACGCGTTTATATTTTTTGTTTTTTTTTTCATATACATTTGTTTCGTTCGAAATATATATAAAGGTATATATATATATATTTGAATTGGTTATGGTTTTTTTTTTATGGATTTAATCAGTTGAAGTTTCAGTTTCATTTTCAGTTTCAGGGGTCAAATTGAATACACGCGTTTATATTTTAAATGAAAGGGAAAGAGAGATAGAGAAAAATATCGTATTGTTGGCTTAATGTTCAAAAATAAACTATAAAAATCCATTAAGAACTAAACTGGCACAGGTAAAACTGGTTAAATTAGTAGAACGTTAAAGTCAAACGCATATCGTAAAAAAAAAAAAAAAAAAAACTAAAATAAAAACAGTAAGGCAAACGGAAACGAAAGAAAAAACAATTGTGGAAACGAAAAGTAAAAGTTAGAATGGGCATTCTGCATTTAGGAAAACGAGATTAACAACAAATGGACGAGTAAACTGGTGAGCGCACACAATACAGTGGTCCAAAAAGAGTTTCATGGGAATTTGGTTTCTTTCAATATATTTATTGTTTTTTTTTTTTTTTTGGGGAGAGGGGGTGATTTTTGGCATTTGGATATATCGAGATGTTGACAGTTATGTACGTAACCGTTAATATATATGTATATATGTACAACCATGGGAGTTTTTTTTTTTGCCCGATTAAAGCTTGCTGTACAAAAGTGAGAGTTGAATTTATATATACATATGTATATACACTGTTGATGAATTCTAGTGATTCGATTCTCTTAATGAAGAAGGCTTCTAGGGTGCATAAAATAATTCAATTTAATTTCCAAGGCTCACACACACACGCACACATAGCCATTCTGGGGCGCACTCACACTCACACAGACAGCTAAGTCTGCACATTAATAGAATTTGCCGGAGCTGTCAGAAAAGATTTGTTTTGATTTTGTTTTTGTTTTTTGCCAGGAAGCGAAAACTTTTCTCGTTTTTTCCTCCGCTTCCTCTTTAAAGTACATATGTGTTTGTGTATGTGTGTGTATGTCAGGATTTTTTGTTTTAGTTTTCGCTGGCAGAAAAAAGGGACAAAGAGGAAAAGTTACATTGTTATCTGCACTCTTTAATGCTGCAAAAACACACACACACACACGCACAAGCACACATGGTGATTATGTACATATATTTAAATATATATATAGTGACGTATTTGGGTGGTCCAAACCAGCCACTTCCATTATTTCAAAGAAATCAGTAATGCACTCTAGTAATTTTCCATAACGTATCCCAGCTGCGCAGCATTCGTTTATCTTTGGCAGCGCAGCCGTTCTTGTAAACATCCTAAAGCCTGACCTAAGCAGATTTGACTGCCCTCTTTCAACGCTACCTAATCTTAAGAACCCAAGAGCGAGGCTCTCCCGAAATACAAATATTGTTCAAATACTGAGGCTTCTCCTCAATCCAATTTGCATTTGATTTTTAGTCTTAAGCTGAGATCCAAAGAATAAAGTCGTGAAACTATTTCTCCTAAAAACTATTTTTTATTTCTTGGCGTTGTCCTTAGTCAACTGACGGGACATTAGTTCGACTCATAAATAAAACAACAATTTTACTGGCGCAGTCGGTAGGATACAAAAGTATCCGAAAAAAAAGAACCTTCGAGTGGAAAATAAGTTAAATTTTATAGTCCAGTGCTCGAAACATCTCCCAAAATAAATTCGTGAAAACTCTTCAACTTGGATTATAATTCCAATTCGGTTATCCAATAATAAGTGGAAGTGAAATACGAAACAAAAATATTAAGTCCAAAGGCAACTAAGTTTTAAAACCAACATATAAAAATAAAAAATTAAAACAATATAGAATTTTAATAATACAACACAAAAATTTACAAAACAAAAAAAACAAACAAGTGAAACTAGAAAGCTTAAAAATAATAATAACATTGAATCCGAAACAAAACAAAAAAATAAAACACAAAAGTTAAAAATTTTACAATAAAAATGTCACAACCAATTATTGCGCTGAGCGACATAAACCTTGCCGAAGCCCGTCGGCAGCTTAAAGACATTATGCCATTCAAGGGTGATCCAGAAACCCTTCACACCTTTATCAGCAGAGTGGATTACGTAATTTCGCTCTACCAAACAAATGATGTCCGACAACAGAGGATTCTACTGGGAGCCATCGAAAGGAACTTGGACGGACAAATTACACGATCTTTGGGACTTCCGAACATCGAAGATTGGCCTACCCTTAAAGCAAGACTCATCGCGGAATTTAAAATTCAAACACCAAACTACAAACTTCTGGAGAACTTCAGGGAGACACCATACAGAGGAAGCCTAAGAGCATTCTGCGAAGAAGCGGAGAGACGACGTCAATTACTAATTTCGAAACTACACCTGGAAGGCACCTGGTACCCGATAACACTATTGTTTATACTGATCACAGCTGTTCATGGACAACAAATTCAAATTAATAATATTGACACCAACCACGGATATCTCCTTTTTTCTGATAAGCCAGTACAGATACCATCCTCCTTTGAACATCACTCCTTAAAAATCAATTTAACTGAAATAGACATCGTGGTTGACTATTTTGAGCAAAGACTACGAACCGATTACCATGCACCCCAGATCAATTTTTTATACAATAAAATAAAAAGAGAACTAGCCGGAATAACCCTGAAACATAGAAACAAACGGGGTCTTATTAACATTGTGGGTTCAGGTTTTAAATACCTATTTGGAACACTAGATGAAAATGATCGAGTCGAAATACAGAAAAAACTTGAAATCAACGTCCATAACTCAGTAAAATTACATGAACTCAACGACGCCATACGATTGATAAATGACGGAATGCAAAAAATACAGAATTATGAAAATAACCACACCATCATTGACAGTCTTTTGTTCGAACTAATGCAGTTTACGGAATACATAGAAGATTTGGAAATGGCTATGCAGCTTTCCAGACTTGGACTGTTTAACCCCAAATTACTAAACTACGACAAACTTGAAAATGTGAACAGCCAAAACATTTTGAACATTAAAACATCCACTTGGATTAACTACAATGATAACCAAGTATTAATCATATCCCACATACCCATTTACCTTTCACTAATAAGCACAATTAAAATAATTCCTTACCCAGACTCCAACGGCTATCAGCTAGATTACACAGACACACAATCATATTTTGAAAAAGAAAATAAAGTTTATAATACCGAAAATAAAGAAGTAAAAAATGAATGTGTCACCAATATTATTAAACACTTAAATCCAATTTGTAATTTTAAGCCAGTACACACGAACGAAATAATAAAATACATAGAACCAAACACAATTGTAACCTGGAACTTAACCCAAACAATTCTTAACCAAAATTGCCAAAATTCAATTAATAAAATAAAAATAGAAGGAAACAAAATGATAAGAGTAACGCAATGCAAAATAGAAATCAATAATATAATTTTAAGTGAAAATCTGTTAGAACCAGAAATAGATTTGACACCACTATACACACCACTTAATATAACAAAAATAAAAATTGTAAAACACAACGACATTGTTGAGATGATTTCAGAGAACAATATTACACTTTACATACAAATGATCATTGTAATAATCGCACTAATTTTGTTGTACTCATATTTAAGATATGTATCATTTAAACCATTTATGATGCTGTATGCAAAACTTAAAATAAGAAAAAATCAAAATCAAAACACACCACAACAAACAGAAATAGAAGAAACTCCATTTCCCACACTATATCCATCAATCCCAGCCCAAGTATAGGCTTCTCTTTAAGGGAAGGGGAGTGACGTATTTGGGTGGTCCAAACCAGCCACTTCCATTATTTCAAAGAAATCAGTAATGCACTCTAGTAATTTTCCATAACGTATCCCAGCTGCGCAGCATTCGTTTATCTTTGGCAGCGCAGCCGTTCTTGTAAACATCCTAAAGCCTGACCTAAGCAGATTTGACTGCCCTCTTTCAACGCTACCTAATCTTAAGAACCCAAGAGCGAGGCTCTCCCGAAATACAAATATTGTTCAAATACTGAGGCTTCTCCTCAATCCAATTTGCATTTGATTTTTAGTCTTAAGCTGAGATCCAAAGAATAAAGTCGTGAAACTATTTCTCCTAAAAACTATTTTTTATTTCTTGGCGTTGTCCTTAGTCAACTGACGGGACATTAGTTCGACTCATAAATAAAACAACAATTTTACTATATATGATGTATACTTATGGTAATAATACAGTACTCACACACTCACACACACACGCGCATACAAAGTGGATGGGTGGTCACATATACATGTATTTTTTTTGGTGATGATTTACAACAGATTGCCAGAGTGTGTGTGTGTGCGGTAGTGCGCGGAGAAATCGTGTGATTGTGTGTGAGTAGTAATCGCAGCCTGACTGAAAACAAAAACCAGATAGAGCGGGATGGCTATAGATATAGAACTATAGCTCGACATTTGCTTTCCGCTTTTTTCAGTTTCTTTTTTTTTTTTTTGGCTTTTTGGGTCTTGTTGTTTTTGGCGACGTTTTGGGCAGACAAAACGGCATCTAAAATATGTGCGCTGGAATGTATGCTACGAAAAATGGATATGGGTTCATACGCCTGTTTGTGTGGGCGGGAGGCTACACCATAACGGATTTTGGATATTTGAATTTAAATTTTTTTAACTAAGGAGGGGTTAGCATTTCGAGAGCATCGAGAAGATAGGTCAGGGAATACGCCCGCACAAGTACACAGAAAATAAAAATTGTACGTTATTCAATACACAAACACACACATATACCAGAAGTTGAGGAAGGTTTTTTAGTACGATATTTTTGTAAAATATTTGTAGTAACTGAACTTATAACAATGCTCATAGAGTTCCAGACTTGTATTCTAAATTTATCGATATCTGTGGACGGGCATTTTACGAAGAAAAAGACAAAGAAGTGTCGCATTGCTGGAGACTTGGAGATCTGGCATATTTTTGGTTTTCTGTGTAGAGCGAAGTGTGTGTTTGTGTGTGTTTGTGTGTGTAAGCGTGTGTTTGGCTTGATTTGGCAGGTACAATTACTATAAAATACTATATATGTATGTGCGGAGCGGGCGTTTTCTGTTCTGTTCTGTTCTCTTCTGTTTTTGTTCTGTATTATTTTCCTTTTTTTTTTCGGGGGCGCCTCAATGGCGGCTAATTTTCTGGGCAACCCCCCCTTTTATTATCATTCATTCTTCTCCGCCTCCTTCTCTTCATATTCTACTACTCCTCTTTGGCTTGCGATGGGTTTTGATTTCTCATATTTTTATGCATGAAAGTTTGCTGTTTGCTGTTGTTGTTGCTGTTTTCTTGTTGATGATGATGTATGTACTTGTTGTTGTAGTTGTTTTAGTTTATTGTTTATCTGGTTATATAATTTCTTTATAGTTTGTATATAGACATATATATATATATGTAGATTTTTTTTGCAACTGTTCTGTTCTGTACTGTTCTATTTTTGCTATTTATTTTCATTTACTTTGTTTTTTTTATGTATTATCGGTATCATAAATGGAGTTTCTGGGAGTCTTTGGTTTTGGTATTTCTTGAAAGGTTTTTTGTTTTGTTTTTGTTAAATTTTTTTTTTTTTGTTTTTTTTTTTTGAGGTTTAGAGGAAATACTTACCACCATGCCGCAGGTGAGGGTGATACCGCGTCCACAGTACGTGTTTGGCACAATGTCGCCGTAGCCGACACACAGAAATGTGATGGCCGTTAGCCACATGGAGTTTAGCAAATTCGCGTGCTCCTCATCGTGGAACCTTTTTTTGTTATGCGGATCGAATCGAATTGAATCGTTTTGGATCGTATCGTTTTATTTTTTGGTTTGTAATTGATCGGCATTGTGGGAATGGGGTACGATTTTCAGTCAGTTCGTTTTATCATTTATGATACGTTTTTTTTTTTTTTTTTGGTTTGATTTAATTGATATTTTAATTGCCGTTTTGATATTTTTCGTTAGCGGTTTAACGTTGTTGCGGTTTTCAGTATACAAAAATATATATAGAGAATTCGGTATTTCAGATGCGTAGTGCGTATTTCGTATGCGTATTCAAGTTGCGGTTGTTTATCGGTTGTTGTTTGGTATTTTTCATATATATATTCGATTTCATACATTTTGTTGGTATTTTTTAAAATTTTTTTTTTTTGCAATTTGTGGATACAGAAGAAGGGTGAGAAGTGGAGTAAACAAATAAACAGATGTGAAATTATGTGAACATTTTTTGTAAAAATCTTTACTATTATTTTTGTTTTGGTTTTGTTTTCCAGAAAAATTAAGAATACAATTTGGTAAATTTTTTTTCATATTTTTAGAAAATTTCCATGTATTTCAAAAAAATACGCATAAGTACCAAAGAAATTAATATAAATTAAATAATTCAATTATAAAACGCAAAAATAAAAAAAAAAAACAAATTCGATAAGGAAACAAAACAAGAAGAAAGTAAGAAATTGAAATTCAGGAGGATAGTAATTTGCTTTATCTTTTTGGAGTGTTTTCATCTTTTTGGACAACGAATTGAAAGTCCTCAATAGAATTTAAGAGCGAGATAGTAAGATAGATTGAAAGGTACAGATAGATAGATAGGTAGATAGATTTTTTGTTAAGGAGGCTGCGGGGTATAATATTGGAATATACAATGACATGAATAATATTGAATAATAATAGTTTGGATAGTAGTTTTGGCAATTCGATTACAACACTTGCTTCGGCATCGGTTCAAAAACTGCTTTCCTCTCATAATAATACTCCTTTATCCTCTTTCTGCTCCTCCTTCTCATTCCTCCGCCTCTTCCTCCTCCTCCTCCTGCACTTTTTCATCTTCTCCACCTCCTTCTGTAGGGGCATGAATGTCTGATTGGAAAGGGGCTTTGGGCATGGGCTTGGGTTTGGGATTTGGGTTCTGTGCTGGGTCTTCCAACTGATAACTCTCGATATGAACGCCACAGATGCACATACTTCGCACTCACACAAAACGGCGCACACTTGTGACTACATGCAAATCGACTAAAATGGCCCAGCAGAGAGAGCTTCCCCGTGATAGCCTGCTGTTCCACCTGAAGAGGCTTGCCACCTGAAGCCCTAGAGATGTGGCCACTAAATGCCGTAGCATGCCTGCCGGCACAGCTCCGTTGGGTGCCGTTTTCGATGGGCGAGTGGGTGGCTGCTTGTGAATGGATGGTATAAGCAATTTGCCAGAGAAAAGTCATAATGAATGCAAAGAGTGCTCGTGCACCGGTAAATGAAATTCGTACTTTGATATTCTAACTATAATTGGCATTGGAAGCCTGAAATCGTTTCTTGCACTTTCCTTAAATGCGCTCAAGGTCACACTGTACACAAAAGTGCGGTGTGACCATTCATTCTGAGAGCTCAAATTTATAATTCACTTACTAAGTGAGCGTGAAAAGAAAAAAATGGAGTTGGTTTTCTCAGTGTATGACCGGTGTTTGTGTGCTCAGTGTTTGTAAATACCCTTTTAATGCTGGGAAAAATCTCGAGATTTCACCTGTTATTTCACAAAAATGTTCAACCTAAATTCCCTGCCCTATAACGAACTCACATAGCTTTGATCCGAGCTGAACAGAGCATGCATGATTGGTTAAGATACATTTTTCAGGGATCTCCAACATTACGCACATACACATACATACAGACACACATACAGACACAGATAGATAATATGAATAAAACAGAAATTAATGTTGGGGCCTCGACAGGACCCGGATAAAAAAAAAAAACACAGATCGGAAAATAAAGTTTTTATGTAATTCAGAACCAATTCTACCAATTTCTACAGAAAAAACATTGAGATACGAATTAATTATGGTATTCGAAACACAATTCAACATCGTTACGATAAATACATATGTATACGTTTTGTTTTGTGTGTTGGTGTTCGATTTCTCGTTTTGAAATTGATGGACATAAATATGCAGGTACTCGTCGTATTTATTTTTCATTTATTTCTCACTGAACTTTTTCAATTGTTCGTTGGCCGGTCCAGTCCTATCGCCATGTGCCAAAAATAATGCCAAGTAATGAAATCGTGGGAAAGGAAAATCAGAAACAAATCGAGCGGAGGATGTGACACGCAAATCAATACGTGTCACTCATCTGAGTCGAAAATGAAATGAAAGTGGGGAATATTTATATGGCACATATAGTAGTGGTAGGATAAGAAGAAGAAGAAGAAGAAGATGAAGAACAAGGAGGAGGAAGGTACGAGTGCTTCTGTCTCTTTTTATCTTCTCTGTTTTTTTACTGTTTTTTTTTTTTTTTGGCTGTGATTGACCGATTTCGAACATGCCTCTGTTTATTTATTTATATTATCTTATGAATCCAACTGCACAGACATGTGAGGATATATTAGCTATAGGAACAACGCAACAATAAGGACGACAACAACAACAGCAGCAACAACAACAACAACTTATGGAGAGGTGTATATGCTTTCGTCACTGACTGAAACACAGCTGTTGGCCCTATCGTTTGGCACTTTCGAGATAGGATCCCTATTTGGATGAGTGGTATTCGTATTCTGTTTTCATGGCTTTGTTTTGGGTTAACACTTGTTTCAATATTATATTTGTTTACATATATATGGATGTTTAGATATGATCTACAGCAATGCAGGCGCAGTACAATCGACAATTTGAGTTTAAAGCTTAATTGATTAAATAAATATGCAATGTAACAACGTTTTTTTGTAATTTTTCTTGTTTTGTTTCGTTTCCCAAAACTAAACAGCAACAACAACAAGAAAAACATAAGGAACGTGGTAAATCCACAAACAAATTTAATTAAAAATATAAAAATTGGAAGAACAACTGAAATATGTAGATCAATGTGAGAGTGAAAGAGAGAAGAGAGAACTTGAAAGAGGACAGAAGCAGGGAGTCCAAAGGGTTAAGTCGAAAGAGAGAGCGAGATCAACGTATGGTGCGCCAATTCAATTACAAAGGGTGTCATCAAACAGGATTTCCCTTGGAAAGTCAAGAAGAATTTACTGAAGAGCAAGTTGAAGTAGAGTAGAGCGAGAGAGAAAGAGCTAGCATACAATGTTGAAACATAAAGATTTAAAGTTTAATAAAGTACACAAAATTTTAAATGGGACTTTACAGGCATAGGGATTAATATGAATGGGATATATGTAAGTTCTAAGCGCGATACAGAGAAGTAAGATGAGCTCTGAGCGAAAGTTTTTGTTTAATTTGCATTAGAGGCATTACAGTGTGGTTGCATTTAAAGTTGAAATGTCGATATCGATAACAATTGCATGCATCATCTTACTTCTCTATAAAGTCACGTTCAATTCTTCGTACTGCCTCTCCAATTCTAAGTGATGTATTTTATATTTTTGAGTTCAACTGTACTAGTGTGTGCGCTTTTTGCTTTGTTGTTGTTGTCCCCTTCCCCTCGATAAGTGCAGGACGACAATCAACTTTCATCGAATATATCGATAAGTTGTCAGTTGTCAGAAAAGGGGAAAAGTACAGGCAAGATAAATGTAAAAAAGCAATCAGCAATCAGGGTTCTTTCTGGGTGGATAGGGGAAGGTGGTAAAAAAAAAACAAGCGAATCCGAATGCCAAATGTAAATAAATTGAAACACATGCAAGCATTATCCATTATCCAATCGTTCGCTACGTGACAGTGACAATTGCATTTCGATTGTTACAGATTCGCATTCGAACTCGTTTCTGTTTTGGTCTTTCGTCGGGGATTTGTTTTTTTTTTTTATATGTGTATGCGGATAAAATGCAAGCTACATGTAAATTCTTTAGCACGTATGAATAAGCAACAATGCACATTCGCTTTATTTTTTTTTTTTTTTTGTTTATCGTGTAAGTTGTAAGCCGTGGCTGTGCTTAAATCCCCATTTTCCCTTTTTTCCGGACTTTAAAATGTGTTCGACAACTTGTTTAATACGGGAGTATAAAAAAAATTACAAATACAACTTGTGACGAAGATGCTTTAGTTTTCGAGCTTTTGGGTTTCTTGAAATAGACATTACGTAATGCTTGGCACATATATTATGTACATACATACATTGATATTAAATACATAGTTATGTCAAAGTATTAGTGGCAAACACATTGAATCAGAACGGTTAACGGAAATGGCGTTCAGAGAAAAACTTATGAAAAGTACGGATAACGCAAAACGGAGTACGGATTAGGAAAAAAAAAAACGATAAAATCGAAAACAAACCAAACCAATTAACCATTGAGACCAAAACGAAACAAAAACATAAGTACAATCAAAAATAAAAATGGTAAATAAAAAGGAAAATCAAAATCTCTACAAGAAGAAATATCATATCATAAATTCAATAATAGAATAAAGCCATTACCTTTCGCACTGACGCAGCGTCCACGATGCGATGATCCACAGCGAGACCATGAAGACCAATAGAACCGTTCCCGGACATATTGTCATTAGAGTTTTTAAAACGAATCTGTAATGGAGAAGTAAATGAGGGGATTTAAATTACATTACATTACATTACATTATCGCAAGATGCGCACAGGGTGACCGAAGCTATATTTGAAACACAGTGTGACCGTGACCGTTTCAGAAGAAACGAATGTTTCACATTTTTGAATTGAATTGAACTCACCTTGTGTTAAAATTAATCCTATTGAGAGCGCCAATGCTCCGTGATGATGCATCTGTGAATAGCTTTGAATGCAGCAGCATTACGCGGCAGATTAAATATAATCGAAGGAACATAGGTAATGATAAAGCTACGTCATATGGCACCATTTCGGTGCCAATTGTTTTATTCTTATTGGCCAATTTCGTCGTCCACTGGAAATAGTATTCGCCAGGAATTGGATGTATAGCGCATATAAAAAGTTCTAACCCTATTTGACTAATTCGTTGCCATGTCATTGCGATCCTCCAATCGTCAGCGCAGTTATCTATCATGAATAACTACGGTTTTCGATTTCGATTGGAATTATAGTCGCATTTCGATATAGATACATGGTGTATAGATATACGTTTATTAAGTTCGTTGGTTTGTTGGTGTGTGCCAAAAAGAAAAAGAAACGAGAAGGGAAGAAAAAGGAGAACACGTATATAATTTATTAATTATAATTGGAGATTTATTGATTGGTTTTTGGTTTTTTTTTGCGACTAAACAAAAATGAATTACACTCAAATATACGAGCATGAATTATTTGACAAGTACAACGTCAATGGTGTGTATGTGTTGGTGTGGGTGTGGGTGTGGGTGTGGGTGTGGGTGTGGGTGTGGGTGTGGGTGTGGGTGTGGGTGTGGGTGTGGGTGTGGGTGTGGGTGTGGGTGTGAGTGAGCGGATGTCGAGTGTGTGTGCCTACATGTGTATGTATATATATGTGTGTGTTAATGGTTTCTGTTTTAGTGGTGGAAGCAATTCCTGAGTCAAGTTCAAGTATCGTAAGCTTTGGAATCTCCTCTGAAATTCATTTCGTGTCTTATGTTTTATTTCTTGTTCATTAGTTGGTGTAAGTATAGATGTAGGTGTATGTGTGCTTTGGTGCATGTGTGAGTGCAAGTACTTACTAGAAAGCAGCGTGCGTGTTTTCGTGTAATTAGCACATTTCACTCGATATCGTTCTCGTTTTCTTGGTTGCTGTTTTACCTTTATCCTTTTTCCTTACTTTCTCGTTATCAAATCAATTTTTATAAAGTTCAATGTTACCCCACACTGGATTTAGTTGGTGGTAAGAATCCCAACCCTAACCGGCATTAATCTTAAATTCGCAGTGCAATTAGGCCATAGATATGCATTAAACAACTATAAATATCACAACATCTAGGCAGAGTAGAAATGGCAAAATATCATATTTATCGATGCTTTCACAGTTGGATCGATAATATCGATAAATCTTGATATTTTCCCATTCCAAATGCATTGGCTATTCGCACAACAATCTAAATGATGTGCATTTTTCCTTTTGTTGAGAAAAGGCATGGTCTTCTGATTTTAGTGTCTTTCGTTTTTAATTGCATATGAGCCATTCGCAAGTTAAGCCGACTGATTAATTGATTATCGATTTGCGACAAGGTCTTTTGGGAAGGTCTCACCTAGCTCACATTTACAAAGTCCTGTGTTCTCTCTTTGGTTTGGCCAAACTCTGATGTTTTTGCCTCTAATTTTGGTGATAGATGGGTTTGATGTTTGATAGTACACATATATCGATTAATATATATATATTTAGTGTCGACTTAGCAATGGGAATGCTCATATGTATGCGGGTATGCTTGTATGTATGCTGTGCACATGTCCATCTATGTATTATATGCAAGCCGATTGGAAAGAAACGTTTCTAACATGATATACGGAATATTTTTTGTATATTCACTTCACAATAAACATAAAGAGTAAGGATTAAACAACTTGTTAATGAAAGTATTTAAGTCATGTAAGTTATCATTTAACGTTCCAAGACCAAAGAAAAACCATTCTCAAAAGATTTTTTGTTAAGATATTCAAGTTAGTTTGAAATTAGGATAAGGCATTTAAATAACCACCGTACGCTTAAACATTTCCACAATCGATTCGCACATAGCCAGTGTTTACTGTGTACTGTATTCTGCACTGTACTGCAAGACAAGGTGAGATTGCGGTTGGGTGGTTTGGGTGGTTTCTTGGGTGCAAAGCTAAGCCACAATTTTCGCTATATAACAGCCAAGCGGTTGCCTTTGATCTTGGATGGCGTGTGACAGTAATATTTGTATTTGTAACTGCACTTTTTGTTTTTAGTTTCATACAAAAAAAAAAAAAATACGCAAAAAAATTGTATATATACACTAGACACGATACAGACGCGATTCAGCTAAACATCGACTTTAAGTTTGCATTGTTGCTGCTTTTTTGGCTTCGGTATGCAATTTTGGATATATATATAGTATATATAGGTATATATAGATATAACCAATCTAAGTACGATCTATGGATTGTCTACTCTAGGCATGTTTTGTTGGTTCGGTTTTCGGGTTTTTAGTTTTTGGTTTTTGGTTACTGTTTTTTTTGTTTTTGATTTGAGTTGGTTTTGGTATTGGTTTTGGTTGCTTCCGTATATGGTACATAACACTATGCATGGATTGACTTGGATTTACTCACAAATATTGAAGTATGTATGGTAGATATTATAATAAGTATTACTTACTGAATTCTGCAAAGCATAATGGAAGGTAATTACATATTAAAATTTTACTCTTAAATGTCAACATTAATTTGGGGGGGTAAACATTGATTCGGAGTTATTATTATAATAGAGAGAGAGAGAGAACAAATTGTGTGAAGAGAATACGAATTATGAGATTTCTGAGGGGGGGTTATTTGTATATAAATATATTTATATATATATATATATTGAAAGTATATCAGCTGACTGACTGGTTTGATTGATTGACTGGTTGATTGACGACTGGTTTGGTTGATTGATTGACTGAATGACCTGGCTTGATTGAATCATGGGCATGGAAATGGTTAAATGCAGTTGTGAGCGTTTTGGGTTTTGGGTTTATATTTTGTGGTTTTTTTCTATTTTATTTCGATTGCGATAAGGCGGCTGATTTGCGGACTGTCATATCGTGTTAGCCATATCGAGTTACCGATATGGGAGACATTAATTACCAATCCAAATTCGATCACTGAACACAGGACTTTGTCCCTACATTTGAATATTTGAGTTCTAGTCGATGAAACTAACGAAAGTTCAGGGCTTTCGAGTATCTTCCACTTCTCTTCGGTTTTATACGCGTATGTTGCTAATAGATAATATTGTTATCAATCATGTTGTAGTATATAATTATGTTTTGTATTTATGTTTTAAGATATAATCAATAGAATTACGAACTAGTCAAATAGATGCTCCCATGCTGTCTACGTATTTCTAAGTTCCAAAAGAACGAGCCCCAACCGATAAAATTTGCAAATCGATTGGGGTTTTGTTCTCTATTGCTAAATATAAATGTATTTAACTCATGCCAACAATAAATTTCAACACATGTCTTAACTAATTTATTGGAATTTCGTGGATTGTTTTTGTAAGGTAAACGAAACGAGAAAAGTAAGGCGAAACCAATAAGTTGAAGAAGAGGAAGTAGAAGTGGAAATTGTATAGATTATTTATAAGTATATGTCTTTATATATATATATATAAATATATATATATAAGAATCATATATATATATATATGTGGATCATATATATCAAAATATTTGAGCAAATTAAACAAATTATAGTGCTGTACATGCAACTGGTATTTGAAGCGCATATTGGAGGTAAACGAGTACGAAACGATTTTGGTATGGAATGGAAATAGTTTTGTTAATATTTCCGGTCTATATCATGTTTTCGGGATTTGCGTTAAATGGAAATGATACCAAAGGAAAACGAATGCTAAAACAGGGCAACATGTGGATTGTCAATAAACAAAAAGTAATTAATATTATGAATTTTAATCATAGTTGTAGTTAGGTTTTTAGGTTTACGAAAAATGGGCTTAATTGGATTTTCTTTTAAAATGAAATTCAAAAGCGAATAATTGGAATAAAAATACAACTTTTGGTGAGTATATTGATTGTGGTGGTCAAGGTGAATTGGGTGAATGAGAATGGTTAGCTTTATGTACAGTGTTTCAGCTTTCATAATTTCATTACTTCAGTTTCTTGGAGGTGGAATGAAACTCTCTTCATATTCTTGTACAGGAACTAGATGTCAGATGTCCAGAGAAATGGCGAAATGGAACGAGGTATACGGGGTACGTGGGAAGGTTGGGTTGGTGGGAATGAACGAATGGGAAACGGAACCGGAAACGGGTTGTCACACTTTCAAACACACTTACACCAACTTTCAACACACATGCACTCTCTATATCGCCCTTCCATACACTGGCTCACGCGCCCAATATGCGGGAAACACAGTGAAAGTAAAAGTAAAAACAATGGAAAGTTAATCGAAATCATAATCAGATACATGAAATCGTTTTCAACAGCAAACGAACAAACAAACAAACAAACAAACAATCTAACTAACAAACATACAAACAAACCGAGATGGCGATGATGATGACTGGTGGTGGCCAAAGGATTTCGAGGGGTTAGCATGACCATATAGGGGCATTTTCGGATTGGGATTTATCGGGGGCTCTAACGGTATTATGGTGACAGTGAGCGAGAATGACGACGGCAACGTTAAACAGTTAACGATGACGACCATCAGCAAGAACATCAATAACATCTGGAAGAGAAGAATACAATTTGCACTCACTCTCACCTGCACTTCCAAAGCATGGTAAGCTACTATAAGTCCTAAAAGAATCACAGTCGAAACAGATATTAAGGTTTTTAACGCTGTCGAGTAGAACGATGCCTAAAAATGGAGTTAAAATATAGAAATGCATTTAACAAATTAGTCCTGGGTCGCTTATCTTTTGTTTAGTGTTGAATAATAAATAACATTAAGATGTAGAACTCTCACCTTTGTGTAGACACCGGCACTGCTCAGTTCGTTTTCGATAACCATCACGATGATCCCGAACATGCCCATGACCAGGGCGTAATCGCTGATCCGTTTGCGCTTCTCGAAGAGGGCTTTCCTCTTTCCCAGGCGATAGCCCACATTGGGTTTGTGTTTGGCCGAGTTTGTTGATGGCTTCCTGGACGTATTGCCGCCAGTAAGAGCACGTTCTTCCATATACCTGCCGGGTTATTCGAGTTCAATCATATGGACATTGGCTGCTCCAGAGCCCACACTCACTAACACATAACCATGCCCTGCCCCATCAACACTCTCCATTCATTCCACTCCCATCTGGGATATCCATTCTGTTGTGCTACATACCACTACACTACCAATAAATCGATGGTTAGCTACTTTAATTAAAGGACGTGTTGGGTATATAATTATAGTGCTTGACACTATATTCTATTCTATTCCATATGGATAGATGGTTGGTTGTGTTGTTAAAAACATTGTCCAAATTGATGTAGTTCGATTTGTATAAATATTACACAAGGCACTATTTTTCCATTTGGTTATTTTTTTTGTTTTGATTTAATCTCATGTTGATGCTTTGACTGCATTTTCACACCTTGTTTATTTTCTTTGATGCCGTGATTTTTCATTTATTTTTCCAACGTTTTTACCATTCATTAGATGTGTGTGTATAGAATGTTTAAACGTGTCCGTCCAGTTAAGCTATTTTAATTCCCTGCCATGAATGATGCTATTTAGGGATTGAAATCAAAAGCTACTTGTGATGGTCCATTTATTTATTTTTAGTCTACTAATGAGCCTGGTTTACTAATTGGTATGCGCTTGATGTCATTTACATTGAATTTTAAGAATGAGAATATGCTATAGTTAAGCTAATTTCGAGATGGGGAAAACAATGTTGCTGATTGAGCAGGAACTAATTATTATTATCGTTTACCTTTCGGCACTTTTCAGCGTGCTTTATCATAATTTGCCTTAAGCCTGTCTTTCGCATCATATTTGTGATTAGTTTTTTTTTGTGTTCCTTGAATGAAATATCCCTAATTCCGTGCTAAATAAATAAAAGCGTAACAAAGGGATTTGCTCCAAGGTCCTGATCCATTTTCGCACTAATTTTCACAGGTTTTCACTCCCCCTCCCCCCTTAATTGCTTTCCACAGATCGCTGACTAATGCTTCGAGTGGCTGACGCTGTCGAGATTTCACGTGGCACTATCGGGGTATCCGGGGGTTAAGTCAACCCAACTCAAGGGAACTCAACTCGAGCGGATCCAACTCAGATCCGTTCAACTCTAGTCGGCACCTTAATAAATCTTGCAGCCTGAATGACAGATTTGTGTGTTTTCGCTTTGCTCCGGCTTTCCTAAATGTGTCATATCAATTTGTATCTTATAGATACACAGCAACCGATGACAAGGAGGAAGGAGCAGAAGGTTGGGGGTAAGCCCCAGCTCTTTCGATGAGCCAAAGATGGCCAATAAAAATTTTGCTGACAAATGAAAACATACACACAGCTGGCTTTCCTCGTTTTCGATGCCCATATAGCCACATTCACATTCACATTCACAATCGCAGTCCATAGCCATATATCCAATCCCCCGTCTTTTTGCTGGCCCCCCTCTATAAAGTGCTGAACTGTGCCAAATTGCCAACGTGATTGCAGGAAAATATCTTGCCATCCATGACATTCATTGAGATTTATGTTGGCCCCAGGACGGCAGGACCATCGCAGAATCCATTCGTGAGCGGAATTCACTTTAGAGTGCTTAAATTGAATCGCGTGGACTCTGCTCAAGCACTCCCCAATGAATATTACCCGGACATTTGCCCCATTTCCATTTTTGCCCTCGCCAAATCATCATTGCCGGGGTCACTTGTCCTGCCATTGACAGCTAATTACTGTCCCCGGGCCATCCATCAGTCAATGATTTGCGCACAGTTACGGTTATCGTTATCGCCCACTTCGGTGGCATTCCATTCGGTGGCACTACACCTTCTCTATGCGGCACACACTGAGCGAAAATAGAATTCGCTATTCTAATTTATATTCATTCCATCTATATCAAATGCATATCACTTCTGTATGTTTGTACAAACGTATAGCGTTTTCTTTTACATCGCATTGCTTTCCTTGGGTATGGAAAGGGTGCAACAAATCAGTTTGGATACGAACTCTAGATGGAGTTGGAGCTGTTTGAATGGGCGTGGTTTCGTGGATTGGGGGGAGCTGGGGGCTGGGGGCTATATGCTAATGAATGCACGCTGCTGTGGATACGTACTCTACTGGCGGTTCGGATCGGGCTATACATACATTTCATACCTAGGGTAGTCTGAGTGGATACCCACTAGTGCCTCGGCCGCTTCTTCGTTGCATCCAGATGAGATCTGTTCCCGGTTCGCAATGGAAGGTGTTTTCATCGAGCCAGGAATTGAGAGTGTCGACGCCGGTTTGCGGAGCTAAAATGTATATATTTTAACTATTAGACCATTATCAATAGATTGAATTTCAATAAGTAATCAAACGGTGTTTGTGTCTGGACTGCTTGAGTGCTTGAGTGCTTAAGCGACTAGCATTTGGTGAATAGCTATGCAAATTAAATCGCATTCATATACTTTACCATCCGTTCGTTTGTATTTTGCAACTTATTTAAATATACGCTTAATGCATTTAGTTTGTGTATTCCATTTTAAAGTTAGTCATAAAAGGCTTTAGCACATAGCATTCTTTATGGCTTTCATTTCAAAAGCTGTAGTAGTTCTCTTTATGGTTTTCATTTAAAATCCTCCCGTTGTCTTTCCCATGGAATAACAAATTACACTTATGAATATCTCCAATTTGGTTTCCCCACTACCGTTTATATACGTCGTGGCAAAGAAATAGACTCATCTTCCTGCGAAAGCGTTCTTTATCCTCCGGAATGACGACATCATCACATGCCACATGGCTATCTCTTTGCCTGGTTTCCATCTAGATTCTTGATTCGGTGTAAATCCAATTATTTTCGTCTAACCAAAATTAGACGAAAAAAGCACGAGATGATACCCGGATTTCAAAAGGGCGGATGGGAAATAAAAAGAAATCCACTTGGTTTTTGCTCTATCTTTATCTGGCCAAAAGATAGAGTTTTGCGTGAAAACAAAAACCCAAGGAGCTCCACTTCATGTTTCCCTCTATATATATATATATATACATATGTATGTATGTACATACATACATACATGGCGCTCTAATGGGCGAGAAAAGTGAAAAGGAAAAAGCGGCGTGTGTGTACAATTTGGTCTTCATATTTAAATGAAAACTAAAAGATAAGTAATCTGCTTTCCTACTTGTCCTTCAATATGGGTGCGGTTTTGCATATGCTGTGCTGGCCCGAAAGAGAGAGAAAGTTAAAAGAAAGTAGTAAAAGTCGTAAACTAGACACACTCACACACAAAAGGACAGAGTAAGAGAATGAGAGAGAGAAAGAGAGAGAGAGAGAGCAAGTGGGGGAGCCACTGTGGACTGCCTAAAATTGAGCTCGAAAACAAAATTTCTGTTCTCCTCTGGCTCATTTTTTTTTTTTTGTTTTCTTTTTTTTTCTACTTGAATTTAAGCTTCCTCCGCCGTCCCACTGCTCACTCAGTTGCTAAATCCAAATATTTGTTTATAAAGAACAGCTCAGTCCCCCTCATTTCGCCCATGAAAAAGGCACCTACTCTGTGGGAAAAAAAAGACTACGTGACTGGGCGACAAGGCTCCAGCTTAACTTGTACTTCACTTACGGGATCTTGGGAGAAAAAAGGCATTAACGAAAAAAAATATATATATAAAAAAAAAAAATTGGCACAAATGCTGGAGAAGCGCGTCAGTTGGAGAAAGCAAGTAAACAGAGTGCCAAGTGCATAGAATTATTATTAATTTCACTTTCTGAAAATCTCTCAATTTTCGCTTGAAATTAAACTTTGTTGCAGTCTTTTCTCGATAATTGCTCAATTAGGTTATGCACTGAAAAGAAAATGTATTCTTGCAGAAATGTGCAGGGTCACACTACAAAAGTAAAGTGTGAACATGCACAACGCGTTTTGTCGTTTTTAAGTCACATATTCGAATTCTTTTTCTGAAGGATTGAAAGTCTTTCTCTCCATGTGTTTTCTTTCTCCCATATGACCGCATGCATATAAATTTGTCTATTTGACAGTCATATATTATCATTTCCAGAAGAAAAGGAAACAAGAAAGTCTTCTTTCTCCCACCAGAGCACACACACACACATATAAATTTGTCTATTTGCAAGTGCAGAGTGCTGTCGCTTTGAACGGCTAAAGCCATAATCAGTTTTTGGCTTTCGCAGTTTGTCAGCTGCTCGGTGAAAGCCAGCCACTCCCCTGTAATGAAAGCTCCCTGCCTTCATATCCCTCGCTCTCTCTCTGTCCTCTTCGCACTGACAGTGTGCCTGTATCTGTGTTTGCCCCCAACCTGCGTGCATGTGTGCGTGTGTGTGTGTGAATTGGTTTATGCTAAGTAGATTTGCTTGAATGTGGCTCCGGCTCCTCGTGCAGTTGTGTTACTTGTGTCACTGTTTAAGCCAGCTGAAGGGAGATGAGTCAAAGTTGTCCGACTTGACTGGGATTTCCTGAGGACTGGTCTACAGCGAAGTACAGTGGGCGATCATGTGGATAATTTGACAGATTCGTGGGCGTGGATGGGTTGCCCTTTAACCCCGGAAGTGCTATCGTTATTGAGTGAAACGACAAATCGGTGTGCAAATCTCGGTGTTCTTATTCGATTGAATGCCTGTCAAAGGTTACGAGCTGTACATATAAAGATCTCCTAGTTCGTGATAATATCTTTGCTTTTCATTAGGATGGCTTGTTTATAATAAGGTCTTGTATGGACTAAAGTAAAGCATACTTATTGGGGTAGTAGTTAGTAGTTTTTATAAATGTAAATATATTCGTTGCATTGACCTAACATGAACAACAGATTATTGAAAGTGTAGGCCCAGTGTGTGCCAAAGTTGAGAGGCACTGGAAATTCCTTGAGCCTCTTCAAGGACATTTCCTAATTCTTGCCAGTAAACACGACTCAAAACACGTTTCCCAGCCCTCGCCTTCACAATCAGCATTTATCCGAAACATTCGCAACCAAAATCAGGGAGACCCAAATGGAGAATGCCAAAAAAGAAGGGGGGGAATGCCATGTAGACACTGAGTATCCGATTGTCGTTGCCACAATTGTTTGTTATCGTTTGTTTGTTGCGTGCTGGCCGGCCACCCACTTTCTCGGTGCCCAAAACCCCAACTCTTAACTCCCAACCACCAGCCAAACCTCCAAAAAAAAAAAAAAAGCCGCACACACGCACAATTTCGGGACACACGCAACGAGGGGGGTGGCGATGGGCGGTAGACCGCTTTCTGGGTGGAAGGGGCACACACGAGACCAACGTCAACATCAACATCAACGCCTACTTGTCAGCAAAGGGTGTGGATATTTGGGGGGTGGCCAGCGAGGTCCTGCTTTGGCCCCGTCCACACATACATATGCAAAAAGGGCAACGGAAAAGGAGGGAAAATCTATTTTTCGGCAGATGCGTGAACATTTGTATGTCAGTGTGTGTATTTTGCTCGTGAGAACAGCAACGAAATAAAAAAGAAACAATATATACATATATATTTATATATATATATGTGTATAAAGACAAAACAAATTGCGCATATTCTAGGACATCTAATGTCAATGATGTTAATTGGATTTCTTAATTAAGTTGAAAAGCGAAACGGGAGGAGGAAAACCCCAAGAAAAAAAAAATAAAACGGTAAGGAGCAGATTAAATAAATGCCCCAAAGGAAGTCATTTAACTTGAAAATGTTGCAAGTTCTGGAGCGAGAAAATAAGCTCTTTTGAGTGCCTCACAGTTGCGCGACCATTGGGCATAAATTAAACGACGAGAAACGCATTTAGTGAAGTGGAGTGAAATGAAAAGCCATCGAAGAATAAAATAGCAGGAAAATTCAATTTACACGGAATTTCAAATGCGGAATGTTATGAATAGGATAACTTATAAAACGTTGATGGCATTTCAACAATACCGAAAAACATATTATTCGCCACTCGTGGAATTCAATTAAATCTATTGGAATTGCCCAAAATTCATGTGTGCCTAAACAAAACATAATCAAATTTTAAAATCTATACAATCAAATATTGTGGCCACTAAATAAAATTAGCCGAGGGCCAAATGAACATGAGGTTAGTGCAGCCGAAATGGACAACATGACAACCTATTTTGAACATTTCTTGTTGATTTTTTTTTGTTTCATAATACATTTAATAAATATTTAGAAAATCTCCATTAAGCCATTTCCATAGCCAACATTTAAGTGACACTTTTGTGTGCGTGCTTCACACACTTTAAACCAACTAACTACATAAACGTAAATTCCTGATAAATTGGCATTTAAGTCTTTGTCAACTAAGTTTACAAACAGTGGAATTAACGGGTTGCAAAGTTTTTGGCAAGAGTGTAATTTTGTTGGGTAATTTTGCGTCTTTTGCGGCAAACTTTTGTTTGTTGTTTGAAGTACTTGGTTAAGTAATTTCGATTGGTGCCCAACCCCATGTTGGCCCCAATTTTATCTGTCTTCTAGTTTTTTTTTGTTTTTCACCCCCCTTCGCTTTTGTTGTTGTTGTTTTTGTCCTCTGGCCGATCACGCACACAAAAGAGATGGGTTGTTGCCATTGGCATTTAGCCGTTGCCACGCCCCGAAATTATTTCTCACCTGCGTTCTCACCTCTAACCAAATTAACATACTCATTGCCGACACAGAGTTTATGAGCTTCGCATGGACACGCATACTTTGCCAGCTAACAGGGCTAACACACACACACACACACACACACGCATGTGCAGCGAAAGGAAATTGGTGGAAATTATCGAGTTTCCTATACAAAACGCGGCCAGCACGCAAAAAGGAAACGAAACTAGGAGAGAAAATACGAAACAAGCGACGAAATTGGTAACGACTGGTTGGAAAATCCAGGGTGAAGAGGTCCTGAAGTCGGAGTTAACGATGACGATTAGGCTCAGCCTCATGTGTGTGTGTGTATGTGAGTCTGCGTGTGTGTGTGTGTGTGTGGGCTCGTGAGAGTTTTCCCCTCGCTTTTCGGTTTGCCTGGGTTTCCGTTTTCGCTTTCCCCCCCACTCTGCTAACTCATTGTTGCCTAATAAATTTAGCGTAATTCACATTACATTAAGGTTACGTTTTCTTTTCCTCGCCAGGAAATTTACCCGCCCCTCTCTGCCCCGTTCCCCGCACCAACCCTAACCACTCCACATCCATCTCCAATCTGTGCCAGCCGGAGTGCAGGAAATATATAATGAAGTGTTCGCTTTGTTGGAGCTTAATTAGGCGGATAAGTAATATTTTTGCCCTGCCCTGCAGCGCACCCTCAGAAATTTTTACAGCACAAGGAAAGCGAGTTTCTGATTCGATTAAAAAAAAAAAAAAGAAAGCATATGAAATGAGTTATACAGCAATCCTTCCCAGTTATTTTAATTAATAGGAACTTTTTATGTTTAGCAGAGAAATAATTGCAGGGATTATTTAATATGCTGAATATAAGTAATCACCTAAAGTAGAGCAAGAACGACACGTTTCTCTCAGTGCAATTGTATGTGTGTTGTGTATTTGGGACCTAAAAACTTTGAATTACTCAATTAGTTCACCCTGAGTGCACAATTTGGTCAGTTGATGGAATGGGGGGGTTTCCCCCATTTCTGTAACATTTCTTTTCTTCTGCCTCATATTTTTTTTTTTTTTTTGGGAGTGAATGCGGTTAGTTTGTAAGTTGCCCTTTCATCACTAATCAAATCGGTTCCATTCGCCGCCGTTCCTTTAGATCTGCTAGCGAAGATTGATAGCCGACTCGCATCTACAAGAAGCCCCAATCAGGGGGCGTGGCCGATGGGGGGGGGCGGTGAAGGGGTGAGCACTGAGGCTGGAGCGTGCCAAAGCGGCGCATTCAGTTAATATAATAATGATAACTCGACAATGACAGGGAGACGTCTTCGAGCGAAAACCCTACACGGCGCCTCGAATGTGACTAATGTCAATGGGCGGGGCGTGTCACCAGGCCGCTAAGTACATCATGTACAATACATACATACATGTAAGTGTAATGGACAAGGTGTTAGTTGGTCTTTGCATGTTGCAGGTTCTTATGATCGAAAATCAATATATCTAACCCTATTG
The DNA here is from genome assembly GCF_000001215.4 of Drosophila melanogaster. Classification (NCBI taxonomy): domain Eukaryota; kingdom Metazoa; phylum Arthropoda; class Insecta; order Diptera; family Drosophilidae; genus Drosophila; species Drosophila melanogaster. The sequence goes on along the minus strand of NC_004354.4, from coordinate 5,370,272 downwards.
TCACCGAACACACACACACACACACACACACACACACTCACACCGCACACAGTCCATTGAAATTCGAAAAGACAAACGCAAGAATCGTTAGGTGACTCAAGTAGCAGCGTGATGGGGTTGTTGGGAAAGCCACGGAATAATAATGCAAATTGTTGAGGAATTGAAAATTGTTTACTTTCGACTTGTGACACACATTATGAAACGACTGCCAAAGGAACAAATTAAAAATGTTAGGCAAACAAACAGAGAAAGTCGGCAACAAGCTAAGGGTAAACAAATGGGCCACACAAATGACTAAGCGATCAACTAGACTCTTTAAGGACTAATACCTAAACTATACAGCTATCGTTTGACCCCATATCTCCAGTGTCGCTTAATAATATCTTAGGTAGTTGAATGTGATTAAATGATTCAAAAAGCATTCAAGCAAACGCTTATTTATTCGCTCAGTGCATGCCAAATGGGGGCGGGCGAATGCCTAACCAAATAATTAATAAACAAACGATACCAAATAGACAGAGCCATTCGCGTGGCCTTGACTCGAATGCTTTCACTCTTGGATGAGCCGCGGAAGGGCGAAAGGTATTGTATTTCGCATTTGATGGCACCGCCAATGTCCGAAAGGGGTAGGGGTTTATGGGTGCCGGAGTTGGGCCAACTAGAACAGCTAGACTAGGGCTAGCTGAAGGTTAGACCCAGTTAGGCTCGCATGCTTGCTCAATTATCCAGAGGGAAATGGTCAAATGCAAATAGCAGGTGGCCTAACGAGCCAAATGGTTAGGAGGAGTTTGGGGCAGCGGAGGGACGGGCAATTTAGTTTCATTTACAATGATTTCCTTCCGCCATAATGACAAACTGACCCACCATACATGCGAGTTAGTTCGATTTGATTCGATACGATTCGATGCGATGCGATTTCATTCGATTCGATTCGATTCGATTGGATTGGAATTGAAGTTCAATTTACTGTTGATTTTACTTCAGTGTGCATGCTTTTTATTTATTTTTCTTAGTTTTTTTTATTTTCACGACCAGCCAATATGGCGGTCATGGCCACGTGCGGCTTCCGTTGCCCAGTGCGAAAACAATAACAAAACTTTCAGCTCACACACGTGGGAGCAGGTAAGTGTGTAATAAGGTTGGGATTTTCACAAAAAGAAAGGGAAACATTTAACTGGCATTTGGGGAGAAGCAGTCAGGGAAAACAGAACTGGCATCCATCTCGGGCACGTGTCTCTCAACGTTTTCATATACACATTTAGCATACAGCATACACTGCAGGAAACAACAATGGCATGGTCCAAATAGCTTAGAAAAAAAGAGAGTGGAGCCCAAATGTCCTTTTATGCCATAGCTGCGCGCCAGGAAGGGATTTTACCAAATTCCTGCGTCAAAAGACCCGAAAAACACGAGTCAAACCCGTTTATTTTAACCTTATATTTCAAAGAATTTGTATGTATGCATAGAACACACTACGAAAAAACATATTTCTACTTTAATATGTTCTTTAAATCTAAATTTGTGACGAATCGGTTGAACTAAAAATATGAATACTTTTTTAATTCCGTAAAATTGTAAACATGTTTTAAACCCTAAGATACAAAATCACGATTATATTCCTCTGTGTATGTGCGTTTGTGTGCGCTGAGGCATGGAAATTTAATCCCTTAAAGAAATTTTCCTCAGCCCGGAAATTTTCGCGCTGCGGATTTGTTTATGCGTGTACCCATAACGCGAACGTTCGGAAGGCGAATTTGTTAATTGAATTTTTCCTTTTTTATTTTTTATTTTTTATTTTCATTTTTGTTTTGTTGCGATTTTCGTATATTCCACCTTCAATTGTAAGGCACCGCGCGTCCGAGGCCTATATAATCCCAGCAACAGCAGAGACGTACCTAAACCCTCGACCAAATCCCATTTCAAGTGAGTTTAAGGTCTTAGGGCCAAGTCTGATTGAGTAACTTAATAATTCAGAATTGTTTGCAGCCAGTGGGCCTCATTGGGATTTGCATCTTTTAAAGGCGGCAAACGTGGACCCATGCGGCGTATGCGTTATCTTTCGAGAGCCAGCCGCCCACTTGGCCACGCCCGCCTAATAATAACAACAATAACAGCGGCGAACGTTGGCAACATGACGTATACGCAATAACCGACATTCATCCGCCCCGTTGCCATTTATTTTTTTCTTATTTTCCGTTTTCCGTCTTTTTTTTTCATTTTGTTGTTGTTGTTTTTTTTTTGTCTTGTCTTCTGTCTTTCTCGTCTTGTTTTATTGTAGATTATTTGGAGTTTTTCACGTTTCGCTGCTCATTGCGTTTGCTTGGCCGCTTCGATGCTCTTATCTTGGCCATTGTTATTACATCCACGGCCTTACATAACAACCGCCGAGCCACCCACACACAGTGCCACTTGCGGTTTATCAAACGTAGCGAGTTGCATAAGATTGCCACTGCCAGGGACATTGGCAGACGAAAAAATTGGGATTCTTTTTGCTTGCTCTCCTTGTTTTTGGCCAAAACTGTCAGCCGGCCAAAGGATAAGTCTAACACACACGCACACACATACACCCACAATCGCACCAGAAACACGCAGCGCTGGCATGTGACAAAGTCACAAAAAGGGAGTGAGAGCAGGAGCAGAGGAAATGTCAATCAACAAGCCGGAACTGAAACTAAATGCAACCGGCTTGGAATTTCTACACCATCGAAAACAGCAACAGAAAATGTCATAAGAACCAGGAGAAAAACAAGATGAAAATGAGACAAAAAAAGAAAAACAAGCAGAGAAAATGCCACGAGAAATCGCAGAGAAAAACTGGGACAAAATAAAGCATCTAGACGGTGGACAATCAGTTAAGACATGGCCAGGTGCTGCCAGTTAAATGGGTTGACTTGAGCCAGTCTCCAAGGACTATGACTAGGATAACTCAACTTGAAGTGTGCCGAGAGGACGAAAAATACAAAAAAAAAAAAAAAACAAAAAAGGGAAGAAGAAAGGGCCGAAATAGCGACAGAATGAGAACGAAAGCTGCAGAAAGTATGGCCGAAAATGTGTCGTAACTCTTAGCCGGAATGCTGAAGAGATATGACAGCGACTGGCTGACTTTCCCAACCAGAGACAGTAATTATATTAATATTATCCCTCTTACTTTTACTTTGAAATTTACACAAGATATTCTTTGGCGTTGTTTTTATACAGTCCAATATATATACATATATATATTGGTCGCTTAATGATGGACTTTACTCCAACTTGTGTACTCCATCTGCCTTTCATAAAATATTCAAGGCGCAAAAAAGTTTATGGTTGAACCAAAAAAGTTTGAATCACTCTTTGAGCTTCTTTCTTTAGCGCCCCTTACTCGCATATTGCAATTTATGTATATATTTATATATCGTTGCTTGTCCACACACATATGCGGAAAAATCATAAATATCGCCTACTCTTCGTTTCAAAGTTTTCCCTCTTTTCCTGATTATTTTCGTGTGTGTGTGTTTTTTTTTTCTTTTTGCAACGCCGAGTAGCGGGCGCCAAGAAATATGCTACGTTTTCCATCAGCGCAACGATAAGAGCTCCCTATACGTTTTTTGAATGGTTTTTGCTGGTGTCAAGATATATTCAATACTGCCGATTGACATTTTTAAACCTTTATGCTTTTATTCTGGTGCTGATGGGAAAAATTCAGTGAATCCTACGAGATTTTTAAATTTTTGTGCAAAAAAACGATTGAATTTAAATGACTTTCGTCGAGTTGCCAATGAAAAGTTTTAACTGGTTTATTGATATTTAATATCAATGTAATATTTGATCAATTTGATCAAGTCGTAAAGAAAGAATGTGCATATTACATGATATTGATTTACAAAAAAGAAGATACATATAAGAAAACTGGATAAATGCCATATATTTAAGACGTCTTGTTGGGAAAAATCATACACTTGTCTTCTGAAACCACTCAATAGACAATAAACTTCCCTTCTGTCTTTTCTCTTGACAATTTCTTGGCCAACATCTTTATGGAGAGTATGGCGAGATATTTATCTATGGATGGAAAATATTGTGATATATTACATTTGCCTTTGTTCAGGGTATTCCCAGCTCTTTGCTCTTTTCTTTTTTAGATGTTTTCTTGTGCTTTATGGGTCTTTTATGTGTACGCTTTCTTTGGCTGTTTCCTTTTTTTTATTATTTCCTTTTACTTTCTCTTGCCCTGAAGCGATGCTACCATACTCCCGTTACTTTTGCAATAGCTATTTTATTTGTTTTGCTTTTGCTGTTTTTTTTTTTGGTATTTGTTCTGTTCTGGTTTTGCGATACCCGTAATATTTCCCACAAAATATTGTATTGTATGTTATTCACCTTAATTCGCTTGTTGTTTTCTTCTTGTTCGGTTGCTCGTCTTCCTCTTCTTCAACTTTGGTTTGTTTGTTAGTTATCCCGTTATCGCATTGTTTCGTCTTTCATTTTTAAATGTTTGCTCGTTGCTGGTATTGGTATGGGTGTGGGTGTGTACTAGTGTGATTGTGTGTATGTGTAACTGTGTATGTGTGAGTGTGTGTGTGTGTGAGTACCGGAATCCGGTTAAAAGAAAACTGACGCTATTTCGTCTCTATTTTGTTTGTTTGCCGCGGCCGATGTTGTTTTTGTTGTTGTTAATATTAACAATTTCACATACACGCACGCACTGGAAAAAAAACGGGACTCGTGAACGTAATTGTAATTGTAAGGTAACTGTAACGATAGCTGCTGCTGTTGTAACCGTAATTGTTGTAGTTGCTATTGTGGCTATTATCGTTATTAAAATTATTGTTGCTGCTGTTCATGCCTTTGTTGTTATGGCCGTTGCTGTAGTTATTGTTCTTCGTTTCATCTGTCATGCATGTACTTGTGCATATTATTCGTATTTACTTTAATATATATATAAGATATATATATATTGGTATTTCTTTATTATTATTTGATTTTATTATTATTTTGTCGCCTTCGAAGGTTTAGCTCCTCTGCGCTCGCTACGTCAGCCATGGGTGTAAACACAATACAGACTGAAACAGAAACCGACCGAGAACTGAAAATGAAACGGCGCTGAAACGAAACGGAATCTTCAAAGCGGCGAGGACGTCGCTGTCGCCGCGGGCAGCGAAGCCGGCAGAGCGGAGAGCTAGTTCAAATTAACTCGACCACAATTTTCCCGTTACGTTGAAAAAGGAGAGCGAAGAGCGTTGAAGGAAGAACGAAGAGAGTACCCGAACACCCGATCTCTTCGCTACTAGATCCCGTTAGCAAGCCACGGTTGATAAACAGCCGCAGAAGTACAGTGAAGCCCAGAACAAGACAAAAGATTGCAACTTGTCTCTTGGACTTCGGAAACCAGAACGGCAGGAAGTTTAATGATCTCGATTAAAATTTCACTTAAAATTTCAGTTAATCCAAAGAAAATGTGGCAAGGGGTGACCTTTTCTCATTTCTAAAAAATGCAAAATAAAACTATATGAATCTTGGCAATTGATAACTGTTTGAATGAAAATGATTTTGTGCCTGACTTATCGCAATTAGCCCAGAAGAAAAACGTAACATAACATAAGTATTTAGCATACTTTTTGGAGGTGTCCATTTGCAACACAAGTTTCAGTTTCGGAGGCTCACCTGTATCTGTAAGAAGTGAGCAGCGTGCAAAGGGGTGTGGGTGTGTAGGAGTGTATTTTTTTGGTGTGCGGGTGCTGCACGTTTTCTTCTTCGTTAGACCCAGATTTGCCTGTCAAACTGTCTTTATCAGCTGTCGCTGCCGCAGTCGCTGCTCTCGTTCGCAGCGCTGCCAGTGCTTTATTTTTTTTTTGTTGCCAATTGCAATTGCAATTTCGTTTTTGGCTATAATGAATTGGCATTGTCAAGTGTGTTTAATTTGGCGGCACGCGAAAGGAGCACCGAAAATCTGAGGTGCGAGAGAGAGAAAGTTGGAGAGAGAGTCGGCGCCGCCTCGCCTTTCTCTCTCTTCCATCTGCCATTTTCACTCTCTCTCTCTCCCTCTCTCTTTCTCTCCGTCTCCTTTTGACTGATTTCCAATCCACTCAACTTTATTTCTCTCTCTATCTCTCTCTCTAGGGGTGTGCTATGGCCATCTCACTTGCACGCACCCACGAGTACACGCACAAAGCAGTGGGAGTAACACACCTACACACACACTCTTCGGCACTTAAAGGAGCGGCAGCGACGCCGACTACGGCAGAGGAAGAGAAATAGAATCAAAAAGAAGAAGCTGCCGCTGCGTCTTCTTCTTCTACTTTGAACTTTGAGCTTTGCTTATGACTTTGAATTTTATTTTTTTATTTTTTTGGTAACAATATAGCATAATGGTCAAATGGCACGCGATACGAAAATCAAAATTGAACTTTACAAGTTAATCCTTTTGCGGTTGTACACAGACACACGCATACACACACCGAATGATACTCCTTTTCGGGGCATTCAAAATAACATTTTAGAAATCTTAAAAAAAGGGGGGGGGAGCAGTGAAAAGAGACAGTGTCGTAGAGAGAAGATGGAGTTTCTGGGATCTCATTTGACAGTTCTTAAAATAAAATCAGGGAATTATTATTTTATTTTTTAACTAGGCGGTGATCGCAGAAGGGCTCTCAAAAGAAACGCGTCTTCAGGAAGTCAATTTAACTGATATATTGAATTTTAATATGAGAATGAAATTCGAAAGTTTATAAATAACAAGAAAATACTCTTGTTTGAACAAAATCAAAATCATATTTTTAAACCAATTCCAGTGAGGGAACCACTCCTTTTATACAGCAAGTGACTAAATCTCTTTTACGAGGGGACAGTGAGCCCCATAAAGCCCCTTTGCGGGCGCCAGAGTGAGAGATTGAGAGTGAGAAAGAGAGAGAGAGAGAGCGGCTTTGTCCGTGGCCTTCGCTTGGTCCTGCGCATTGGAAAACTCCGATTTGCGTAAGGTGATGGTCTCCGGCGCCTCTGTAACCCTCCCCCCCTCCCCCCGGCACACTTCACCCTGCCAAAAGGAACCCGGTACTCCCCCACATCCAGGCAATCCCAAATGGATGCTCAATTCAAAGTTCCAGCTACGCGATTTCATTGTCATCGGCAATTGCCGCTGCTGCCCCAGTCGTATTCGACTATAGTCACATTGTTCAGCTATATTTTGTGCATGCAAAGAATATACATTGTAGTCTAGCTAAGATGAATCTCGAGTTACACGGGCAGCATTAATAGGTGAAAAGCATTTGCACATAAGTTCTATTCGGTTTCCTGATATTCATAAAAAAAAAACAAAACATATTAAACGTACTATTCGGTTTTCTGATATTCATAAAAAAAAAAAAAAACAAATTAAACGTACTATTCGGTTTTCTGATATTCATAAAAAAAAAAAAACAAAACATATTAAACATACTATTCGATTTTCTCATATTCATAAACTAAACCATAATTTTCCAACACTGAGTAGTGAGTACTAAACTTTCTTTCAAAACCTTCAAGAAAAGTTTTGCTATACAGGGGCTTGACTGTAGACCCTCGCCTTCGACCCAGCTCACACATACATCACACAGATATGCCAGCACTAGTGCACGCATACACTTGAATAATGCTCTCACAGATACGCGAATGCATTCTTCGGCGCTGATGAACTGACAAATGAATTGGCCTAGCAACCGAAGTTGATGGCATAGCAACGCACTACCCCCCCCACATCATGGCAATCCTTGAAGTCCGCCCCGAAATCCAACCCGCTTCTTCATTATTCCAGCAAATCTTTAAGCCTTTAATTCCGCATGCGGAATTATAAGGAAACACTCGAGCCTTGGAGAAATTCAAAACGAATAACATTCGCACCTTATTCGAATTCATCTGCTTTTGCCTTTTAATTAGAAGCGAGCCCTTTTCAATGGGGATTTGAATTTTAATTTGTTATGTTAAATTAAACTTTCATTACAATATTCTTTAAATAAAATCTCTAGTTGGAAATTAAAGCTCTCCCTTTTTTTTGACAGTGCACTTAAGCTGCTTTGCTTGCCAGGACAAAACAATCAACAACCAGAAGCCGGAATCCCTTACGTGGGATTCTTAGGCGACCCCAAGCCACTTCATCCATATGGCACTACAAAAGCCTTATTAAAGCACCACTCATTTAAATAAATTAATGCATTTTGTGCAGCTCCAACGGCAATTGTCTCGAGTGTCCATCACTTGAGGATGACATTAACGTGCACATAGGACATCGCACCTAATGCCTCAGTACCCCGCCGCTTGACTGGCAACATACCCCGCCGGCTTGCACAATCGTCGACCCAGATATCAAATGGAAATGTCAACGCAAACGACAGATAGTCAAAATGTTGTCATGTCGGATTTTGAATAATTCATTGAAATGAAAACTTTATGCATTTGTCAGCCATTTGCCATACCGGCACCTACCCCTCGGCGACTTTCTTATTTTCAATACGGCAACCTGGGGGTATTGGGTCATCGGTGAGATGGCCAGGATTGGATCCATCTTCAGCTGTCGCTCAGTTCATGCTGACTTGCAAGGAAATGCTGGAATCTGAATACACAGATCAATGAAAAGCGGCTTACGCACGATTTTAAATATTTTATTAAATACCAACACTTATGAGCTTCAACATTTTGAAATACGATTTTGAAATGCATGCAAAGATAGAAAAACTATCCGCAAGTAATAAATAAATAGTTCTATCGGTATTATCGATATTATTGATTGATCAAAATTATCGAAATCATCGAATTTATCGAAATTATCTATGGTATCGCTAGAGTGCTATCGATTGCATTGCCTTTTGTCAACCGTTCACGATCCGCAGTTACAATGATTCATCGATCAGCATGGCCAGAGGCACTGCACCAGCTGCCCAGGTGCACTCCTTCAAAGGCCGGACATCTGGTGAAGCACGTACATGTGCTATACACCGTATGCCGTGCACCTTGGCAAATGACTCAGAACAGCTGTACAAGTGGACTCGGACTATGGCGCGACCTTTAGACGACGGCGACGATTTTAGACCCATCCAATCGTCCGGCTTTCAGTTTACGTTGCACAGTTTACGGTTTACGGTTCGGGGACAGTTCGCTGCAAGTGCCTCTTGTCATATTTTATTGATGGACACTTGGGCAAACAGCGTGTATGCACTCGCTAAGATATATAGCCGTGAACATCCATCTAAACGGATATAATATATGTATATATATATATAGATAGATATAAACTGCAGTCGCGGTCGAAGACTATTATCATGAAATTTTAAAAAGTTCCCCGACTATTTTTCGCCGCATAATGCCGAGGCAATAAGTTATTGGACTATTGAGGCCACCTGGGCCAACATTTTCACAGTCGAGTGGAGCACAGAGAATGGGTAATGGGTAATGGGCAGTGGATAGTGAGTGGGTAATGGGTAATGGAGGACCGTCTTGCCAGCCAACAAAGTAAAAGCAACACACAAAGTTGACTCTTGGTCGATTGAAAGTCCTCGAAATGCAGACATATGGACGTCAAGTCAAAAGTCGCAAAGCAAATGCCTTAAATATTTTAGATGACACACCGTAATACCCATTGGGAGTGCAGATATATATATATATATATATAATATTTATCATCATCTAAATATGCACGCATGTGTCGTTCCGCCCATTTACATAGGCTAAAGTGAATATATAGTGTACGTATATGGTACGTATCCATAATTCATGTCCACGATCTGATGACCGGGTTTTTTTTCCCCGAGGATGGCGTTCTTTCATTGCTCATATGCCATTAATTACGTAGCGATTGGCATTGTTTAAACTGCGCCGGAATTGCCTGCTCAATCGGCTAGGTCGTATATCAAAGCAGTACTATATGTACATATATATATGCGCGATATGTAATCTAGAATATAAAACAGTTGCCCGTTTTATGGACTATCTGTAACCCGAAAACTGTGACCCTGAAATCAACATCATTATTGTAGCGATCGTTATCCAATTCCAATTCGAATTCAAATCCAAATCCAAATCCAAATCGTCTGCCTTGTAAACAATATATCAAAGCTATAGATACAGACGCATGAATCGGGCGATACGATCCGAACACTTGAGCAAACTTAATGTCTTTATGGGCGTTTTTCTTGTCTTTCGAATGCTGATGATGCTGATGATGGAATAGCCATCCGAATAGATGGATCCCCATTCCCCGCCTCGCAGGCCGCCTTTGTTGTTGTGCCGTTTTCGTGGCGCGCCACGCAACAAAAAAAAAAAATAATAATAATAATATTAATAATATCCTGCCATTATCTGTGCCATAAGGGTGTTTTCAATTTGGTCATTCTCTACGGCATCTAAATAGGAATTCTATATTTAGAATATTGTGCGGAAAAATGCAAACTGTTTGAAAGTCATTATAAAATATTGTAGTCTTCATTTCCGCCCAAGTACCAGCACTTAAATCGATTTATGTATTTATTTTCTCGTATTTAACAATTTCAACTTTTAATGATCATATAAAGAAATGGTGATATTGCACTTTAAATTGGCCATAATTTGTACTGCATAATTTACAAACTTCTGCTTGAGATTGAGCGACTTTGTAAAGTTCTAAATTGCTACAAAAAAAACGTTGCCATTGGTTTTTTTTAGTTAGCTGCAATCTTGAGAACAAAAGATTCTCTATATATTCAATTCCCAGCGGTTGTATTTCCTTGAGCAAAAACCACCGACATTTGTGCAGTGCTTTGAAAATTCGGCAAAAGTTTCGACACTTTTTGCAGGGTACAAAAGTTTCGTGGCCCAAACCTTTTCCCCAAGAGTTCCATCGTGTGTCTGCGATTTGTGCGATTTGTTTTTGTTTGCTTCTGTAGATGCTTTGGTTGAAAATAACTTCGAAGCGTTCAGCGACAGTGGAGAGAGAGAGAAAGAGAGCGGGCTAGTGGCGGGAAAGAGACGGAAAAGCGGAACGCGAGCGATTTATTTATTTTTATATATCGTAGTTTGGATTCTGAGGCACAACGGACACGTGGAACCCGCCGACGAATTGGCGAATGGAAATGGGCATACAAATGGCCAGCAGATAAGCTAGATACGTCATAGTTTCGTGAGCACACTGAGCGAAAAGCTAGTTAAGCATCTTAGTTGAATGCAAAAGTTTTCGGACATCATGTCGTATGCGTAATTTTATTGTAAGCAAATAAAACGTATACGACACGTGTTCCGGTTGAAAATGCTTTCTAGAATAACTTTAAGCCTTTTAATTTTAGTTATCTTCCCAAACTAAACCGAATCTAAATTTGCCACTACAAGTGTGAAATTTAAAAAAAAAATTGTCATCGTGGCGTATGCGTAATTTTGTTTCAATCAAAAATAAAACGTATACGACACGTGTTCCGGTTGAAAATATTTTTTAGCACAATTTTTAGATGGTTTCAAATCACTTTTGAGAATCTTTAGATTTTAGCTAAGTCTGACATCTATTAAATTGGCATACTATTTTGTTGAATGGTTTTTTCGATAACCCGCCCCCTTTTTCTGTCCAGTGTAGTCTTACCAGAATGGGTCGCTCATTGGCGTAGGACAGCTTGCGTGTGCTGCGCAGCGTTTCCAGCCAAAGGGAGTTCCTGCGGGCGGCACTCGTGGCGCCACCAACGCTGCCCGTTCGCGTCATCAGCGCGGCGGCCGTGTTCACCGGTTGCGACATTTGTGTTTGCGGCACTTGCGGCTGTAACGATTGTAGCGCCTGTGGCGACGTCATCATCACCGTCAGCGACGGCGACCGCGATGGGGTGGGCGATGGCGTCATGGAGGGGGTGGCCGATGGAGTTGATGACGTTGACACGACCATGGGCGGCAAGGGCGGTATGGGCGGTATGACCGGCATGGGCGGCAAGGGCGGTATGACCGGCATGGGCGGCATGGGCGGCGGCGGAGGCGTGGCATGGCATTTCTGGTACAAAGCACTCTGATTGCAATCGTTATCCATGCAGAAGGCCGGCGACATGCTCTGCTCCACCAAGATCCAAAAAGTGGTTTTGGGACTCCAAAGAAAGGCGGATTCCTTTTAAGGAATCCAAATTTGTTTGCCTATTTGGGCAAGCAGTTTTACTTATTACTTGAACTGCTTGACTTTGCCCACATCGTTTTATTTAAAAGTATCCATGAAATTGATTTATAGAACCGGATATTGAGGTTCGCTCACTTAGGTTCGTTTTCGAAAAACTCACTGTTTCTGTTTGGTTAATTGAAAGCAAATGTTTTTGTTTTCAAGAAATTTACAGGCGCACGCAAACATGTTGCTTTAATTATAATTAAAAGATTTTCAAGAAAACAAGCGCAATGTTTATTTTAATTAGCAATTCTCAGATCTTGCCGGTTACAGGTTAAAACCGCACTGTTTAAACAATGATTTATACATTTTCTTCGTGGAATACATAATTTATCACAATTTTCCAGCCACAAAATCGCATTGTCAAGCCAACCACCACACATATACACGGCAAAAAAAAAAAGAAGGAAGGATTATCTTTACTGAAACAAGTGCACGAACCGCCGCAGATGAAAATCCGAGAGGTTTTGATTTGATTTTGATTGGAATTGAAATTATTTCTGGCCAGCCGTATTTCGACTTTCGACTGCGTAATTGTCCAGAATGTAAACAGAATTGGGAAGCAGACACAATTCAGCATTTCCACAAGCCGTTCACGTCCATTATAATATTGACCGATCCGATACGATACGATGCGATCTGATGCGATCCGCAAGCGATCTGGAAAATGAACAGAGATCTGGCTCCCAAGTTCCCAAAATCGAGAGCGATCCCTATCGCAGACGCCGCACAAATGGCCTGGCCACCATTAAGTTTTATTTATATTACAATCTGGTGCGCTCCGGCCTTCTTGTTCCGCCAATATATCGGAACAGAAAAGAGCATTAAAGTGCGCCAACTTGAGTATAGACTTCGATATGCCCATTAATAGTGATATATATACGACTCCCCAAAACTGCATGACACATGTTTCAAACCGAAATCTATCGTATTTAGCGTTCTAATGTTTGTTTCGTAAATAAAAATCCCATTTATCATCGATAATACCGTTTATAAGGCACACACTTTTTCGACCAGCATGTGTGAACTGTGGATGGTGGAAGCCAAGTGGACAAAAAGCAGCAGGTGGATGGCCCAGATGAGAGCGATCGTTTTAGAGAGCAAAGATTGAGATACACGCTGGTGGAAAATCGTGGAAAAGTGGCAGGAGGGGCGGGGGGGGGGGGGGGGTGAACACCTGATCGCGTCGACGTCATGGAAATGAAAATGTTGCAGCTTTTACTGCGGGAAATATTAAATGCTTCCGCTCGGCACTTAATTGCTGCCGCCCAAGAAAGACCAAATGCTAGACTATACAAATACCCTAGATATTACATCGCATACTTATATCATCATAAATCTTATATCATATGGTTCAAATTATCAGTAAATCAGCAATTAATCGGTGCATTTATCACAAATAACTACAACCGGTGCAAATGGAAGCGAAACATTTTCAACTACAGCTTACCTGCTTCGATAAATTATCGATATATATGTTTACTTTTTAAATATATATATAACACTAATTATGGCTGATATATTAACTACGGATCTACATTCAAGAACGGATGCAAAGTTGAACGGGATGCTGAAGCGGATTTGGACGTGGATGCGAGCGTATGGGATGCGGAAATAATGTAAACTTGCGCTACAAGCGGCCAAAATGCTCAAAACGGTTTTGAAACGGGTATTTTTGAGTTTTGTTTTGTATTGCTGTTGTTTTTTTTTTCATTTCATTTGACATTCTAGAATTCTAGGGGGGGGGGGAATTGAGTATGGACATTGACGCAGTGCAAACTAGGAAGAAACAAATGCCAAACGCATAACGATTGCACAAAAAGGGGGGGGCGGGGGGAAAGTCATTTGGCATTTTGCAGCATAATGCATTATGTTATCGATAACAAGCTACTTGACCGCTGGGAAGGCGGCAAGGTCAGAGCGGTGCCATTGAAAATGAACTTTTGGTTTTAAATTGGTTTTGTTTTTGGAACTTTGGAACTACGTTGGTTCATTCTAAATATTTATGTACACAAAAAACAAAATTGTTAGTTTCGGCAAATGGGTTTTGTTTTGTAGTTTGAAGTTTTTTTTTTTATTTTAAGATTTTTTTGTTTTTTTTTTTTTTTTGTTAAATACCATTTTGGAGCATTGGAGTGTTTCGTTAGTGGCCTCGGTGAAGGCCCTTCGAAGGCGCAACTTTCGGCTTTCGGACAAGGTGCGAGGCATTAGAAGAACGCCCTGGAGAGATTGCGAGATTGATGCGACAGCGATTAGTACAGATTGTTAAGTTATCCTAAGTTAGTTAACTAAGCTAAGCTACATTCGTTTGGGGACATCCAGTTGGTTTACTATATATGTAGGATATATAGGATCGGGTTCTGATTGGTTTTAAGCGTTTGAAAATACCTAGAAAATAGTAGACATAGATCGATCGAGAGTCCTACGCGTACAGTGCGTTACGAAACTGGCAGGCTTGATCGATTGATTTATTCCGTTTCCGCTAATTCAACAAACGCATTGATATAATAATAAAGTTGTAGCCTACTTTTACTTTCGCAACGCACTGTCCATAAAGTTAGTAAAGGGTATATAAATTTTAGAATACAGTCGAAACTACATAGATAGTGTTACTTAATAGGGAAAGTTCGACTATAAAGATACCATACATATAGGCGAGTAAATGAATAATGAATATGCATGAGCTGTAATGATTTGGTGAAATGGCGAAAAGTCTATTACACAGTACGATACTTTGATTGATGCACCAAAGGGTATTTAATGTAAGAGAATAATCATATATGTTGGCCATAATGCCGGGACAACTAATAACGGTCCTTCTCGACACGCATGTGATCCTGGGGGATTTTCTACGTATGGAATAGAGTGCGGAATGGATGAAAAGTTCATTGCATGTTGCATAATTAAATAGAGAGCTTTCGAAACAATACAAACAACAATGGTGGGGTTTAACGCAAATGGAAAAGCGGAAAAACGAAGACAATTGAAAACTTGAAATACATTGAAGCTTTCGCCTTGCAACTTAACCCTTATGCGGGAAAAGCTAAGCTAAGCGAAAAGCTCTCGAAAGCGAGGGGGTTAAATGTAAAGAGATGACCGCAGGGGAATTGCATATATTGTACAAATTGTTAGCTGTCTTTTTTATATGTGTTAAATGTGGCTTGAAAGCTTTTGGCCCATTTGCATGGGCAGCCGTTAAATGTGGGGGATTTACCATTACTTTCGCTATCTTTACCGTTAGTTTTTTTTTTTTTTTTTTTTTTTGAAAAACAAAAAGCTTTGCTGCCCCGAAGCTTCCATTTATGTTTTACCGCCTTCTTATCCCCCTGACTATTGCCGAAAGTGTCTGCCAGCGAACCCAACGCAATTATCTATAAGGACTGAATGAAAAAAAAAAAAGTAAAAAAAAAAACAAGAGAAAGGAAAATTAAATAGAGTATGGGGGCGCTAACCGGGTTCCTCGCTGAAGAAAATAGGAAAAACGCGACGGCAAATGTCAAAGAGTGAAAAAATTCATCAATCATGGTAAGGTCACTGCCAGCATGAAGGAAGAAGCTATATCATTTTTCCCCCATCTATTAATATATATATATATATATATATATATATATTTCCAGTTTTTTCTTTCATATTTTTTTTTCGAGATATTTATGGAGGGCTAAAGTTCAGACACGTTCGGCGTAAATTGATATTAATTATAGCAGTGAGATGAAAGATATAGATAGAGCGACTAGAAATGGTATATTCCATAGCACTTAACAATTCAATTGCCACATAAATAATCTATTTGCCGACTGCAGGAAAGAACTGTCTTAATTGCGTTTGTCGGATTTTATCCATTAAATGGTAAAATGCTAAATGCTCTTAGGCCCACCTACTAGGACCCCTATTTTCATTTTCATTTTCCATTTACCATTTTCTATTCCCCATTCCCCTTCGATCGAATGGCGTGTAAACAAAATTTTTAATTATGCCCACCGAAAGTAATGCGAAAGCGAGGGAGAAAAAAATAAATATACATCTATATATAAATATATATATATATATATGTATGTATGTATGTCTGTATGTCTGTATGTGGGGGCAACGAAATGCGATTGAAGGTGGCCAAGCGGGCAAATGAACAAAATAATTGTTGAGCCAACGCCGCGTATGAGCAATATTGATTTTCACTAATTGGATTTTAGCGCGCGAAAAACGTTAAATGGCCAAAAACAAGAAAAGAAATAAATTCAACGAAAACAAACCGAAGGAACAACAGCAACAAAGTAAGCAAATCACAAATTGCCAGCGTTTTATGATTATTAGAAAACCAAACTGAACATAAAAACAACTTGTGTTTATGAAGATGACTTATTGGCGGTGATAAGTTTAACATCTAGGCAATGTAGCGAACTCTTAATAGTTTCTATAAGTGAATTAATAAATGAGTATTACGCTTAAAAATACAATAAATTATAGCAGCAACTGCTGAGACCATTAAACATAATCTTCTAAAGCTTTGATTTTGCATTTGCTTTTTCATTCATTTCGGTCACTCTATTAGCACAGCATTTCGAAAGGCTGGTCACTTAAGGTTTCGAAACATATTTTTAATTGTTACGTTTTCTTATTAAACTTGAAACCCATAAAACTCTACCAGCCTTCAACCCAACTATACATTTAGTACAACGCAGGATCTGGAAATCGTTGATATGAACATAGAACATCAAGTGCGATGGTGGCCATAAAACATCCAATTTATGGGTATATACTTATGTATCGAGAAGGGATATGCTGAGTTCAGATAGTATATATATAATACATAGAGAGCGCTAAGGGTACTTTTGGGTGGCGTCCACTTTGACATTTATGGGTTGGGCGATTGCAGATGGCTTATGTACATGAATTATGTACATGGGGGATTGCGTGGGCACTCGAAAAAAAAACAAAAACGGATGCTTCAATGTGACCAGCTTCGACAGTGCTTACAACACCTAGTCTGGTCACTTTGAACCAATGCAATTTCTTCTATTAACTACTTAAATGCTTGTAATATTATTTGAAATAATTTTCTGATTTTTTTTTTCGAGTGTGGGTCGCTTTGTAAAAAAGAAAGAAAGGGAGCGACGGCTTTCATTTTGCATAGGCTTTTTGTTTGGCTATGCGATTCATATGCTCACCTGCTTGAAGGGCCGCATGCCACCGTTGATCCGCAGAGAGTCGGCTGCAATGCCCGCGATTCCATCGCCGGAACTCTCGCGCAGCTGCTTCAGCGAAACATTCGGTACCGTGTGCGAGTGCGAGTGGGCGTGGCCAACGCAAGCGGAATGGGGACCACAACAAATGGCCGTGCTGCTCGATTCCGGCTGTGAACTTTGCCGTATTATCCGTGATCCATTCGTTGGCGATGATGTGATTAGCACCGGCGGCACCTGCTGCTGCGACTGCTGCAGTTGCTGCTGATGCAGATGGTGTTGCTGCAACTGATAGTGCTGCTGCTGTTGCTGTTGCAGGTGATACTGTTGCTGCAACTGCTGCTGCTGCGGCAGGGCCGAGTTCGATATGCAAATGGCCATGGAGCCGCTAAGATTGCCCTGCTGGAAGGCACTTTTCACACTGTCGCGGGAGGCGGAGCGATCGATCAGCGTGGTGGGCGTGGTGGAAGCACGTCGACTGCAATTGCGGCACGCCCTGCAGCGACTCGGTACGCTGGGCGGTATGCTCGATGCCAGATTCTGATATGATGAGGTGCCCAAATTGGGATGACTACCCGGACTGGAGCTATGGCTATGGCTATCGCCTGGCTTGAGGCTTAAATTCATAATTGATATGGTCGGTTGCTGTTGCTGTTGGTTATTGGTCATCGTTGCCATCGTCGTTGCATTTAACTGCTGGCTGTGTTGCTCTTGGTCCTCTTCGTGTACTTCGATATCAGGCACTATGCTGCTACGGACCAGGCCCTGTTCCACATCCTCGTCGTGTCCGGCAGCTCCGCTGGCTCCACCTCGCATGCTCTCCTCGGAACCCATTCTCGCGTGCTGCGACTGCTGCGGACTTGTCAGGTAGGTGGATGTTCGATCCTGACGCATTAGCGTTGGCTTGGAAGCCCCAGCTGCTGAGCCCGATGCTGATCCGCCACCGGAACCGGATCCACCACCGCCGCCCGATACCGATCCCGAGGACGATGTGGACGCCCCCGTCGTTGGCCCATTTGTCGAGTTACTCTTCACCTGGCGGAGCAGAGCCGTCCGACCGCCGCCCTTCGACGGATTCGAGCTGCTCACCAGCAGCGAGTCCGTCTCCTCGGAACTCACGTAGCCCGAGTTTGTGGTGTCGTTAAGCTTCTGAATTGACATCTGTGGGATGAGAATAATAGTCGAATAATATTCATTCATTAGCGAAATGATAACATACAAATTGAAAGCGTAATGTAATGTTGTTGTAATGTTGTGATAAATGATTACTATCTTGCAACTGCAACTGCGAGATGGAGTGCGCCATCTCCTAAAGCGGCGACCGATTTTAATCAGCGTGTTATATTTTTATTTATATATATTTTTTGGCCTACTCGTTATTCAATTCTCAAGCGATTTGCATTCAAAAATGTGATTATATTTATTTTTAAATTTAATAAATCGTTAAAATTATAAAACTTAAAATTTTAAAAGCTTTCAAATGTTATTATTCGGGCTTATAGCTTTGAACAGAGTTTTCTTTTTTGGCTGAGCGACTTAATTTGACCAAGATAGAAGAAAAGCCGCTAAGAAATCCGCATTTTGGCCAAATGCTCCTATTCCTGCATCCGCCGATGCAGCGTTTTTAAGTAAGTAGCATTAAGCGAAGGAAAAACCATTCCATGGATATTAAACAATCAACTTATCTTCAACAAAGTTAAAGCCAAGGTAGAAAAGCAGAAAGTCAGAAAGTCAGAAAGCAAATTGCAAGAATCCGGGGCACGTGCATTGAATGCACGACAAAGACAAAGGAGCGGCTTAAGGACCCATAAGGAAAATGAAAAATGGAAAATGAAAAATGGAAAATGAAAAATGGAAAATGAAATGAAAGACGGGTTCGAAAGCTGTGGCCGAGCTTTCCGGGAAAACTATTTGGCAGAAGTTGTACCTCGTTGACAAAGAACTGATAAGCCACAAAAGCTTCAAAGCCAGCGCACACACTTGTGCCAGAAAAAAAGCGGGAAATGTGGGAAATGCGGGAAAGCTCGTTGACCGCTAGTCACTCACATATGCGGAAAAAGCAAAAAGGAAGGCCCAAGGCAAAAACGTTCGAAAAAAAAACAAAACGAAATGTTCGAAACAAATCTCAAAAAACGTAACAAATGAATATCAATAATTCAACTATAAATACGAACGAACCAGCATTGTAAATTATGCAAGTGCTGCTTGCGGCGGTGTACTTAAAAAAAAACAAAAATTCAAAGTAACTAATTACAAATAATTTAATAATCAATCAATAATAATCAATATAATTAATTAAAATATTCAATGTGCCCATAATAAGTGTTCGTTAAAGGAGCATATGTACTGGTAATGATTTGAAAGTCATTAGCAATTGCACGCATTTTCTCACAGTGCTCTTTTCGGGCCAACGCTGGAATAGGACAAAAGGACCTTTTGGGGCAGCTGGACGAAGAATGTGAAAATGTGAACACCTGCAGAGCAATGAATTCAGCTGGATGACTACTGGCCTGGCCATATATGTATGTACATTCGTATATATTCTATATTGCCGACATTGTATGGCCGACATGTGCATGCACACACCACACACACACACACACACACACACACCACACACACACACACACACACACACACACACCACACACACCATATATATTCGAATCCATTATACGTTTGCATGTCGAGCGTGCCGCTAATAATAGTTGGGGGCCCAGTAGCCCATAGACCATAGACCATATCCGAGGAGTCCGTGCCAGGCGGAATGCCATAGATACAGATACTGCGGCAGACAGTGGCGTGCAATGGAGTTCGAAGGGGGGTGGTGAGGGGAGAGGGGTGATGGGGGGGGGGGCTACAGTGGCACAAAAGATCCGAGCTGGTAACAATGATCTATTAAAAATACTAGTATTCATATACTAAGTCATAATTTTTATTGCAATAGGAAGTACATTTTACAACGCTCTCAAACGCCACTGTCTAAAAATAAGAGCGGCGATGCGAAGGAGGAGGGGTTTGGCGGGTGGGGGGTGGTGGGTGTTTTCTTGCCTCAAATTGGGTTAAAAATTTCATTCGCTTGACGGAAAATGCAATGGCAATTTGGGGCCGCAAATGAATTCAATTGTTTATGGGTTTCCCTTGATGGGATATTCTATAAATAACATCGTACGCTGGCTATTGATTGATTTGTCAGTCAGCTAGTCACTCTGACAAAAAAAAAAAGAGAAAAAAAAGAAAAAAAAAAGCGAATGGAGAAAGATGTGGGAAAACCCAACCAGACTGAGTCAGCCGAAAAACTCATTCATAGATGAATCTGGAATAATTGATAAACATCTCGTCTTTCGATGCGCGGCGCTTTAATTCGATTTCGTTCGATGAGTAGAACTGATGAAATTTTAATCGCACCATTAAAATGATTGCTTTATCCCACACACTGGCACGTACAGTGCGGCACAGCTGTGTAATTCATTTGGATTGCCCGGCGATAATCGCCTCATAAATATTTGTAAATTGAACACTGATTTTGGCAGATTAGGTGCAAACATTACGAACACCAATTCAAGAAGCTAACAAGAAATTTTCATTTTTCGTTTATAAGTTAATTATGTATCATGATTTCATTTCAACTTGCAGCAGTTGTTAAAGTTACAATTGTAGCAAGTACATAAGTAGCTAATACTAACTACCATTTGTGGCATTTATTTAATCAATAACATGCCTTCATCACGGAATATTCAATGGCCAGCATAAGCTTGGCTACTTAAATTGATAATTTACTTTTACCTTGTTCAATAGCCAATCAAATACGATTGCTTAGCATAACAAATCACAGTAATCCAAGGTGGGAGTAACCTTATTACAACACCACAACACGGGGCATTAAGCCATCAATCGCCTTACAGCCGGGAGACGCACTGTACGTGTCGTACACCCCGTAAATCCAATGGCACCGATGTCAAAAGGACACACACACACACGCACACACAAGGCGATGGCCACGTGTGAATGTCCTCGTCGATGGTCAGAGGAAGCACCTCGGCTACGTACATACATTGAACGAGTCCATGGAGCACCGTGCTCCAGTGTGTCCCGGTCTCGGGTAGCCCCAGGTGACCCAGATGTCATGCGGCACTCAGCGTTAAAACATGGCCAGCAACGCAGCTTGGCCAATAACAATAAAGCCGAAAGGACCAAGGACCGAGGAGCATAGGAGCCCAGGACTTCGAACTACCATCGAGTAGTTAGTGCTGTCGCTTCGGCTTTTATTCAATCATCAATTGTTCGCCTTTCAGCGAAGTGAAAATGCTGGTTACGCAGTAATTAAGTGCCAATTGTTGGCTTTATCAATTCGCATCGATAGCGGGTTACGTCTGCGAGAGATTGGCATTTCCAGTATCGCATATATATATATCATTGGCAAGATAATTAAGATACATTTCGTACCCCCGTTTTGTATCTCATTCCCTTTCCACGATAGCCAAAGACGCGACAGCACTGAAACGAGGCCAATACAAATATAAGTTGAGGCGACACGGCCAGCAGAATTCTATTGTATATTGGCCGCTTCAGGTTTTCTGGTTTCAGGCTGTGGCCATTGAGACCTGACAGCGTTGTTTAATGGCCAACGGGCTGGACTGGGTTGGGCTCGTTTGGAAACCCTTCAATCCGCAGGATTCGCATTCACGTCCAGCTACTGAATGACGGTGGTATGGTGGACTGGTAACCAGGACGAGTAGACGTTCGCATGTACAGATAAAAATTTATTGCACAACTCAAAATCAGAGGCAGAGTGCCGAGTGGCCGAGTGCCTGAGTCCTTTGGCTTTTTAATGCCGGCACAGGAGCCAGGACCCTCTACATAAATTTCATTTGCAGGGCACACAAAATAAAAAAAAAAATAATAAAAAAAAAGAAGCAGGAAAATCGTTAACTTGGCCCTGTTTTATCCTGTGCCAGGAGTCCCACACAAAACATTATGCCCCCTGAGCTCCCCACAAGCCCCCCTTCCCGAAAACCAAAAAGAAAAAAAAAAAACAAAAAAACGAAAAACAGCTCACCTCAACAACATCGCCGACCTCGTTGCATTCGTCAAAAGCTCTGTGTTCACATTTCTGTTTTCCTTTATTTTTTTTTTTTTCGAGGAACGAAAACGAGTGAAAAATATGGGTAACAAAAAAAAATAATAATAATAGAAAGGATGCCACGGGCTGGCCAAAGTTGAGGGGTCACCCTCTAATTGCACGGAAACCCTGGTATTACGATTACAAAACCGGAAATCTCAACGCTTACCGTCCCTAAAACTGGCTTCTAATCTCAGTTTGGCTAGCAACTTTGACTTTTGACAATTTTGGCAAATGTCAAATGTTTTGCAGTTGCTGCAGTTGAATGTGGGCACAATGTTGCACGACATTTTGTTAGCTGGTAATTTTCAAGATTTAAGCACACCAAATACACTAGACAACCCTAGGTGTCCCCAACTGCTTGCCACTCGGCTGATGGCACAAGCACAAAAGGATGTTAAGCCACTTTAGCTGCAATCGTAGACTTTGTGCCAACTTAAATTGATTGAAACACTTGCCCAGAGCTAGCTTCAACTCCTCCAGCGTTGGCAAGCCTGACAACACAATCTACTTGCTACGGGCAACGCCGAAAAAGCAGTTTGCGAATCCTGACATTTTCGATATGGGTCTGACTTATCCCCCGGCCCCCCGGGGCCAAAAGTCCATCACAAAGTGTCCAAAGAACAGAGCAGGCAAACTCACAATATCTGATGGACAGCAGAGCAAGCCAAGCCAAGCCAAACCGAACCGAACCGAAACGAACCGAGCCAAGTTAATGAATCCATCAACGGCGACGGGAAAACCCTACTTACAATCGTGTGTCAGGCGTACCGCTATATTTAGGCCATATATAGTAGTCGTAGTAGTCGGGTGGAGTTTTTGCGTAAATCCCAATACGAAAGTGAGCCGGGAATGGCAAAGAAATTGTTTTGACAAGAAATTGACATCGCTATCCGAAAGTTGTCGGCACCTGTCAAGTTGGATGCCAGCGTTGTACCCACATCTACATCTACATCATATACTTGTACTTATGCATACCATATACCATATATATATATATAGCATATATACCATATATACCATATAGACATCAAACACACATCCCCCTTCCCGGAACGAGCTCAATATCTTGGCCATCTTGTGTGTAAAAACAATTACACATGCCTGAACATTTTTAATGGCCAAATGCGGGCGGTCTGCGGAGTGGATTCGAAATTCGGGGGTGGGGAGGGGGGGTGTCGGTACTGCGGCACTATGCTGAGTCATAAGCGATTCAACCGTTTTCCACATTTTCCCTTCTAATTGAGTGCGTACATACTTAACATATGCGCAGGTACAGTCCCGGTAAAAGTGGTAAGGCAGCGAAAGTGAGTTTCTAAGTAGAACTTGTCTTGTCGTGACCTTTGAACAATTGTATATACGAAATATATTGTTGCATACTTTCAGATACAATCATTAGTTTAATTCATCATTAGTTTAATTTAGTTAGCTGCTTAGACTGAAAAGCAACACTGCAAGTGCAAAACTA
Source organism: Drosophila melanogaster (assembly GCF_000001215.4). Lineage (NCBI taxonomy): Eukaryota > Metazoa > Arthropoda > Insecta > Diptera > Drosophilidae > Drosophila > Drosophila melanogaster. The sequence continues at coordinate 5,346,399 of NC_004354.4, read as the reverse complement.
AAGTAGCCAATTCAAATTCGTTGGAAATTTAAGCAATATGCGCTACAATATTGTGGACACACGACAAAGGTTAATTTGCACTGCTATTATCCTGTCCGCAACTGTTTGCCTTTTGTGTACATGCTTATATAGACACATTAACATTGTTGGGCAAACAACAAAAAAGGCGCTTTTCCTTGGCGCCAAGTCGAAGCTGTTAATACCCTAAGACCATACCCCGCCACCCGCAACTCATCAGTGGCCCTCTTTAAGCTGCCAGGCTTTTGAAAAGGGTATTAGCCGGAGGGAAAATGGGGGGGTGGGGGTGAAATGGTGGGAAAAATGTGTGTTTTTGGGTCTGGGGCGGGAAATTCACTTGGATAGACAGACGGGGAAATTGAATAAGCGAAGCGTTGGCAATATGGATATTCGGGTTCATTGCTTTGACATTGATGAGACAGGACAAGGCTAGACACACACACACACACACAGAGGGCAAGGCTAGGGAAAGTTGGGCAGTGGGTGGTGCGGTTAACAAACACTCATACAGCTGCACACGCACACACACACACACACAAACGGACAGCTGGACTGCTGATGGACTTATGTAAATTGACTATGCGAACTGTTTAAATATTTGATCAATTTCCATGTCTCCTCGCGCATTGTATGCCGCAAAAATAAATGTATTTTTAAGTAGATGCAACCGCAACTTACACACATGCACACATATGCATAGATTGAATGCCATAAAGCACACACGGCAAACAAAAGTTTAAAAAACTAAATAAATGAATGTTGTAAAAATGTTGGTATATTGTTTTGTAATTATGTAATTTCTTGAAACTAAATGCATAGTTTTTTTTGGCATAAATACTCTTAATTTAGTTTAGAATGAGGTTTCTATATAGAAGCATTTTTCCAGTGCACAAGCAAAATCAATCAACGGAAAATGGACGCGTCAAAAATCAGCAAATGTGAAATACTCACCCGCCCACTGTGGCTACACCAACATCCCGCCCAATCGAGGTGAAAGGTTATGAGGGTCCTCTGGGCTCCTCTCCTCTCCTCTCCTCTCCTCCCCCCATCTGACTACCACCGCCCCCTCGAGAGCCGCAAGTAAATGAAGCGAATAAAAAAAAGAAGCGAAAAATGTAAAAGCGAGAAAGCAAAAGGCCGCTGGCAATCGATGAATTCATTTATGGTATGCACCAAAATCGTTCAAACAATTATCGATGTGAATAAAAGACGCCAGCTTTCTTGAGGCGAATTTTTCATGAATAACAGTATCTTGAGCAGTATTGAATTTTCGTTGCGGATTCATTAGAGAGTACCCGAAAAACTGTCCGCCAAACAAAATGTTCGATATTCACGGAACTCAAGTGGTGAATGGTGAAAAGGCGACTGAAGTTGGCCCAAGTGCTTTTTTTTTTTTTGCTTTTGGCCAAATTAATTATCGCTAACGAGATAACGATGTGTGTGTGTTCTGCTCCCCATTGGCCATTTTATCATCGATGTATTACCAGAAATTAATGCCAATATTTATGCGTGTTTTGGGCGATAAGTTAGTTAGCCGCAATCGGAAAAACTTACTAATCGCATTTGCATTTGAGGTATTACATTGCTAATATATCTTCAAAATGTGAAAAAAAAATGTTATAATTTTAATTTATTAATAATTAACTTTTTGAGTTTTTCGAGGAAGGCCAAGTATCTTGTGAGAAACAAAAGCAAATTGCTGCAATATGGAGCTCATTGAAAGGCGAAAGAAATTAAGAAATCAGAGATGATGACTCCTATATATAAATATATATATATATATAGATACTATATATATGTATGTGTATGTATATGTATGTGTGTGTGTGTACACATACACCCTCGCTGACGTCGAGTGAGTAAATCGTAATGAGTTTTGAAATGTACACCAGGACCGCTCGGTGTCATTACGGGGCGGAAAATGTGGAAAATGGGGCCTCCCATTAGCATTCAGTTGCCGTGTGGAGGGGGGGGGGGGGGGGTTGCTGGATATATAGTATAGTATATCCACCTCTGCAGTACCACAACCGACGAGGAATATCAAGAATATTGAACGGGATGGGTCTGGTTAATTGGAGCGCATGATTGATTACAGTTTCCATTAATTACGCTCACTTTGCTCGCTTTTCTGGTCATTAACCAAACGACAGGCGAGTTTCATCGAAAATCGGCGGGTTTGACTACTTTTGAAATGGTTTGAAAAGTTCAATGAAATAAATCAAGTTTCGATTGGGGATGCTATTTCAATATCCATTAGGACTACTTTAAGATTTTGCGACCCAGGGGAACGCATAGATATTGGAGTTCATGCCGAGAGAAAAATACTGGGAACCTGCGATTGGCATCTAGAGATCTGGGATCTATTTATGGCAAATTCTTGCATCTCAGGCATATTTCACATTCAACAACACCAATGCTCCCAAAAAAAACAAACAACAACAACACCAAATGAACACACAAGTGCATTGGGATGTACGTATGTATGTACATATATGTATATGTATGTATAGTATATCTGGGATATCTGGCATCGTTTATAGAAAGCGAAAGCGGCGACATCCAGGCGAAATGAGTTGCAAATAAACAAAAAAAAAGTTAAATATATTTAAAAGAAACCAAAGCAAAACGACAAACGAAAACGAAATTTCAGGGGAAAATGTGTAAAATTTGGTTGTGTTTTATTTTCAAACAAGTTTATTTGATGTATTTTTGGATAATAGGTTGGGGAATAAACACAATTGACATTTTATTTACAATAGATGGATGCTAAACTCGTAGTGTGTGTGTGTGTGTGTACATCAGGATTTTACGATCTTCGTTATTTACAATAAAAACAAGGAATGTCTAATTGGGGTTTTCGTGTGTACCGCCGCCTAGCCAATGGGTAATTGACAATGATTTCCATGCTGAAATTTCGAAATCTTTAGTGCCTTTTAGGCTGTAAAAGAGCTCGTTAACGATGAACATATTTCTTAGATCAAAGATTCTTGTTGATTTAACAACCCCTCGCTTAGCCAACTGTAGCTTTAAGTATCGAATGTAATGTAATTATCCTTTAATTTGAATAGTTTTGTTATCACGTTACGCATTTTACTTTTCAATATTCTAATCAAAGTAGCTTTTAATATATTTTTCGAATATCATTATAACTTCAATGCAAAAAGTTTCGTTTCAACTTCAAGTTCGCCCAGAAAGTGCTCTTAAAGTTGCCCCTTTTGCACTCAATTATTTATTTTTAGTTATGTTTTTGGGTTCGACCGCAAACTCAATTTGGTACTTCATGAATTTTGCATGTCCGTGAGTGAGTGCGTTGGTGAGCTGGGGGGAAAGTGCGGAAAAGTGCGGCGATGATGGGGTCTGGTCATTGTTTTACTGGAAAATCTCGTATTCCCTTTTTCCCAGGACTAAGGCGTGAGTCCTTATGCATTTGCATGACCGCAAGAAGGGCAGCTACACTGGCACTATTACTGTTTCGTTGGGGTCTCTCTTCTACTTGGTATCCGAAACGGGAGGTCCTGCTGGGTTCTTTAAGGTCCTTCCTCTGATTGCACAGCACTCGAAAGCTCCTGTTCGTTGCGGCTTGCGGTTGCTCAGCCAACTTGGCCTAATCTGCATATACTGCACGGCGAGCAAAAATGTCAAGTATTCCGTCTCCCGTTCGCCTTTGCAAAAAAAAAAAAACTCGAAAAAAAAGGAAAATTGACTTTTTAGGGGGGGAGGGATTACGGACCACCGAAAATCTATTCGAGTTCTTGTCGGTATGCCAAGTTGGCCTAATTTCCTGAGCCAAACTTTCGGTTCGTCTCTGCGATTCAGGCAATTTTTGGGAATATTTAACATGGCAGCGTGAATTTGTGATTTATTTATGAGTTTGCGGGCACTTTAAAGTTTGTTATGGGCAATTTTGGAAACCTTTCGAGATCTTTAGACTTACTAAGTTTTAAATTAGTGGTTGGACTGGAGTAATTTAATTTTGCCAAGTACTTGCAGTTGATTCAACCAATAGCAAGTCTACGAAAATGAGTTTTAAACAAGTTAAGCACCCTTCATCTATAATTTGCCACACTAGATACATACTTTTAATCCCTCTAATTTAGTCAGCAACTTTTGCTTTTTCCTTTCAAAACGTTCTTAATTACTTGCATTGAAGTTCTTAGCCTAATGAATTGCATTAGCTGAACTTTCTATCTATGTATCTATACAAGTTAACTGAGACTTTTCAACCTTTTATCTATTTACAAGTGTCCTTGACTTTTGTTTCGCATTTTTTCTGTTCATCTTGCGTACGAAGTTAAGTTGTTGGTTAATTGCAAGTTTCGACTGAAGTTTTCTTTCAGTCCACGTGTGCGTGTGTGTGTGTGTGCCTGTGTTCGTGAGTGGCCAACTGCAGCTGTGAGTTGAGGAATGTGCACGCATAACTCATTTAGCATTCCCTCTCGCTCCTCTTGCTTCTTCTCCTCCATTTGTTCATTGTCCCTTGTCCTTTTCTACCGCTACTTGCACTTTGCAGTTACAGTTATTATCGTTCGTGTCGGTATGCCAAGCGTTTCGGTTGCGTGTGTGTGTGTGCAGAAGGGTGCAGGCGGCATGTGTGTAGGTGTGTGCGTGTGTGCGGTGGTGTGCGTGTGTGTGTGTGTTAGTAAGCATAATACACTATCTTTGTTGTTGTTGTAGTGGTACCCACTTTGATATTTTGCGACGCCTTCCAGCAATGTTCGTTGCTTTCGTTGTTGTTGTTGCTTTGCTGGATCTTGTTATTGTTGTTGTAATGGCTCCTTTAGTTAATAGCTGGTCCCGCTGGTGTTGTTGTTGCTGTTGTTGTTGTTCGTGTGATAAAATCGGCAATATTTGGCACGCGCGTGTCACTGTGTTGGTATACAACGCAAATGCTGCTGCTGTTCGTCCATATTGCCATTTATGCACATGCATGTGTCTCCGTGTATGGATGTGTGTGCTTGTATATGTGTGAGCGCGCGCGACAAAGACGGAAAATTCGGTGGACTTATGTGTTGAGAAATTGCAGTTGATGTTGTTGCTGCTGCTGCTTCTTCTGCTGTTGCTGTCGCATTTGCATTTGTTGTCGAATTTGTAGCTGCTGCATTTTCTTTGGCATTTCCATTGGCCGCATTGGGCGCTTTTCTCTTTGCTTGCACTTGTTTTTTATTTGATATTTTTATTTTGTTTAACTATATATATATTAACTATAGAATAACAAGAAAAAAAAATAGATATGCATATTGTTTATATATAGATGGGCTGGCATCTATATATATATGTATACATGTAATTTTATGTGTGTACGACACCCACGAGACAACGGCGACGAACGGAGAGCATTCAACTCCACTGCTTGTCGAATTTGAACTACTTTGCGTGTTTTTTTATTTTATGAATTTTTGTTGGATGCATCTGTGCCTTGTCTATGCTGCTGCTCCTGACTTTTTTGTCGAAATGGGGTCGCTGCAAACTTTTGCAGCTTAAGTAGCCAACTTTGAGACTTTTCACACTGCCCTCGGGGAATTCGTACCCACCACTTAGTCTGAAAGTAACGGCTTAAGCCGCCGCTGATTGACAGCGATCCTGCTCTCCCACTCTCTTTCCGACACTCGCTCTCTTTTGCTATCTGGGGACCTGTCTACACGATCGGCGTTTTAAGCTTTATTCTTTTCGCAGGTTGGACTTCTTCGGATTCTCAGCCTAGTATGCATTATTTCTCTGGTATCTCTTTATTTTGCATTAAATCTGAGATCGTGAAAAAAGGTCCTTAAATTCCTCTCTCAGTTTCCTTTTTCAGATCTAAGCCCATTTTTCTCTCCCCTTTTGCTCCTTTAGCTTCAAGATCTCACTGTCTTTCCTTTGCTTTATCTTACTGTTTTTGAGATCTAAACGCTTGTCTCTTTTTCGTTGGCTGTTGTTGTTCGAGCACCTGAAGCTTACTGTATGCTCGTGTATGTGTGTGTGTGTGCCAGTGTGTGCGAGTGTTAAAGTTTTTGTGTTGTTTTTGCTGTTTTGTATTTTTTTTTTGTGGAGTGCGCGACGTAGAACTCTCAACACACAGACAGACAGACACAGCATATAACGGGACGGAGGGCGTCCGTCTCGCTTTCACGTTGATGTTTCCGTTAGTGTTGTTTGTGCGATACTGACTCAATTTGTTGCTCGGCAGCGTGTATATAGCGTGCTTCTTCTTACTCTCCGCTCGGCTGTCGGTCGGTTTGTCGCTCGGTCGCCCAGTCGCTCTCTCCCGCTTTCTCCCACTCCCTCTCCCGCTCAGCCGCTCTCTCTCCGCCGCTCTGTCGCACTTGTGGGCGGAGAGTCGTTTAGTCCACCCAGCGGCGGCGACAGTTAACTTTGTCTTTTTCACCGGGGGGGAAGAAGGGGGCGGTGTGTTGGTGGTTGGTGTGAAAAAGTTTCGGTTGTTTGATTGGAAGCGGCTGTTCCCGCCGCAGCTATATTTGGTTGTTAAAAGTTTCCTGGAAGAACGCACATTCCACGTCTCTGTTGATGGGTACAAATCATCAATCAAGCCAATTGCAGCTGGAGTTCCTCAAGGAAGCGTTCTTGGCCCAACCCTATACTCAGTTTTTGCTTCGGACATGCCTACTCACACACCAGTCACAGAGGTAGACGAAGAAGATGTGCTCATAGCCACCTACGCTGACGATACTGCTGTGCTCACGAAAAGTAAAAGTATCCTGGCTGCCACTTCTGGTCTACAGGAATACCTGGATGCATTCCAGCAATGGGCTGAGAACTGGAATGTGCGCATCAACGCCGAGAAGTGTGCCAATGTGACGTTCGCCAACCGAACAGGTAGCTGTCCGGGTGTCAGTCTGAATGGGAGACTGATCAGACACCATCAGGCTTATAAATACCTTGGTATTACCCTCGATAGGAAGCTCACCTTCAGCAGGCACATCACAAGTATTCAGCAAGCGTTCAGGACCAAGGTTGCTCGGATGTCTTGGCTCATTGCACCACGCAACAAACTGTCGCTTGGCTGCAAGGTCAATATTTACAAGTCCATATTGGCCCCCTGCCTGTTCTACGGCCTGCAGGTATACGGCATTGCTGCGAAGAGTCACCTTAATAAGATCCGGATCTTACAGGCGAAGACCTTAAGAAGAATTTCGGGGGCTCCTTGGTATATGAGAACAAGAGACATCGAACGCGACCTCAAGGTGCCCAAATTAGGAGACAAGCTCCAGAACATCGCCCAAAAATATATGGAAAGGCTTAATGTACACCCCAACAGCCTAGCAAGGAAGCTAGGAACTGCAGCTGTGGTCAATGCTGACCCTCGGACTAGAGTCAAAAGAAGACTCAAGCGACACCACCCTCATGACCTCCCTAACCTGGTTTTGACCTAGAAAGTCTTAGTTTTAAAATTCATTAGAATAATCAAATAAATAATAATTACTATGTTATATCAACTATTATAATTCTCCCTATCATTTTTAGGATTAAAAATCTGTTAGTCTTAAGTAACCAAGACACATTGTAAAATAAAATAATTTAAGCAGATCAAATTAAGTTGCCGCATGGGTAACAGTGCGTTGATCAAATAATAAAAACATCATCATATGTAAAAAAAAAAAAAAAAAAAAAAAAAAAAAAAAATTGATTGGAAGCGAAGAACCCCTAAAGGTATGCTATTTTTAGATTGCAACTTTCAAAATTCCTTGCCACAAAACCAAACAGTATCGACTAAACGCAATAAAAATTCCTATACACGATGAGTTAGCATTTGCCATGTGAAAAGTATACAAAATACACAAAAAACTGGGACTACACGGCGTATGCGTATTATTATTTTTGGTGAATTAACAAATACCCCCGTAGAGAAAACTCCCGTCGACGCCACTGAAAGACACTTGCCACTAGTGTGTCCCGAAAAGAAAAATAACAGCATACAAGTATAAAGACACTTCGTTGAGTGCATGGCAGCAGGACAAAAGAAATCGGAAAAGCGGGAAATCGGGAGTCGCAGCTCGGAGTTGAAAATGAAAACAGAAAACGGAGTTACAGAATCACACAAAATCCGAGTCAAAGTTGGTGACCCCGAGGCGCACAGGAGCGGTGTAATTGACGAGTATTTACCACTTACCTCTTTTTTTTGCACATCTCTCCTTGTCTCCATAAAGTTTAAACCAATTATCAACATTAATAGAATTCTTCGAAACATTTTATTTGGTTGAGAACATTTTACGGTTCATTTAATATGTGGAATTGCATATATTAAACTAATTACAGCTGGATCAACTGAAAATGAATGGAAGATTAGAACCCAACTGGCCATTTTCTTATGCTCTGCTTGAGCTGTAAGTATCCATTAAATTCATTAGAGTGCCTCGGCACTTGTCAGTTTTACTGCCACATTTCAGTTAACGAGAGTGTGAGAAAGCAGCCCGAAAGCACTTAACATTGACCTTAGGATAGTTAGACCTAAGATTCAACCTTAAATGCAAATCTATTGCACATATTAAAATATATAGTGGATCAAAGTGGTATAATAGAAAAGTTATAGTTCTTAGTGAAGTTTGCTGATGATTATAACTAGTGATCTACATATGTATATCAAACATACTAACGAATAGTCATAATCACTCGTTGCGATCGAACGACCTTAGCAGTTTTTCATTTCCTTCGTCACCACGTGGACGGCTGTCCACAGTGATATAGGTTTATATTTTCAGGTATATCCTTGTCGATTCCCTTGAGAACGCCGAATCGCTGCCTATAACTCGAAGGGTTAGTGGGTCAGGTTCAGGTCCGGCCCTGTTGGTTGCCATACAACTCCTCGCTCCCGAACTCGATATCATAGTCGTTGTAGTATTCGTATTCGGTTACAGATTCGGACCACGATTCGGGTTCGGAATCGGGGTCTCCAGAGTAGGGTTCCGTTGCGTCATCGGCGTTTGTTTGCTGCCACCTTTTAATGGTGGGTAGATTGGTGGGCTGGTGGGCTGTTAGGTTGTTAGGTTGGTGGTTCACTGGGTCGCTGGGTGGGTCAAAGGGAACGAGACCGCGAGGGGCGGTGCACTGTTGAGGTAGCTGCGTGGTAATGGTGAATTTATGGTTCTGTGGGCGGGAACAGATGGTAGCGAAAGGGGGGGGGGGGGGGGTTAGAATGGAGCCACGCTCCCGGTGGTTGTTGATGCCTTGTTTTTGTAATTCCCATTCACATTGTATTTCCCCCCCATTCTTCGCGTTTTCGTCGTTTTTGTTTCTTGTGTGTTTCTGCCGCTTTTTGTTTTGTATGCGTTTTTGGTTACAGCTCGAAACTGGCACGAGTCAACTTTTATCGCACAATACACACACACATGCCACTCAAGCGCACACACACACACACGCACGCACACGCACAGTGGTGGGCGAAATTATAGCAATCGCTAATTAAATAAGTTAAGCGACCACTAAGCACAAAACAATGCTAATATATGGATGAAATGCCAAACGATTTCCGTTAGCATATTAAAATGGTAATGTGCCCATTGTGACTTATATAATAGTTGCTATAATATTGTTATAATATGCCGGAAATACCCAGCTAATTCTATGGCAATCGAAATATTCACCATAAGACTAAGGTAGTTAGTCACTACTAGAATTTTGAACGCTGGTGTCAAATGGGCAGACACACACATGGACATTGATTTGGCATTTGTTTTCGCAGGCCCGCTTTTGACTTAATGCCACAATTATTATTGCAAAAACACAACAGCCCAAAAGGAAAACAACGCACAAAACAGGTAACATAAACTAAAAAGCTTTTATTTTCCAGGTGTGCATCCAGGTGTGGGCATCGAAAACTAAATGCCAGAGCCCATAAGCCCAGAGATTTCGGTTGGCCAAGGACTATGCGGAATGAAAGCTGACAATTTCGTTTGGAGGCTATGCGATATCCCTAACCTGTCCGAACTCCATTACACACACATGATATATAAATATATATATGTGTATATGTATGAAAGTATATATGAGGTATATTGATTTGTGTTGGTGGTAAACAGGTATATACCCCCTCCCTTCTTCGCTCGCCAGCCCATTAAAATTGGGAGAATTTCTGTACATGCATAATTTATAAAAACCCGTTTGACTAAATAGTTGCCACCGAAACGAAGTTATTCAAGCGAAATAAGTTTGAGGCAACTTCGGCCAACAGAAGCGGCAAAAAGGTATCCAAAAATAAACGGAGACAAAAACAAAAAAAAACACACACAAATACAAAAAAAGGGATCAATAGGTTTTGTGGCAAGATGGGGGTGCCTCAGATTTTGGGATGACATCAATGACCGACCGGTAATCTTTCGATAGAAAATTGAATAATATTTGCCCGAAGCGCAGATATACATATATTATGCTATTATCTAAACTTGATCATCTCCTCGCCGTGCCCGGAAATATATAAATGTATATATCACCTGTCCCATTCGAAAAACCCATCGAAGTAACAAATTGTATGTATGGCCCATCGATTAATACAAGTCCCGTGAATGAAATGATGGACGCATTGGTCGGTATGGAAATGCTCGATTATTGGGGACCGGCGACATTACGTACCATCCGAAAATTGGAGCACATTAATCAAACCAATTAATAGCAATCGGAAAAAGGTCAAACCGTGGGCTCGTGACGCAGCAACAGGAGCGAAATTAGTGGGCTGCAGGTTGCTCCTTGGGAATCGTGTGTACGGGTATACGGGTGTACGGGTGTAACTTCAGCATTAACCCTACTAATTTTCAAAATGGAAATGCCTTCATTTGGAGGTCGGATTCGAAGCGTGGGCAGGTGGCAGGGGGCGGGGGGCAGGGCCCAGGCGAAAATGATTAACGAACCAGCTTGCGACAGACAGCATATAATAATTTATTGATACCACGCACACACACTCACGCATTCTCGCACACTGGCGCACACAAAGGACCCTCGCAGGACCTCCCTAGTTCACTAATACTGTGGCCCAATCGCCCAGCAGGTGACTCCGTGGTCAAGGCTCTGTTACCGTACAAGTTCTACGCGGACCCAACAGCTAGTTGGCTGGCTTCCTGTTGTCCACACTGCGAGAAATTCTTGTTGAGTTCGGTACCAAAAATGTGGGAAATATATAAAATAGTATTCTGCGGCAGCAGGGATGATCTTCTCCAACTGATTTGTATTGAACAACATGGCGTATACGTAACATTTTTTTAAGTGTTTTATATCAACATGGATTATCATCTCTTAATGCTTTGCGATATTTATGTTCTATTTTAAATCCACAGGAAGGCTCCGCATTCGCAAATTTGTACTGAACAACGTGGCGTATACGTAATATTTATGTTTCATTAGTAGATAGATGTTTTATATCAATGGATAAACTTTTCCCACTCATTTGTGACATTTCTGCTCTATACTAAGGTAATTTTAATCTCAACATGGATGAACTTCTTCCACTGCTTTGTTCTAAACAACGTGGCGTATACGTAACATGTATGTTGGTGTGTCTTGTCACATGAGGGACGTCACACACACACACACGTGTAGTTGGAAAATCGGTGACCTACAAAACATTTAATCGTTGCCAACGGCCAAAAAGTTTTCGGTTACTTTCGGCCGGTGGCTTCCTTCCCACATTTTGTGGTGACCATCTTCTACGGGGTCGGCTTTCGGGAATCCGGAATTTCGGGCGCCGAGCTGAACGACACGCACGTGTTCTTCGTCCAAGGACTCGCGGACCGTGGAACTCTGAGGGCATCTGAACCCGCCGGCCAAAGAACCCAGCCCACATTCGTCCACCTCCCATCAACAGATAGTGGTAGTACAACGAAAAATCACCAAGTAAACGCTTGTTGGGGGTTTTGAGTTTAGCTTTGCGATAAACAGTGTTTAATTGTAGTTGTTGTTGTAGTTTTCTTTTGTCAATTTTTTTTTTTTTTTTTTTTTTGATTTTTTTACATATCTTATACACAACATTTAGTCGAGAGATGAACTTAAGTGTTAGGCTTGAATTGAACGTAGAGTTTAGGATATAGTACAAACTAGTTTAAGATGATGCGAACAATCCCAATCGTAGAGCTGTTCGAACCTCGAAAGTATGTCATTTCGAATGGAAGGAGGAATGGAAGGAGGGGTATAGATGAGTTCTTTGGTTGAGTGGTCCGTTGCCGGTGGTTTCAAGTATGAGTATAAGACACAATTCATTGCATTCTGTGGATGATAGAGATCGATCGGTTTGGATCGTTTGGAACAAAGTGTACTCTATATATATGCGATAGGTATCAATAAATTGAGTAAACTGCTTCGTTTTTGGCACGCCTCAAACGCCCTCACAGACTCACAGACAGACCGTTTATTATAAAGCTGAACATGTTTCAAGGGAAGTGAAGGTACACACACACACACACACACTCATTACGGAAAATCGGCTATACATATTGTATCATATCTACAATTGTATATATATAGTACTCATTATGTGGCTCAATCTAAACATCGACAACCATTTTCTTGTGAATATCGGTATTGCCCACCACCGAGCAGAATTCATCGAACGATATCTTGCCATCCTCGTCCTTGTCCGCAAAGCAAATGGTCTTGTCCACGATCTGCTGCAGCTGTGTGTCCTTCAGATTGTTGCCCACCATCATCTTGAGCACCTGGAAGAGTTCCCCGTTCGAGATGTAGCCATCATTGTCCATATCATAGATGCGGAAGGCGAATCGCAGCTTGGACAGCTTATCGCCGCGCACGCTAAACTGCGACACTCCCTGGATAAACTCCTTGAAGTCCACCTCCCCGTTTCCATCCGCATCGAAGATATCGATAACCCGCTGCACCAGCGGATTCTGCTGCAATTCCGGCAGCGACATGAACTCATCTATGCTCAGCGCACCCGAGTTGTCCAGATCCAGCTTGCGGAATCGCTTGCCCAGCCTACGGATCTCGTCCGCATCGAAGTTGGAACACATGTCCATGGGCAGGGAGGTCTCGTTACCCATGCTGGCCTTTGGTTACTTAGTTCTCTGGTCTAGATCTGCGAATGGAACGCAAGCGTTAGAAGGCAGGGCATTCTGCTCTACGGAGAAAAAGATGATTCCAAATGAATTTCGATAATAAAAAAAAATATATCATCAGAGAATTGAGGAACATTTGAGTTACCAATGAGAAAAATTAGAAGGATATTCGGTATGTGCAAAAACTGATGCATACTCCCAGGCTGCCCAATGTTCCACTTCTCACTGAATAGCTTCGAAATCATTTGGATTGCACTTTTTCTCAGCGTTTTCAGCACGACTTTCTTACCCAAAATTTTTGTTGTTAATAACTCAATTTTTCAACGACTGGCACGCTCTAAAAAAAAAAAGGGGGGGTGAAGTGCAAGTTAGCAGCATACTTTTAATTATGGCTCAATCGTATCGATTTTTCCAAATTCCACAACTTTTCACCACTCGTTTTCGCTTCAGCAAGGTTGGAGTGGAATCTCTGCAGTGGCACAAATCCGGATGGAACTGCGTTGGCCAGGATGCTTGGGTGAATCGCATTGCGAAAACGCAAGTGGTAGCCATAGATATTTACCATAAATAAACAATAGTTGCGCTGGATTGTTAAATTCCCAAAAAAAAAGCTCTCTACTCGCTCGACAGCAAATACACGACTGCAGGCGAGTGAGAGAGTTTTCACCGTTAGCTCTCGCCAACGAGTGGGAGAGCGCGGAGAGCGCAGCTGTCAAAAGCGGACAGCTGTTGCTTTTCCACCTGTTTTTTTTTTTGTTCTTTTCGGGGGCTGCAAATTGGTTTTCCACTTGTGCACTTTCGCTATCTTTTTAGTCTTTTTAATGCATAGTTTTGGGCGTAAACGGGTTTTCTTCGCTTAACCATAGCATGCCTATGGGTGGAAAGTCCTTGTAGTACCGTGCTATGCGTTAGTACATTTTTTGTGAATTTCTGCTAGAGATGGACCATCGCATTAGCCCAGAGGTGGTTTATTTGATAGTTTTTTTTAAATGAACATGCGATAGATCTATTATAATATCAATATTTATTCCTTGGGCTCTTTTTTCAAAATGGTCCAAACTAATCACTTATTTTGAATTTGTCGAATTTTTGATAACGAGCATATTCGATTAACAAAGTACAAAAATATGATACTTGCACATTACAAGCAATTTAAGTAATAAAGTCGTATACAAAATATGAGATGAGGTTAGAAATGGCACCTAATCGATTTGTTTCTTCTTTAGCTCCAGATAATCCTCTTCATCGGTACTAACTTCGTATATATCTTGCGATTTCGTCTTTACTGTAGTCCTTAGTTTGGCTTTCTTCGTTTTGTTTTCTAAAAGCAAACAATAAAATATCTAAAAAAAAACAGGGCAGAACAACAGAGAGTTTACCCTCAGCCACGCGCTGCAGTTCATCTTCCGTATCAATGCCCGATAAGGCATCTGGATTCATTTCCACATCATTCTGATCCGCTAGAGCTGTTAGCTTGCTATCCTCTAGCATTGCCACATCATCCTTGCTGGAATCGCGCCGTGGCCTCGTCGCCTCATCGCAAAGCTCCTCATCGCTCTCCGGCTGGCCAATGTCATTGGTATCCAGGGCGTAACGTCGCCATGGCAGGTACTTCTTCAGCTCATAACATTTCTCGATCCAACTGCGTGTCACAATCTTGCCCTTGCCCTTCACTTGATTGTATTTCGGTGTGTTTTTGAATGCGCATCTGTTTGGGTTTCATTTTAAGAATTAGCGGGCGCATACTAGATCAATCTGGACTTCACTTACATCAGATGGGTACATCCTGATCCCCAATCAGCCTTATACTTGGCTCCCAAGGCGACCGCTTTCGAACGCAAGTCTGCACGATCGGGATTCTGAAAGCAGAAGGGATGGGTTTAAATCGAGTTGTGATGCAATCAAAAGAATTTCCTTGCCTGTATGCCACTGATGACCAGGACCACACCCTTGAGTAACTGATTAAGGGGACGGTATTGAATCGCTGTGTCCACGATCTTTTGCTTTTTGGCGGGCGTTACTGCGACTGCGGTGGGAGATGAATGTCGCTTTTGCGCAGTTGGGCGCGAACTTTCCTTGGAATTCGAGGTGTCCGAAGATCTGTGATCATGCTTAGATTTCTCCTTCCTCCTGGACTTCTCCTCCTTCGAATGCGATCTTTCCTCTTTTCGTAATTGCTCTTTCTCTTCTTTGGCTGTGGATTTTTCTCTGGAGGACGAATTGTGCTCCTTTGCCGGTGGTTTGTCTTCTTTGCTGATTGACTTATCCAAGGAGTGCCTGCTTGACTTTTTCTTTCTGCTCTCCCTCTCCTTTTCCTGCTCCAATCGCCGTCGATCCTTGTCCGCCTCCAGATGCTTGCTCAGCCGTTGTTTCTTTGCATTGACCTCAGCGTCCTTCACGTCCTCATCATCGTCGCCGAACAAGAGTGAAGCTCGATTGCGATCCAGGGGCTTGGCATCCAATGGCGTCGGAGAAACCGATCGCAGAGCATTGAGAACTGGTGATGGCGACGTCGAGGTTTTGGGCGATGCAGCCAGGCTAGAAACCTTGCCAGCGCTCAGCCTTCGCAGGGCCGTGGAGCCGGCGTCCCGAATGGCCGCTGCTGTGGAGGTCGCACTGATCGCGGGCGACTTGTGCTGCGTCTGCTTCTTCCAGCTGTGAAATCTGTTCACTTGATTGTCCGTTTCCGAGTCCGGCGACTCCTCGCGCAGCTTAAAGGTCCCGAATTGCATAACACCCTGCGGCACTAGGGATTTGACCTTAGGCGCCGCAGCAGCCACTACATGCACCTTGACGAATGAGAGCCCGTATGGCACATGACGATTGAAGGGCTGTGTGCAGACTATCTGAAGCAGCTTCCACTTCTCCGGCAGTGCACTCTCCGCCAGCGAAGTGCTACTGAAACAGCGAACGCGATTTGGATTGCTGGAATTCTTGCTCTCGATGGGCGTCATAAACGAACTGGATAGCAGCAGCTCGCGGAAATCGTCCGCCTGGCAGCCTGTTCGACTGACCAGCACCTCGATGAAGGCGGCATGTTCGTTGCCAATATCGATGCCCGTAATCTGTTGCGGCTCCTCGAACTCCAGCACAACGTATGCGGATTTCTCTCCCGGCGCCTTGGTTCGCCACTTCTTGCCGGCGTTTTCCTTGAGCAGATTCGCCGCTACGTGCACCTGGCCAGCGGGATTGCATAGTTATATAGATGTACATTTGTTATATAGGAGCATTACTCACCGCATCTTCGCTGCTCACTTCGCGTACGGACTTGAAAAGCGCAATTGGCATTTCGCAAGTCGCATGAATTTACACTGAGACGCCGATGATTTTGCGGCAAATTGCTTTGCCGACAGTTGCGCCTGCGATTAAACTGATTGTCGAAAGGGAATTGCGTCGGTTGCATGTGTTGCCATGTGCGCTAGAATGTTTGTTTATTTCTTTTATCTTTTGATGATGGGCGGTGAATTATGCTGATTTTGCTTAACCAACTATTTCAAAAATAAAACCTGTATTGTGTGCACTAATTGCCCATCACTAGCTGTGCTGACAGCCTAGCTGGATATCGCTAAATATGGTCTCTTCGTCACCATATCAAAATACTAGCTAGTTAATTGGTTAACCAACACTGGTCACTTCAATTCAACTTTATTTCATTACGTTTATTAAGAAAATGCTAAAGATCTGTTTTGTTTGCAAAGGTTATTATAATTATATTATATTATATTATTCATTATATTCATTATATTATATTATATTATTCAAGAGATTAAATCGCCAAAGTGGCAGCGCTGGTGAAAAGCAAAAAAAAGGTGAAAGTTTTGAAATGATAAATTTGCACATAGAGATGAGCAGTGATTGCAAACGGTGACAAGAAACAAGATAAATATTTAGTAATATATAAAAATAATAACAAACCGTTAAGAAAAGCTAACGAACAGTATGACTGCGCTAATTTATTATATTTAAAAACAAATGATTGTTTATTAGCAAATACTATCGCATTAAATGGTGACTGGCGATAATAACGGTAACTGCAAGCAGTGAACAACTATCGCCCTTCCCTGATTCCCCTTGTCAATGTCGCTGGCAAATAAATAAATAAATATCAACAAAATACAGAATGAGCGCGGATGCGAGAATCAAGCAGATGGCGCCATCGCTGGACACCACCGAACGGGAGAGGGAGCACCAGAACGTGGATGCCACCAACTCGAACTCGGAGCCCAGTGCCAGCGATTGGGTGAACTTCTCGCAATGGATGCACTGCTTCTGCGTGGTCACCTTCGATCTAAATCTTGGGCAGGCGCTGGAGCACGTCTATCCGCCGGCTTTCATGCCCAGCGACCAGGAGGTTAGCAACATTTGCTACATGGCCTTCCCGGACTCAAATTCCGGCTGCATGGGCGACACCAAGTTCCACATGCGATTGCGCTGCACAACGCGTCGGGATTCCTTGCCGGGCTACAATGCGGAATGCTCGCCGGCGCTGCGACAGGATGGCTCCCACTACTGGGGCTTCGTCTACTTTCGCCAGAAGCGGGACGCGAATCTGCCGCGTGGTTACTTCCAGAAGAGCTTTATAATCATTACACGACTGCCGTTCTTCAATCTGTACTACGACATACTCTCCCAGCTGGCGCCGCGCTACTTTGAGGAGGGCACCGACGTCCTGCGTCTGGCCAGCGAGCAAATTAATCGCCAGTGGCCCGGCCTGCGAGTGGGTAAGCCGCTCCAGCTGCCTCTGCTGGATTGCAGCTATCAGATCTGCATACCGCGGACCAGCAGCAGTCGAAAGTCGACGGCCGATGGAGGCATCGCAGGTGGTGCGGTGGAATCGCCACCAGCCATGGCTGCTTGCCCGGCAGCCAAAGTGCTGGCCTCCGTTAATGAAATCGAACTCTTCCGCTCCCTGGACTTTGTCATGGAGCAACTGTACACGCTGTGGGAGCTGGTCATCACCGCCGAGCCCATTGTTGTCGTTGGCACCTCACCCGCCGACTGCTCCCACATGGTGCAGACCCTTCTGGCCATGATTGCTCCGCTGGAGTATTGCGCCGAGGCGCGTCCCTACTTCACCATTCACGACAGCGAATTTCGCGAATTCACACAAGAGTGCAGCAGCAAGACCACACTGCCCGCCTGCATTTTGGGCGTCACGAATCCGTTCTTTGTGAAGCTCCTGAAGGATTGGCCGCACATGCTGCGACTGGTGGACAACCAGGTGAGTGTCCCAATCCCAGTTAACGCAATACAAAATATATCCGTCTTGCTCGTTTTCAGAAGAACATGCAGCAGCAACAGCATCTGCTGCTGGGCCAAAAACACGCAAGGAACATCGCATCGGCCACATCATTTTCCAGTTCAACGGAACTCGGTGGCCGTATAGCACTGAAATCGAACACCAATCTCAATGGCAGCTCCAGTTCCAGCAATGGCTCGGGCGATGCCTCGTCCGCGGGCCTGCACAGTAAATATAGGCCGTACCTGAAAAAGGACAAGGCGCTGATCAAAAAGGTGCTGCTGGGCATGAAGACCAAGCGGCCGGAGCATGTGCAAACCGCACTGATACGACGCCATCTGCTCGAGCTGACGCAAAGCTTTATGATACCACTGGAACGGTATATGGCATCACTGATGCCGCTGCAAAAGGACATCAGTCCGTTTAAGTCGGCGCCGAATGCCAACAGCTTTAAGCTGGATGACTTTCTGGGCACGCTGGAAACCGCTGGGCCGCAGCTAACGTCGCCGCTGAAGGGCGACTGGAAGGGCCTGTACAGACGCTTCTTTCGATCGCCCAATTTTCGCGGCTGGTACGGTGCACGTCATCGGGAGCTGCAGCTAACGCTGCAGGATCTACAGCTGCAGGCGCTATCCGTGGCGAATCTCGAGCACTGGGCGCACGACAAGCAGGAGGTGGAGATCATCGATATGATACTCAAGCTCAAGCAAAAACTGAATCTCTATGGCGACAAAGCCACGCAGCTGGAGGGCAACAATGGCTCAACTCAGCAGCAGATACGCGCCCAGATTGAGTGCATGAAGGGCTTGCTGCCGCCGGATCTCAAGAATGTGGTGAATCTTTGATGGTAGTAGCTCAATCCTCGTCCTCCTCCTTCTCTTCTGCCACTTATCACTTTGGCTGCTCCACATCTGTCTGCTAGTATCCTGTGATTGTGTGATTGTGCCTGGCGGTGCTCTTTATCAGTGTAAATAGATTTTAATCGGCGATTAGTCGCCGTATTTGTGTCTAGTTTAATTCTAAAGTGAATCCAAGCGAAGCGATGAATGTTGTTAGTTCAAACTACAAGTCAAGTATTAAATGTAATCGATGTGTCCCTTCCATATTTTCACATCCATGCGAAAACAATGCTCATGTCTCAAAATGTCGAAAACCATGCCAATAATATCTATGTGGCTGCAGCTTGAAACCACTAACCACAACATTGCAGTCCCTTCCTCTCCAGCTTTTTACTGATTGTGAATGGGAGTTGTGAAGCCAGTTGGTTATACCTTCAGTTTGTTTCTTTTAAAACCGTTGTGCAACTTTGTGTGTATATCGCTTAAATTGTTTATGTCAAATATAAGTTAACTATAATACATTAGCCAACAGCTGCAGCCTTTCCTTATGCCAACGTACATATTCCGTGGATTGCAATGGGAGTTCCAAAGTGTTTATTTTTTTTTTTATATAAATACAAAACAAAAATGACAACTTAAGCGCTAGAATGGTTGATGGATAAAGGATGGATTGATGGATGCAATCGTTCGTTCGATTGTTGCTCCTTGGAATGCGCGATCAGATGAGAAAGACTATATCGTCGGCGACCATGATCTGATTGTCCTCGGTCATGCGATGCACGGCGGCCTCGATTTCGCCAGCGGTGAACGGCTCCTGGCTGCCAACGTTGATGGCCGTGGTGATCCTGGCCAGCGCCAAGCTCTGTTCGCGTGCCTCGCGAAACAGTCGCTGCAAATTGTTCTTGAACTCGCCCAGGCGGGCATCGCTAATGATGGCCGGCTCCGTGGTCGATGTGGCCACCGACTGCTCCTCACTGGAGGGGCTGGCCATCAGCATGGCGACCGAGCGAGCGGGCAGAGAACGACGCGTTTCGCGACGCGTCAAATCGCCAGCATCCGGCTGTGGTGGCTCAATATCCTCCTCATCGCTATCGGCACCGACGGTCGCTGTGCGTGTGCGTTTGGAGCGTCGCGATGGTGAGCGCTGGCTAGATGCCTCACCGTTGTCATCCTCCGCATCGGAGCCGCTGTTGCGACGACGCTTGCTGGGGCGATCCTTATCCAGCACCTTCTTAAAGTAGGCAAACTGTACCAGTTCGATGGCCGCATGGGCATCGTCGATGGTCACCGATTTGGACATGCGTGCCCGGGCATGGGCCGTGGACAAACGGATGAGGGTCTCCAGGGTACGGGCCGTTATTGGCTGCGTGCGTGCCACATCCGTTTCGACCGCCTCCTGGGAGCGCAGGCGCGAATACTCATTGGCAATCGCCTCGCAGGCCTGCTCGCCCAATTTGGGCTTCATACACTTGGCAATGTGTATGTACTTGCGCATGAACTCCACGGATAGGATCTTCTCGTGACGCTGACGCGACTTGCCATGCAGCAGGGCATCGTACTTTTCGTACACCTCGGTGTCCTTCTTCTGTAAAATACAATTTCAAGACCATGTCAATCGATTATACACAATCATAATCGTGCCTTTCGACGAAAACCCACCTCCTCGCTGCTGGAAACAAAGGACAAGGAGTCCGCATAGGAGCTGCCCATGGACAAGGGCTCGCCGTCGGCCTCCTTGGGATTGCGATAGCGATGCATGCGCACCACATGGTCCGAAATCATTTGATCCACATCGCTGTCAATCACGTCCAGCATAACGAAGAGCAAATCGAAACGCGAAAGCAGCGAATCCTGCAGTCCAATATTTTCCATCGGCGTCTTATATTGATCATACTGGAATTGAAGACGAAATTAGCAAGAAAAGCGATGAACAGACGGATTCGGATGGACTCTTACCCTTCCGTACACCGGATTAGCGGCTGCCAAAACGGAGCAGCGAGCATTGAGCGAGGCATGGATGCCCGCTTTGGAAATGGTAACACGACCCTGTTCCATCACCTCGTGAATGGCTGTGCGATCGATGTCGCTCATCTTGTCAAACTCATCAATGCAGACGACACCGCGATCGGCCAGGACCATGGCGCCCGCCTCCAATCGCCGCTCACCGGTCTCCTGATCCGTGGTAACCGCCGCCGTCAGACCGACGCCGCTGGATCCGCGACCCGTTGTCGGTATGGCCCTTGGTGCCGTATTCAAGACGTAGCGCAGTAGCTGCGACTTGGCCACCGAAGGATCGCCGATAAGCAAGACATTAATATCGCCACGCAGGCGTGTGCCATTCGGCAGGATCTTCTCAACGCCGCCGAGCAGCAGGCAAAGAATGGCCTGCTTCACATAGGCATGTCCATGAATCGAGGGCGCCAAACTCTTGCTGAGCAGCTCGAAGATGTCGTTATTCTTCGCTAGCTTCTTGCACAGCATGATGTCTTCGCGCGATATGTCCAAATTGCTCTCCTTGCTGAGCAGCGATATATTGTTGGCCAGCAGCACGGTGCGGAACGTGCCCGAGGTGTAGCCACCGCGTTTGCCCGGCAAACAGCGATAGCTGCCCACAATCTGTACACGATCGCCGGGCTTGCAGCGATCCACGAGATCGTCGTCGCACACAATATCCACCGAACGCGGCAATTGGCCAGCCGGCGCCTTCTCGGGCATCTCTTGAATGGTCAGCGTCTGGTGATCCTTGTAAACGGACAAACCGTATTCGGTCTCCAGCAGATTGCCATCCTCGTCCTTTGTGGGATAGGCAGCGCCAGATGGCACAGCCTCGAACGATGTGAGATCGGTGTATTTGCGCTCCATTACCTTACGCGTATTGGGGCAATAGTGAACGCTGCGCACCACCTTGGGACGAATCAGCGATACCTTGGTAACAATGCCCTCCACGCACACCATGTTGCCCAGATAGATGGAGGTGAGGGAGCGCGGCGTCACATGCCGATTGCCAAAGCAGCCCTCGAAGCCGACAAACAGATCCTCATGCATTTTGGCATAGCCCGGATCAACCGTGGACGCATACTCCTTGAGCGCCCTGCCAAAGGCCAGCTGCTCATCCGCCGCGTTGCTCAGTAGCCCCAATGCACGTTGCGGATTCTTGCGTTTTAGATCGTTGACATTCACGATCAGGCGCTTGCTCTTCTCCGCGATCATATCCTTGACGTGGCCCGCATAGATGCCCTGATCCTCCTCGTCGTCCAGAAAGTCCACATACTCGCGTTGTATGTCCTTGATGAACTGCTCCCCCTCGTGGGCCATTCTGTGACTTAAGCTGTACACTGGAGTTCACAAAACTTCTTTCGATTTCGCTTATGGATCAACTTCGATCCGTTCGGAGGCAAACGCAAATGCAAACAAAACTAATGTCGCAAATTGCACGCCGAATGCAAAGTTTTTTCGCGGGAAAAGCGTAGTGTGACCATACTGTGGGCATTTGAAGACTGGTTGCGCGGGCAAAATATATATGCTATAATTATTTCCTTTTTTTATATATTTACATATAATTATTAACTTTATTATATAAAACATAGTGGACATAGCAAACTAACTAATATAAGCAAATATACGTTGATATGCAAATTTATAATTAAAACGTTTCCACCGAACATCTGACTTAATTTGTAATGCATACAATATAGAAAACTATCAAATAATTCCTATAATAGTAGTATATATTTATTATCTGCCTAATTAATATCTACATTTAATCCATTGCTATAATAGTAAAATATATTTATTATTTGCTAAATTACTGTCCACACTTAATACATTCCTATAATATATACAATATATGTATTATGTGCCTAATTACTGTTTAAACTTAATCCATTCTTATAATAGTATTATATATTTATTATTTGCTTAATTATTATATAATATATAATATTATTACACTTAAACCATTCTTATAATAGTATAATATTTGTATTTATTATTTGCCTAATTATTATTATATTATTATTACTATATCCTATAATATATACAATATATGTATTATATGACTTATTACTGTTTACACCTAATCAATTCCTATTATAGTATTATAGTATATAGTAATATATTTATTATTTGCTTAATTACTGTCCACACTTAATCCATTCATATAATGGTATAATATTTTTATTATTTGCCTGAGTACTGTCTACACTTAATCCATTTATGATGTGGCTGCGTATTAAATAGTTTATTATTATTAAATAGTTTGTGTAAAAGAAACAGAAATTGTTTACATTTTATGATACATATATATATAGCACTTAAGTAAAATAAATTCCATTTTTATTTATTTCTATAAAATATATATATGTTTAAAATAAATTATATTTCTTGGTAGGATTTAGTTTATCATTTGACTTTGCTATACATTTCTGACCGCCCAAAGAAACCAGTTAATATTGACCACATATTACCGAAATTAGTCTTCAAATTGCTCATCACGAGTCTTCACTGCACTGCTGGTAACACAGCCATTGTCTGGACTGCCGCAACTATCGAGTGCGCACAGCTATCGATATTACGCACTGGTCACACTGTTATAACGAAAAAAAAATTCGCATATTATTCACACTTTACCGGTGTTTCTTGACAGAAAATGATAAGTTTTCGTTAACCGAATTCTCAGAAAGTAAGTGCTTGGAAAGTTTTTCCAAGAAAAAGTGCCCAATAGGGAAACCAAACCTGAAACCAAATAATTTTCCACGATAAGCGCAACAACGCGATATTAGATTGGCCAGCCCTGCGTTTGCGGTTTTTTTTTTGTTTTTTTATTTCCTGTATTTTTTTTGGGGGGGAAAAATTGCAGTTCCACGGAAAGCGAAAAGTTTTCCACCAAAATAAACGGTTGAAGCATGGACGCCGACAAGCAGGTGAGTGTCAGATTATAGCTCCAATAGGCGCCGCCCTTATGCGTATGCCCAATATATTGCAGCTGGAAAGGCAGCTGGAGAAGGAGCTGGACGAGATGCCGGCAGAGGATTTGGACGACGATGCGTATGACGAGTATGATCTGATCGTGATACCCGATCAGGGCAAGGGCTCGCCGCAGCAGGGGCACAGTGAGTCGCCGCAGCAGGAGGAGGAGCACAAGTCGGAGGAGCTGCGCCAACGATCGCGCCCAACCTGGCCACCGTCGTCCGCCGGCGGGGATATGACCACCATTGAGTTGATCTCATCGGACGACGAGCCGTCAGTGGAGGAGACTGAGGGAGGCAATGCCGCTGGCCGTGGCAGAGCGCGCAATGATTCCAGCAGCAGTAGCGATGATGTGGGCGTGATCGAAGGCTCGGAATTGGAATCGAACAGTGAGGTGTCCAGTGACAGTGACAGTGATAGCGACAACGCTGGCGGCGGAAATCAGCTAGAGCGCTCGTATCAGGAGCTGAATGCGTTGCCCAGCAAAAAGTTTGCCCAAATGGTCTCGCTCATTGGAATCGCATTGTGAGTTTGCCTGCTTCTCCCACTCCCATTTTCCATTTTTTCAATATCGGCATTAGCTAATGTTGATGCTCGTTAATGCAGCAAACTGAATGATCTGGAAAAGATCGAGTCATCGGTGCTGGAGCTGCAAAATTTGGCCACTGTGCCGGCTCACGTGTGGCTGAAGTATCTAAAGGCCCGCCTGGTCGTCACCCAAACGGACGAGGAGCGCAAGGCATTCGAGGAGCAGTGTGCCAAAGCGTTGGGCTACTACTACAGTATGCGATAGATAGAATCCATTCGTAGTTAAACCAATTGACGAGTTACATATTGCAGGCATACCGCTGTCCGAATACGTTGTCAACTACCTGGTGGATCAGGGCAACGTACAGAACCATGTGCTGTGGGCCAAACTGCTGGCGGACTACGACGTGGAGCGTCCAGACTTTGGCGACAAGCTGCGTTCGCTGATATCGACAATTACGGACGAAAATGAGGCTGCCGCCTTTGTGGAAATGCTGCAAAAGCACTGCGTCACCTGGACGTGCAACGTGGAGCAGCGGCAGATGATCAAGTCCGTTGTGGACAAGTTTAAGCAACATCTGGACGAGACAACGCGTGGTTGGGATTGGTCTGAGCAACACAAGGCTCATGTCTACGATGTGGAGACATTATCCCTTGACGATGACCTCAAAAACGCTGTGATCCGTTTCATATTCGAACGCTCGGTGGCCAAGTTTCCCATTGTCGATGTGCTCTGGTTATCCTACATTGAGTTCATTCAGTTCGAAGGCGTCACTGTGCCGGAGAATGAGGATGAGAATGAGGTAACCGCCGAAATGGTAGCCAAACGGGCCAAACGCTTGGGCAAAGGTTTTCTGCGCAACACGGAACTCGATTTGGCCAATCGTGGTGTGCGCAGTCATCCCAGTGTACAATTGAATCATCGTTTCCTCGACCTAATGGAGCGCTCGGACTTTGAGTTGGCGGAAGTGGATGAAGAGATACGTCTCATATTGCAGCGCATTGTGACCGACATGGATATGACCGTGGAGCTGCATCTGGACTATCTGGCCTATCGTATTCGCAACACCAATGCCAGCGATGAGCAGCAGGTCGCCAGTCTGCGTGCCGCCTTCAATCATGCTTGGGAGGAGCTAACCGTGCTCTACGGCGACCAGGCGGACACCAGGTACGAGGTGCTGCAGTTGTGGGCCCAAGTTGAGTACACGCAACTGGGGAGTCCGGACAATGGCCGTGAGATTTGGCGCCAAATAATGGGTGAGCGCTTTGAAATATGATTGCATAAGCAATGTTTTAACTACTCATCTTTAGGCTATCCGGGCAGCTCGATACGCGGCCTGCTCTGGCTGAACTTTGCCCAGATGGAAAGCGAATACAATGGTGGCCACGGCACACGCGATGTCCTTCGCAAAGCTCTCTCGCAGCCCGTCCTCGAGAATGGCCTTATGGTGCAGGAGTTTTTTCGCCGCTATGAACGTTGCTATGGCACCTACGAGTCCATTGCCGCCTGCCAGGCCCTCGATCTGCCTGTCGAGTATGTGAAGCCGCGTTCCCGCATTAAGCCCAACTCACAGTCGGCTTATCCTCGCCAGCAGAAGCTTAAGCCGCGCCAGCAGCAGCAACAAACGAATCGTGAGCCACTGAATCGCGAGCAGCGACGTCGCCAGGCGCATGAGCAACAACAGCAACAGCAGCAGCAGCAGAAGCATGGCATTAAGAAGTCCAGAACCGAGCCATCTGGTGGAGCTACGTCACCGCCATCGAAAGTCAAGGGGCCAGCGAATGCAGAGGCCAAGGAATCGAACTTTAAGTATTCGCGTGAGTCGCCATGCCGTTTGGACACATGCGTTTCAAGGACTTACATTAGTTGTCTCTCTTCTAGCCAACATGGAAATCAATAAGATCTTTGTAAGAAATCTGCATCCCGCTTGCAGCAAGGAGGAGCTGCACGAACTCTTCTCGCCTTTCGGCACCATCAAAGATGTGCGCCTGGTGCACAAGCTGTGAGTGCGAGATTACAATTACAATTATTGATTTTAAACTATTTGATCCTCTACAGAAACAAGCAGTTCAAGGGCATTGCATACGTTGAGTTCGAGAAGCCGGGCGAGGCGCAACGAGCAGTGGCTGGACGAGATGGTTGTCTATTCAAGGGCATGAATGTAAGCGAATGATGTGTGCCTTCATGTTTAACCGAACCAACCAAAGCAAATGCATTTCACAACTCTTTCAGATCTCTGTGGCCATTTCAAACCCACCGCCGAGGGGCACATCAGCTGTCAAGCCAAGTGTGGCGCCCAAGCGACGTGTGCCCACCTCGCTTATACCCACGACTCTGGTGCGCCAAGAGGTGGCTGCCAAGAAGCTGCGCTTGCTTCTGCCCGAGCCGGGGGACATATCATCCACTTCGGCATCCGTCGACGTGGCCATCAAGCGCGAGGCTAATGGAGAGGAGCAAAAAGGAGATGTTCAAGAACGAGATGAGCAAAAAGGAGAGGAGCAAAAAGGAGAGGAGCAAAAAGGAGAGGAGCCAAAAGGAGAGGAGCAAAAAGGAGATGATCAAATAGGAGAGGAGCAAAGTGGAGTGGAGCAAAAGGGAGATGAGAAAAAAGAAGAGGAGATGCCAGCTGCTGTGCCCAAGTCAAACGATGACTTTCGCAAGCTATTTCTCAAGGATTAGGCGACAAATGCCGGCGGCTGAGCCCGGTGCCAGCGGCCATGGTTTAGTTTGTAAGACGAAGACGAAGATTTGGAGCATATATTTTTTTAGATTTAAGGCAACCTAAACAGACAAGGTTGGAGAACACTGTACAAAGAGAAAAACTGTTGTAAGACAATGATTTTTGTTTCGACTCATATAAATTGGTTTCTTGATGAACCAAGTGAAGAAAAATGTTTGTTTGTTTCGCATATGACAGCTAGTTGACTAATCCCCGGTGAGTCTTTGGATGAAATGGGTGTTTCAAGTGTACAAACATCGAGTTGATTAAAATGTAATGATCTTGGCGGATTTATTGGATAAAAACTAGGTGCGGAACTTGACGCTCTTCGTGACGCCGGCCTTGATGCCGGACAATTCGCCGCCGTAGCGCTGCAGCTCCTTGCGCACCGTGCGCACGGCTCCCTTGCGCCGGATGAGCGCCTTTCGGTATTTGCCGCGATGCTTAACGCGCGGATTGCGCAGCTCCTTTTTGCGGTGCGGCGTGAGGCCCTTGTTCTTGGCCATCTGATAGGTGATGCCGCGTCGCGCATCCTCCTCTTCCTCCTCCTCACCAGCCTCCTCTTGCAGATCCTTCTCCTTACTCTCAGCATCGTCATCGTCATCATTATCATCATCATCGGAGCTCACTGACGCCTGCTGGCCATCGTTGTACTTGTTGAGTATCTGCAGCTTAGCCTTGCGCTGTGCCACATCCAGCACGGTGAATGCATCGCCATCTTCAATCCTCTCCAGCAGCGCCTCCAGCTGCGGTCGAATGTATTCCTCGTAGCGCGGCTTAAGCTCCTCGATCAGATCCTTGAGTTGCACCAGCCGCCTAATCACCGGATGGGCCTTGACGTCGATGCGACGTGCCTTGAGCAGCAGATAGAAAGCCACATTGGAGCAGTAGGTGGTGAGCACGGTGTGGCAGAGTCCGGCATATTGCAGCGCCGGCACCATGGGCACATCGTGTTTGCGAACGTAGTTGAGCACCGGTTTCAATAGGTTCTTCACCTCGTCGAGATGCTGTTGAAAATCCTGGGTGAGAATGATGAACTCCGGCGACTCACTGTGCATCAGCTGTCGTCGCTCGCGTTCTGATAGGCCGGCCAGATCGCTGGTCACTTTGGTTATATGGCTCAGCTCGTTGTCATCACTGCTGCCTGCGGGCGCTGCTTCTACATTGTCCAGCTGGAAATCGGCCTCGCTCATGCGCTTGGCCAGACGCAGCTGGATCTTTTTGGCCTCCTCCTCCTCGGCGCGTGCCTGCTCCTCCTCCTGGGCATTGTAGCTGCTGTAGTCCTGGTCCACAAAGTCGGTGTTGTAGTACGTGCTCCGTTTGCTGCCCCAGTCCATGGTGTTGGGCAGATCGCGGTCATCGTCTTCGGCGCCCTCGATGTCACTGTCGCGCATCAGTTCCGCCACATCCTGCTGCTCCTCCTCGTCGTCGTCGTCGTCGTCGTCGTCATCATCACTGAAACCGAGCACTTCCTGGACGGGATCATGTGGCTTTTTGCGCTGCTTGCGCAGATCTTCGAGTATTTCGCGCTCCTCGTCATCGTACTCCTGGTCGGAGCCGCTCATCACGTAGTCGTCACCGTCGCTGTCCATTTGCTAGCTGCTCTCTGTGCGTTTAAATACAAATTAAAACTAAATTAAATCAAACACAACACGTGCGTAAACAAACGGCTCGATAACACGTTCGATAGCCGCCAATGACCGATTGGTGTGGTGGATTTCGCGGATGGCGCATTTGCCATCTCTAGCGTCTAGCTTACGGCGGTGATGCCACATGGGAAAAGTTCCACAATTGAAATTCAGTTAAAATCAGGATGCAAAGCAAGATGGACGTCAAAGAAGGAAGACTTCAAACTTTGCTCTCGAAATTGAGAAAAATTTCGGAAGAAGCCGAGGATAACAATGATGTGCCGCTCGATTTGCGCTGCCCCAGTGCCAAAATGCGGAATAACAAAGTGTTAGCCGATTTGAGTGACATGCTAAAAGTTGTCGAAGATGTACGTAAATTCAAATTACACATGTATGCTTAGTTAATACTAATAAGTAATTTCCTCTAAAAGATCGCTTTGGAGGAAAAAACTACCGATTCCAAGAAGCCGGCTAATTCTGAACAGCAGATCAATGGAACAATTGAATTAGCACTCGATTTGCGCCAGCCCAATGCCAAAATACGGCTTGTGATTTCCGATTCGAGTGACTTGCAAAAAGTTTTCGAAAAAGCACATGTGCGTCGAAATATATACATATATGTATTGTAGAAATTACTAATAAGTTTTTCGCCCCTTAAAAGATCGCTCTCGAGTTAAAAACAACCGATTCCAAGCCGACGGCTGAGACTGACGACCAGCACCATGTGCGAATTTTCGATAAGATGCTTTGCAACATCGTTGTGCCGCCGGATGTAGCCGATGTCCAGGTGAATGGAAAGCCATTGGAGCAGTTGTTAGCCACCGTGTCGGAGCGCCAGGCAATGAACAATCCTGGCCCAATGAAGATGCATGAACTGCACACCGGCAATGCTGACTTCATGAATAGCAATAGCCAAGTGGCAGAAGCTGCTGCGTCAGTGGAAACACTGCTAGCGTCGACATCGGACAACGATAGCGACAGCGATGGACTCGAATCAAAAACGACGGATGGTTACATTGTCAAGGAACTGATACCGTCGTTTTCCGATTTCCCGGATATCGGTGATGTTAGTTTGTGTGCACTGATGTATGGACTGCCCATGGATGCCGTTGGCATGCACTGGAAGCTGCCGCCGCAGCGTATCCAGGATATCTGCAAGGAGGACTCTATCTTCCCGATCATCATGAGCTGTGTGAGTGCGCTTTGGTCCCGTGCCAAGCAAAGAGACAGCTTTGAAATAGGAGTTCAATCTTTTTTTTTTTGTTTTTTTTTCTTGCGCAGGTGTTCTCTCCGTGTGAGTTCTGGTTCCACATTGTGCCACCGCAGTACGCCAAGAATCCTGTAGCCGAGATGACCATTGATCTAAAGTAAGCTACTAACTAAATCGATTGATTGACTGATTGATTGATAATATTGTTATTTAATGCCCATAGCTGGTTCTATCGCCATACGACGATCAGCAGCTACCGTGCCGAGTTGCCTAGCTATTTCTATAAAGAGGGCTACATATGCGCCGCCTACAGCGAGTGTGGCTGGCGACGTGCCATGGTGCTCGTCACCGCACCGTTGGACGCCCAATGTGTGAACATAGAGTATGTGGATCATGCCCTGTCTGTCACATTGGCACCGAACCATCTACGATTCCTCCCACTAAGCTTTGCGCGCACACCGCCATTGGTATTTCGCGGCAAAATGTCGCACGTACGCCCATTGGCCAATGGGTGGCCAAAAAATGGTATCACCGCATTCCAGCGCATGACATTCAATAGGGTATTGTATGCCCATGTCGGCGAACTGGATACCGCTCAGGGTATATTCTCTATGCGGCTATCGTATGATGAAACTTTTGTGCCCACCATCAACGATCTAATCGAGTCGCGGATCAAGTTGGAGTCCTGTTGCTATGCGCCCGAACTGCAGCCTTTTGGGATGGTCGAGCCGCTAATTATGCCGCTGCACGATTATGATGATGATGATGATGATGATGATGATTTCGCATTCGTTCCATAGGGATTACCATGTGCCCAAGGCGCTGAATCCATTTCAAAATAAAAATGAATGACGCACTTCTAGTGGGCAACCAGGAGCAGAAGCAGAAGCAGGAGCAGGAATGATGAAAACAGGACAAAACCAGACGACGGAACATACATAAATCATCAAGCTGGCATGTTTGCCAATCATTTATCTCAGGGATGAACTGCATCATTTGAAAAGTGTAACTTGAACATGAAATTGCTGTTTGTTTTTTTTTTTCTTTTTTTTTTTTTATTATTATTTGTGAAATGTAATACCATACCCATAATTTTATTACCAAATAAAGATGCGAAAAGGTTGCCAGCCAAGTGCACGTGCACAACTTCTGGACAGGATGGGCCGGGAATTCTAAGCCAAAACTAGCGTAGCATGCCAAATAAGTGAACTTTGCAGGCGCTGCAGACTTGCCTGGTTGGTTGGTTGGATGGTTTGGATTTCCATACCGAATTGCAGTAAAAAAAATAGATGTGTGCTGCAGTGCGTCTGCCGCTCGTCGGCTGGCTAGAAGGGCTCCTCCTGCGCCTGTGTGGCAGCATCACTCGGCTGCTCGGCGAACATGCGCTGTCGACGGCACACAGTTGGCGTTGGCATATCGTCCGCATTGCTAATGGAATCGCAATCGTAGTGACTGGGCACCTCGGGTGGCGGAGCATCGGCATAGTCGGTTGGGATGTCGGAAGCGGCGCCGAACCACGACAGCATCATTGAGACCTCATGCCACCTACTCGAATTGGACTGCGAATCCAGCTGCAGTTCATCGTTTAGCGGCGGCGGCACCGTTCCACTTGGCTGATGCGATCCAATGGTGGACGATTGGGCGCCACCAACAACCCGAACCCAATTGCTGCCGCTGGCCAGCGGAGATAGGTGCGTCTTTCGATACGAATCAATGGAGCTTTTGACTCGACGCATATCCAGCGGTGATGTGGCTGCCAATGTGGATCTTTCCTTGTTCAGCGTCACCAGGCAGGACTGCCGCTCCGGCTCCTCATCCGCGTCGCCATCACGCCGATGGCGTGTGTATTCCAGCTCCTCCTCACCATCCAGATCCTCGTCCATCGATTGCGCCAGACAGTCGTTCGAATGGAAGCTTTGCTCCGAGTACGACTGCCCCTCGCATTCCATCTGCAAATGATCGCCCTGCTCCGTCGATCGCTCACTGGTCACCGCCAGCAGTTCCTGCTGTTGTTGGCAATTGTCCGTGTATTCATGCCTGGGCCTGCTGGCCAAAACAAAAAAACAAACAAAGGTGAACATAACCCCACAATTCTCTAGAAGATTTACATACCTTGTGACCGGCTGCTGCGCTATGGACACCTGGTAGGAATTGGATGACGGTGCCGCCGGTGATGCTACTGTCGCCGCCAACGCTTGCTGCTGTTCATGTCTGCGCTGGCGTTGGATGAGCATGCGTTGGATATTCTGTCGCGACTGATCGTTGCCATAGGAGATGCGCTTGGCGGCCAAGTCGCGACGCTCCACGGCCGCCCGGCGTGCATCGTTCGCCGCCTGCAGCTTGGCCGTCATCCGGAGTTCGCTGCGCAGGAAACCGCCGGTGCCGGCCTCGGCCATTAGGCCATTCCGACGCGAGATCTCCTGGCCCAGTTGGCGTGCGCGTGCCAGCGTCTCTATGCGCTGTTTGTGCATCCGCTGCTGGGGCGTGCTGCTAGCCAGCGTGATAGCACCGTGTGCCTGTTGCCGTCTCCGGCGGGTAACGCGTCCGCCGGCTAAACCAAACGATTGGTCAACATTCGATGGCGATGATGCCGTCGATGTGCCGCCACCGCTGGCGCCACCGGCCGCCCCGCCAGCCACCTTAATTACCTCGATCTCGCGAAATAGCCGCTTTAATCGCACCTGTCGCATCTTCATTTCGATGGTGCGATCGTTGAACTCCTGGAT
The DNA here is from genome assembly GCF_000001215.4 of Drosophila melanogaster. Taxonomy (NCBI): domain Eukaryota; kingdom Metazoa; phylum Arthropoda; class Insecta; order Diptera; family Drosophilidae; genus Drosophila; species Drosophila melanogaster. The sequence goes on along the minus strand of NC_004354.4, from coordinate 5,313,531 downwards.
GCGCTCGTACTCATCACGCAGACGCTGCAGTTGGCCATTCTTCTTGCTCTCGTTGAACATGCGACGAAAGTAGGGCGTCGATTTGATCTGATACGACATGATGGTGTGGTTTCTACTCTACCACGGATTATGGATTGGATTTACACGAAATTTGATTTTTATTTACTAACGAAATCCGTACAATTTGGATGCGACCGAAATGTGCGTTTTGGATTTGATTGAATTTGTGCTGCGGAATGTTTGGGATTTTTTGTTTTTCGTGTGTGTGATCTCAAGTTTGGTTAGCAAATGCCAAATGTTGCTGGAACCCGAAATGACATGACCACGCAGCGCCTACTTGGTTAACAATCCAAATGCTGTGGGCAAAAAAAAAACAAAGCTGATTCCATGTTAACATTTAAATGTCCAGAGTGGTTACAATAATTTATTGATCGAATTGCTTCTTAGTGCCTGAATCTTAAAGCTAAATGGGCGGGATTATGTGTCGCAGACACGCCTCCGCGCCACAAATCATAGCATATAAGTAGTAGTAGTAGCATAGCATATATCATCTGGTCACTGCTGTTGGCTGCACTGCATCTCCTGCTACCCACATCTCGCGCTTACAAGCTAAACATCACATGAGCATACACATAACATCGAATACATAAACGAACACAAATGAGGCGAACATGTTTAAAAGATGAGTTAAATAAGTAAAAAAAAAAAGATGCGCTGCTGATTGCTAATTGCTGGGCAGGATTGCTGCTTACGCCTTCACCAGCTTGGCCATCATGTTGGTCAGCTTGTGCTCGTCGGCGCCGGCAAAGGAGGCCAAGCGTCGATTTTGGCGCAAAAAGACAAACGTTGGCATGCTGCGCACCTTGTAGCGCTCCGTCAGCTCCTCGAATTTGTCCACATCGATCTTGAGCACCACCGCCTTGCTGGAGTATTTTCTGGCCAGCGATTTGACGGTGCTCTCCATTTCCTTGCAGGGACCACACCATGTCGCATAGAAATCCAGCACGATTAGCTTGTCGTCGGCCGCCTCGATGCGCTTGTGATAGTCGTTCATGGTGCGTACGGATGCCATTTTTATGTCGCGAGGATTAGCAAAGTGTTTTTCTTCTTTTTTTTAAATTAAAGAACTTGACGTGATGGGGCTGTTGGCGCTTTCGCTGCAAATTGTGAACTGATTGAAATGGCGGCTGCGTAGGCGACTTTATAGGGGTCTCCAAGTGGCGGTGTGTAGAGTGGAATTCCCGCCAATTTGCATGCTGAATTCTCGCGTGGCCGCTAAACAAAATGGCGGCCCATGGAGAGTGCAAAATGGCGGGCGTGTTAGGGTTGCCAGGTCGTTGGGAAAGCCAACCGAGTGTGTTGGGGGGTGGGGAACATACTTATTCACCACGGCAGGTCTATCGATATCGATATGAATATTATTATCGTAATTATGGCAAAATAATGGCGTCACACGACATAGTACTAATATTTTCCTCGAGTGTTGCCATAGCCGTGGTAGGTTCGAAGCCAAACTCACCTCAACACACCGCGCCGCTGACATTTGAAAACACTTTTTTTTCAATCCAAGAAGGCCGCAAAATATTTGGCGAAAACTGTATAAAAGAACGCCTGCCGCCCTACAATTTTCATTTCGGGCTGATATCTCGGCGAGGGCAGAGCTCCATTAAAATTCAAAAGTAACAAAACAAATCAAGTGAATTTTACACCCAAAACAAGATTTTCTAACATTTTCCTTTTTTTTTTCTTTCTTCTCTTCCCATTTTTTTTTTTTTTTGTTTCGTTTCGATTTGCAATCCGTTTGGAATTTAGTTAAAGTCATGGTGTACCCAGTGCGGAACAAGGACGATCTTGACCAGCAGCTAATCCTCGCCGAGGACAAGCTGGTGGTAATTGATTTTTATGCAGACTGGTGCGGACCTTGCAAGATAATAGCACCCAAGCTGGACGAACTGGCGCAGCAGTACTCGGACCGTGTCGTCGTACTCAAGGTGAACGTGGACGAGAACGAGGACATTACGGTCGAATACAATGTGAATAGCATGCCCACTTTTGTGTTCATCAAGGGCGGCAATGTGCTGGAGCTCTTCGTTGGCTGCAATTCCGATAAGCTGGCCAAATTGATGGAGAAGCATGCCGGCGTTTATACCGATGAAGCGGCCGACGTTAAGGCCGTCCATATCGATGGCGAATGCATTGTCGATCTGACCGCCGAGTCCAGTGAAAGCGACAACGACAACAACAACGTTAATGAGGTGTCCGCCCACGACGAGAATGCCGTTCTGGAGCACTAGGCAAAAGTACCATTACACTCCGAACATAACGACAACATATGTATGTAAGTACGATTGCCGGAGTGCAAGCATTGTGGTCACATAACCGATTCCCTGCTCCTTCTCCTGCAGCTCATCATTCAACAGACGTAACGGAAGAAAGCAATAGATATATATATATATATATACATAGACACACACACACACACACACACACACTTATCGATGTATATATATATATATATATATATAATACACACACTTATCCCAGATTTATTATGCACACTCATAATACTCATCATTTGTGGTGCCTAAAGTATGATGATTGCATTACAATTGTAAGCCTGATGATGTTGTTACGGCGGAGGAGGACTACGTCGCTGAACGATTCTACATATAGCAAACATTTTGGGAATCCGAGGACTTGTGGGACTTACTCAACACACGCTCCCGCACACCAAACTGATGTTGATTTTGCAGCGAGCTTGATACACCATGCAGACTGAGCAAAGGGACGCTATATATATATATATATATACTACTATACACCATATACTATACACTAAATGGAAATATGTACAATCGACCGACATAAATAATACGCATTACTAGCTGTTAGTTATAAGTTTGCAGACAAACAAATAGATCTACACAATAAACAATCAACTATTCTATTCTATACTTTTGCCTTTAAGGATCTTTGGGCGAAATGGGATATGGGAGGGATATGGGCATATGGAATACTCGTAGTTTGTTTGTTTATATCGATTTATTCTATAGTTTAAATTATTATTGGAGTTGCTGGAACGCCCGGCGACTGGAGTTGCGTTCACTTCTTGGCGAACGTTATCTTCATGGCGTGCGTCGGCGTAATCTTGAAGCCCTGCAGCGCCTCCTTGGCGGCATTGCTCTGCAACTCGGTGGTGAACTCCACAAAGGCGATGTCGTGACGATTCGGCACAAGACGCACCTCCTTGAAGCCGGGGAACTGATTGAACAGCATGGACAGCATCATCTCGTTGGTCTCCTCGGGCAGATTGGTGAGGAAGAGGATCTGGTTCGGCGGCTGCTCGGTCTGTGCGTTCGGGTTCGAGTTCTCGGCGCTGCTCGGCTTCTTCTTCTTGTCCCTGTGCGAAACGAAAAAAAAAGGAGTTGTCTTAGTGTCACATGAAGTTGCATTTTTTTTTTGCCTAGTCATTCGCACATCCCAGAAAACTAGGATTACTACGGATTTTTGTCGCGCAAAAATGAACAAAAATGAAACATTTTGCAACTGAAACTCAAATCGCATCGATTAAAGAGCAAAAAGGAGTTGATAACTAAAGATATTATGAAGACTTGAGACACCTCTTGGTTTTCAAGTCCATAATTCTGGCCAAAAACTAACATTGGTTAATGCGGAAATGTTTTTAGTAGCAAAAAGGATTTCAGGCGTGCGAATGAAAACATTGGGTTTTTGCGAGGCAACAGGGAGCAACAAATGGTAGCACCATGGCCGTTGGCAACAAATGATTGAATCTAAACGGGCCCAATTAGCAATTGGGATACTCACTTCTTCTCATCGGTACCCGGCGCTGGTTTTGGTGGCTTGACCTTCTTGGGGCGCTCCTTGAAGGTACCCTTTATCTTGGCCACAATATCCGAATCGGATTTGGAGTAGGCGATCTGCATGGGCTTGTCGTAGAACGGGAAGCCCTGCATGGTGCGCAGGGCATTCGAAGCGCTGCCGATCTCCTTGAAGATCACAAATGCCTGGCCGCGCATTTTGAGCGTTTTTAGGGCCACAATGTCCAGAATTTGGCCGAATTGCGAGAAAATCGCATAGAGCGACTTCTTTAGCTCCTCCTTCTTGATCTTCTCGTTCAGATTGTTGATGTAAATCGTTTGGTTGGGTAGCATCTCCATCCTGTCGTGCGTTTTATTCACTTAATTCGACAAAAATCAACCAATTTGCTCTGTATTGTTGAGAAAAAAAACGAGTCTGTCATCGATAGCAGAAGGCATCGTTTGGGGCGGTCTATCGATATGTTATCGCACCGGTGTTTGGCAGTGTTGTTAAACTGCACATAGCTAAAAGTAGCTAAAATTAAATGACAATCACATGCAGCTAATTTAAATTGACAGTTGTGTATTATTTGCATAACTTGTTAAACTATAAAATTGATTAGCAATAAAGGAGCAATACGCTGTTTTTGCATTATTCTTAATAGACTCTGAAATCTAGTATTTTTTTTGGGGCGCGCGATAGGCCCTACCGGCGTCCATCGGTTATCGGCCATCGATAGCGTTTGCGAACTTGAATTGTTTTGATTCGGCCTCGCAGCATTTCAGTCATTTTCGTGCTATTTATGAGGCTCCTAAACGATGCTGCCCAATGCGAATGACAAAACGGAACGCTATGCCAAGCTATCCTTCCTCGGCGAGGGTCAGGTGAGTCCGCCGCCACGGAATATCAACCCAACGATCCATAACAATGTGCGCATTCCACTTTCGCACCGCAGTTTGCCACAGTTTACAAGGCGCGCGACACGGTGACCAACCAAATTGTGGCCGTAAAGAAGATCAAGAAGGGATCGCGCGAGGATGCACGCGACGGTATCAACAGGACAGCGCTGCGTGAGATCAAGATATTGCAGGAGCTGCAGCACGAGAATATCATTGGCTTGGTGGACGTTTTCGGTCAACTTTCGAATGTCTCGCTGGTTTTCGACTTCATGGACACGGATCTGGAGGTGATCATCAAGGATAACAAGATTATATTAACGCAGGCGAACATCAAGGCCTATGCCATCATGACGCTAAAGGGTCTGGAGTATTTGCATCTCAATTGGATACTGCACCGCGATTTGAAGCCCAACAATTTGCTGGTCAACAGCGATGGCATCCTAAAGATTGGCGATTTCGGTTTGGCCAAGTCCTTCGGTTCGCCCAATCGCATTTACACGCACCACGTGGTCACACGCTGGTATCGTTCGCCCGAATTGCTCTTTGGCGCCCGACAATATGGCACCGGTGTGGATATGTGGGCAGTTGGCTGCATTTTGGCTGAACTTATGCTGCGAGTGCCGTTCATGCCGGGCGATTCGGATCTGGATCAGCTGACACGGATCTTTTCCACACTGGGAACACCCACGGAAGCTGAATGGCCGCATTTGAGCAAACTGCACGACTATCTGCAGTTTCGCAACTTTCCGGGCACACCATTGGACAATATATTCACCGCCGCGGGCAATGACTTGATCCATCTGATGCAACGCCTGTTTGCCATGAATCCGCTGCGGCGTGTGTCCTGCCGCGAGGCACTGAGCATGCCGTATTTCGCTAACAAACCGGCGCCCACAGTGGGTCCCAAGTTGCCAATGCCGTCGGCCATTCTGGCCGCCAAGGAGGGCGCCAATCCGCAGACCGGCGACACGAAGCCTGCGCTCAAGCGCAAGCTGGTCGAGACTACGGTGAGGGGCAATGGATTGGCCCAGAAGAAGCGGCTGCAGTTCTAGCACACACACACACACACACACACACACACACACCCACACACACTCACTCAGTTAACACACACTTTCCATTATAACATTGATGTTTGTGATCGCGTTACGTTGTTCACCGCAGACATGCACAATAAGTTCTATTGAAAGGCTTAAGGATGCATTGCATCCACTCCAAAAGCTCCACTCCATTCTAATTGATATGAATTTTTCTCGCTTGGCAAAACCTTTTCGCCACCCAACATGAGTTGTTAAGACTATGCTTAAGATGATTGAGGATGATCTATTAAAGATGTGATTGAAAGCGAGCGAAAATTGAGTAGTTAATTAGTAGTACATAGGATCCTGGTAGGTTGTGCAAAAGCTGTTCCAGTGCACGCTACCGTATTTATATTTCTGAAAACAAATTGGTAACCAAGTCAATCGACGCACATTTGAAACTCTCGAAATTCTCAGCGCTCGTTTCGGTCCGTGTTTTGTTTTGTTTTTTTTTTTTTTTTCCTTTTTGCTAGTGTTAACTAAAGATTTGCCGTATTTCGTTTTCCTGTTTGGAGTTAGACGATGTCAAAGGCGCAGCAACTGATGGCCAGGGACCAACAGGCGGCCAGGACGGAGGAGGAGGCGCGTCGCAAGCGCGCCGAGATGCGTCAAAGCTATGGTAACAAATTTTCCAGCATAAATCTGCATAGGATGCGCCAGAAGCAGACGACCAATGCCGGCGATGTCATCGCCACCAAAGCAACCACAATGGATGCTGCCTACAGCAAGAAGGCGCCGGTGGAAACCAATGCCGATGCGCCGGCAATGCCGACGAAAAAGGAAAAGGATGACCCCTCACTGCGTCGCATCGCTTCCAGTTTTGCGCACGTGCGGGATTTAGTTAGCGGCAGCACCGACGCCCTGCCCCTGGAGGATAGCGAGGATGATGCTCGCGAGGAGCGCGCCGAGGTGCTCATCTTCAGTCAGACAATGCCGCCACCCGATGAGCTGTCCGTTGACTTGCCATCTCCTGGCAAATCTGAGCCGGAAACGGAGCCCGACCTCCAGTCCCAATCTCAGTTCAATCTGGAATCTGAACAGCAACCTCAACCGGAAACCAACAGCACAGACATTGCTGCTGCTGCTGCTGCTGCACAGATCGCTGAATTGTCGGCATCAGTGATGTCGTCCAAAGTAATGCTCGATGCGCCGCACACCGAATCCCGGGCCTTCGAACGCTGGCAGCAGCTGGGCAGCACGGTATCGGCACTTTTCCGTGCCCGGCGGAACATCGACATCGCTGAGTCGCCGATGGCGCAGACTCGACGATTGCGCGAACAGCGCGAGCTGCTCGAGGCATTCACCCGACCCTTTCTGTACGACGCGTACAGGAGGGAGTAAGTAAGGCTTGCGGTGACGCCTGAGAACTGAAACGGAAAGCCCAACAAACGGAGGCACCCCCCCTTGCCAAGCCATTGAAATTCAAACAATTTAGAGCAGTGTCTTCGATTAAATTCAATTCATTAGATCTCGCATATCGCATCTCGCATCCTCCGCATGGGCAATGGGTGGGCAGCACAGCTGTGGCTCGCAATCCGGTTTAGTAGCAGCGGCATCTGTCCGGCGGACACTCCGATTCATAGTTGAGACACTTGTCCATGCAGTAGGTGTCGGCACCATCCTGTCCAGCATACTCGCCAATGGCCACGCACTCCTGACTGTGCAATTGATATGGGTTTAGATTCGAACTTGCTATGTATGTATCTCGTTAGATACATATTATTCATGTGCATACTTACGGACATTGGCAGGCGTCCTCCGGACAATTGGGCGGATAGCGCAGGCAATTGATCTCGCACCAGTTGTCGATGCCCGGCAAGGCACGGAATGCTGGGGCGCCAATGCACTTTTGGTCACTAAAAGAAATCAATAGCATAGCCACATAACAAGAAGAATTCCATGATGCTAAAAAAAAAACTACTAGGATCAACTAGATGGCTTTGGAAATGGCATCGCAGCAGTCCTTGAACACCCGGCGTTCGGCTGTCAAGTTCGATTTCGATTTTAGTCCCAGCTGTTCGTTTCACTCAGTCAGTCGACTAGAACAGTGCTCCCACTCCCAATATTTATTTTATAAGCTCGACATTACAATAAATCGAACACAAAACGAAGGTCACATATTATATATATATATATATATATATATATATAGCAGATGTCGCAATAGATCGCTGTAGCGGAGCAACCAACATGAATCGCAATCGAATCAATCAGATACGCCAGTTAGATCGCGGCCAGGAGGGACTGCCGCAAGTCATCCAAATGCAGGGACAGGCACAGGTTCAGCTGGGCGGCGACCAGGGTAATCACGTCGGCAACGAGGGACAAGCGACGGGCAATCAGAATGTCCGCCGCAAGATGACCTACACCAGAACGGAGATGCTGTCGCGTGGCCTGCCCACCGGTAAGTTTCGTCCAACCAAAGATCTCAGATTTTTTTTTCTTATTTTGTTTTCTTTTTTTTTTTTTTTTTTGTTCAGTTAACAACAGCAATCGTTCGGCTCGAAACTGCAACACAGCTGGACAGGATTGGACCAGTCAATTGTCGCCCAGACATCGTTACGCACAACCACCAAAGTCCGGAATACCGGTCCCTCCGTTGTTCCTAAGCAGCACCCATGCAAGCACCAATAAGAATGTCACCACTGCCAGTCGTCAGCGTAGTTTCCTGCCCCGAGTGGCCAAATTGCCAAACAGAGCGGACAAATCGCCGAGGAAGAATCAATATCGCGAAGCTCTGACCACTGAGGTCACGGTGGAGCAATCTCAGACGTTGCCATTGGGCAATCACAAGGCTAAACATTTGGTGAATACACCACATGACAGCGAGAGCAGCATTCTGCAGGACGGCAGTGATGATAAGCTAATAAGCGACAGCGGCAGCTCAATGGATCACGACAAGATCAAATTGGCCAAGGCCATACGCCTGCCGGATGAGGGGAACAAGAGTTTCGTCTATGTATGCAAGCCGGTGAAGAAGGTCAAAGCTCTGTTGACTGCCAGAAAATTGCGCGCTAGCAGCGAGCACTTGAATGGCCCAAAGGATGGTGAGTTTAGCTTGCAGGAACAGGAGACATTCAAGCTGCAGAGGACCATTTCCGAGGAGGCTCTATGCAGCCGTGGCGCCGGCGAGGGATACACACTCTCGCCCGTCGAGGGACTGGCACAGAGCACATCGACCACCTCCAGCCAGTTGGATAGTCCCACATTGGCGGCCATGCTGCAGCGCCAGCAGCAATTCGAGTCGAAGGCGGTTGGCAGTCAGGACCGTTTGAGGTTGCAATTGGAGGAGGTGTGCCACAGGCACAATAATCAGCGCCAGCTGGAAAAGGATCAGTACGAGAAGGAGCAGCGCCAATTGGAATTGGATCAGGTGTCAAAGAAACTGCCCGTGCTGCAGCATGAGATACATATGCTGCATAAGGTGAGCGAAAAACTGGAGGCGACACTAAGGGCCACCAATATACCCAAGCCGAGAAGCAACGTAATCATTACGGATATAAGCCGGCAATCATCTGGACGTTTCTACACACCGCGCACCAGTCCCAATCAATTGGACGAGCTGCCCATTAGGAAATTGTGTTGTTTGCGCTTGGAATATATACCAGCTATTGAGATGCGGGCACGCATCATTGGCACCGTTTGCCATGTGGGCTTTGTCCAAGAGTTTCGCATCGAGACCAAAACACTTAACGAGCTAAAGACGGCGGATGAGTCGCAATGCTTCTATTTACCGGCACCCAAAGAGGAACCGCCATTGGTCCAGCTCAACGAGGATGATCCATTGCAGTGCACCAACTTTCGTCAGTTGCGTAAGAATCCGAATATGCTGTTTCAGCAACTGCGAAAAGTGCCCGGCGCTGGGGGATCCTTTAATCTTTTGGATCAGGACACAATGTTCTTCAATAGTCTGGCCTATGCGGATTCAAAAATCATGGATGCTAACACCGTCGAACAGCTTGAGGTGGCCACACGCGAGGCGGGTGGCGGTGGAGCAACTATGGCCCATTATGGCGGAGCCATTGCCTATTCACGCCTCTCGGTGCGTCTCAACGAAGTGGGCGTGGATGATGCTGCTGCTGCTGCTGCTCCTCCTACTCCTGCAGTGAAATCAGAGGAGCAGGGCGATCGTCTAACTGAATGTCCTTGTCAGGTGAACAATACCACTCAAACGGACGTGGAATTGTCCAAGTTGGAGAAAATTCGAGAAGCGGAAGAGGAAATTAGTTCACCAGACTTTACACCCAATCCCAGTCCCAGGACAAGGAAGCGAATGAAAGTGGAGGAGCCGAACGGCAAAGTGCAAGAGGAAGACGCGTTGGAATCCAATCTCGATTCGCGACCAAAGAAGACCAGGAAAGTAATAACTCGTAGAGCGCCCGATCCACCCGTTCGTTGTGACGTGGAGCCCAAGGTGCGTTTGAAGTTGCTCAAAACCGTATTGGTGGGAATGGTCCAGATCGCTGTTATATTAGTTCTCATCATGGCCATCGGATCTCCGGATATTATCTGCTAAGCTACACAACCATCGAAATATTGCCAAGATGCCATAGAAAAAGAAGCAGTGAATGCAAAAGTAGGAGAGAGAAAAACTGTAGCGGGAAATGTGGCGATAATAGCAAGTAGCGGGAAAAGCACCGATAACCGGATTCGGTGTTTGATTTCACATTATTTTTCGAATTTATTGTTTTCTTACTCGGGCCCAAGCGAAGCCACGTCAAAGTTAATAAAATTTCATGTGTATTGCAAACCGTTAGCATCTAAAGCATTTCGATTCCCATTCGAATCTGTATCGGTTAAGCGAAGCGGTTAAGCGAAACAATATAAAAAGCATTTCTATAGGTTTTAAGTTTATTCAAGCATTTCTTTATGTACAGCAGTGCCTGTGCGTGTGTGTACCATAACCGTTTAAAATCTTAAATGTAGGCGGTGGAGAAATTTACCTTTACCCGTTACTCGTTTGAACTCTGACCCGATTCGGGCGGGATTCCATCCGAACGCGGGTGCATAGCTGTTTCGACTAGGGCTAGAAAAACGTAATCAAATCGGTTTGCGATCGGGTAGCGGGTAAGCGGGTAAGCGGTTTTAAGCAGGTATCGGGTAAGCTGTTTAACGGCCAGGCGGCTTAGCCTTGCCTTGTTTGCGTGCATGCCGCGTGGCATTGCTAGAAACCAAAGCAAGAGTTAAAATCGTGTTCGCAGAGCTGAACAAAGAACACATATTCTGTTAGAGGAAGAACAGCGAGGAGAGATGGTTCAATAAAGCGGAAACGGTAAAGTATCGTGAAAGGTGTGAAGTGAAACGGTTAATAAGTAACTAAAGCAGAAGAGAATAGCAAAAAGATAATAGAACCCAATAAACTGAATAAAAAAGGCAGAAGCGGATAGTGGAAAACAGATAGCTTAAATCCTTTGTTTCGAAATCCTGAGAACTGAGAAGAAACATTGCGTTTGCTCTACTTACCGCACAATAAGTGGAAAGATGTTGTTGTCCGCCGGAGCACGATAATCTCGATAATAGAGCAGGTATGGCGATTTGTTATTCACGAAAGGCGGTGGAATACCGCCGCCGGTATTCGAAACGATCGCCACATCCGCACAATTGCGGAATGTCTCTGTGTTAATTGAATGTATATAAATCATTTCATTCGAAAACTATCTCAACTCTCTGCTCACCTGCCTTGCCGCAGCCAACGGCTTCGGTGCCATTGGCACAGGTGCCCCACATATTGGCCGTATAGTAGGTCCATTGGAGTACGCACTGTGTGCAGGTGACATATGGCGGCAAACGTACCTTGTATCGGAATATATCCTTCTTTTTCGCATCACGCGGTATCAGATACCGATGCTCTCGACTGCCCGAAATGAGCAACGGATAACGATCGAAGCACTGCTGTGTCGCCTCCTGTCGCGGATTGTTGTTCGGACAGAGGAACATCTCGAAACGGCCATAATGATTGGCAGTCAGTTCCACCTCAACATCGATCGTCTGACCGGCGGTATAGTAGCGTGAGATGATGCCCTTGGCGTATTGACCACCAGCCTCGTGCGGCCTGGGCGATTTGACGTGGTAGGCATCGCCGCAGATACCGCAACGTCCCTTATTTTGCTCCCATTGCACCGCATAGCCGCCGCAGAAGAGCTCATTGTCATTGTAGTTCACCGGATTGGGATAGCCAAAACGCCACATGGCATTCCTGGCCGGTGGATCCATTAGTCGACCATGTCCACGCACCGATGCCATCAATTGCATCAGCACCACAAATCCCAGCTGCAAACGTGTAATTAAGCATTTTGGCTAGCTAAATGAATCAGTGCGTTGATTACTTACCACGCCCACTGGCAGCAATACGCCCATTGTGGCAGCTGTCAAGTGTCGCATCGCCATGCCAGATTGCCTCAGATGTCCAGTTGCCTAGAAAGAAGCAAACGCGACGTGCAACATGATATTATAGTGCGGCAGGATAGAACGCTTTAAGTCGAATGCATTTTGATCAGCTCAAACGGGTTTTTTTTTTTTTGGTCCTGAGCAAACAGTGGAACGCAATTTGCGTAGAATATTATTAATTACATGCTAAGATAGATGAGCACTGGTATTATCATAGTGCATTTACAATGACATAGCCTAGAGAAGTTGCCACGCTTTTCAAATCATTTCGCAACACTGTGCGCAGCCTCTGTTGCAATTAGCAATTTATCCTTAAGATGCCACACTTTTTAGCCAATTTAGCACCACTGTGCGCAGCACTTGGTGCATTGAGTGCAGATTGCAAGGACGTCCACCTGATCCGCTTTTCGACTTTATGGCCGCTGCCCTTTATAAATAAATTCATGCCCACACACACACACACACACACACACACACGGGCACAATCTGGACCCAGACAGACGGGGATAAATGCGAGTGAATTTGCCACTTTTTGTTTAAATATCATCCTTTTTTTTTAAGGCTTATCTTTTATGTTAAACATGTTTGCTCGCTTGTCAGGGCAAAAAGGGTAGAAAAACTAGTAATAAAACGCAAGGGAACCAGACTGTCAATGGATAAATTTGCTGCCTAAGGTGTAGGATTTTTTTTGTTTTATTTTCAATTTCGAACATTACTTTTAATGGCATCATCTATGTGTGCATGTATGCATGTACATATGTATGTATGTATGCATGTATGTGGCTTACGCACACTCGCAGTCGCCGGAAGGGAAATCCAATCTGTGGCAAAAACGAGTTTACGCCGGGCACTTGAACTTGGTCCGGCCCCCAACGAAATCAAAATATGCAGATGATTTCTGCGCTAAAAATATATATATGTGCATTGGCTCGCGTTCGAAGCTCATTAAAAGCCAAGGGTGCACTGGCAGAAATAAAAAAGGGTGTAATTGGGATTTTAGTATTTAAAGGATTCTAGAAAGAAAGAATGCCATTTTGAAGCGGTCTATAACAAGTATTCCTCTTGTATACTACTACTCATACTTATATTACTGCTCCTACTACTAATACTTCTATTATTACTACTACTCACTCCCATTTCTACTGCTTCTGCTACTATTACTACTCTTACTCTTATACTACTACTACTACTACTACTACTACTACTACTACTACTACTACTACTACTACTACTACTACTACTACTACTACTACTACTACTACTACTACTACTACTACTACTGCTACTAATAATAATAATAATACTACTACTACAACTTCTACTACAACTTTTACTACTACTTCATTTCTCTCAGTGTTCTTTTATTTAGTCGCAATTTTAATGCCCAGCATTCTAGACTCATCCAACCAACTCCCTCGATATATATGTATATGTATGTATATATATACATATACGGCTGATAAACAAATTGCTTTGATACCAAAACTATAACCATACATTCCGTAATATTTTAGTAAATATTTTCTTGTTTTTTTTTTGCTTTTTTTGGCCTTTTTGGCCATTGACTCTGTGCGGCCGTAAATTTGGTTATTTAACGATACGCAATTATAACATTTACAGGGAGTTTCATGGAGTGAGGAAGGGGGAGGGGTGTTGGTTCATAAGGAAATTGACAGTAAACGTGATTTTATAACTCATCAATTTATGAATAATATATTGATTTTTTTTTATCGCATTTCAATGATGATGTTTGTCAGCCCAAGCGCAAAACCGAACTGCCAGCAAAAAGTTGACAAGGAGTAAAACAAAAAACAAAAGGGTGACTGATTATTCGATGGTTTGGTCGCCAAGCGGTTAATTCGAAGGAAACCTTAACCCATGCCAACCCATCAGCCAAGCTCAAAATAAGTGCATATGTATATTATATATTCTAAATGGTAGAAAATATGCAGCATGAAATGCCAAATGCTGCATGTAAATAATGCAATAGATCATTAGGCTTAGGTGCAGAGCATTAAAGGGTTAAGGCCCGCTGTGATTAACCCCCGAGCAGCCAATTTTTGTCGTCTACGTAATTAGGCAGAAGTGCTTGCCTTTTAATTGGGCCGCCGAAATCAATCAGCGACCAGGTGGAAACTGCTTGGCGTTAAATGAGCGTAATGCACGACAAAGTGAAATTCGAGAAGGAAAACCGAAAACCAAAACCAAAAACCAAAGGAAGGCAGCATGATGTGGCAGGAAAAATCAGGGAAACAAAAACGTCCTTGCAAAAACGTAAGGTTCATCATAATTGTCGGGCGAACGCCGATCGGCAGCGATTAATTGAAAACCCAGACGGAAATTAAGTTGTAAATTAAGCAAATTGCACAGCCTCGAAAAGGAAAAAAACAAAAAAAAAGGGCCCACCAATGCTGTTTTATTGGCACTGCGTGTGCTTTCGTTACGCAAGCGACTTAAACGTTTAAGCCCTTTGGCGAAAAGAAGAAACAAATAACGCAGCAGGAGGCATCGAATGAAGTGCAAAAAGCGGAATGTACTTAATGTACTCTATATCACCTTGTGCAATCGTGCCCAAAAAAAAAAACAACCAGAAGACTCAAGTAATAAAGTTGTCAAAAGATGGAAAACAGGGGTTCAAAATACAGCAACGTCCTTAAGAAATTACTTATATGAAATTAACAAATTCGTCACATAGATGCGAGCAGTGTCAATTATCTCTTCCGTTTGCCAAATGAAACAATCCAATTGTTAATTATTATGGCGCCCAACGCGAACTGAGTAATCAATTGTATAGAAAAGGCAGACAAAAGCGTTTCTCGCCGAATGGGCGACATGAATAAATCACAGATAATGATAATGATATTGATACGCATTATAATGTGAACGCCATCGTCACCAAGCGATTTTTCGTACGAGTCACGATTCTGTAAGCGGCATGACAAATTGATCATCCGCGTTTTTAAGACGCCTTTTTTTTTCTTTTTTTTTTTTTTTTGGAGGTCGGGTCGCCAAAAAAAAAGAAGTTAGAAATATATGTATTCAGCTGATTTGCAAACTGGAACTGTCGCATGTGTAAATCGGTCTATAGAATCGTTCTTTTGGCATTTCTCCATCTTAATTGCTTGGCGAGCAAAAAAAAAAATGAAGAAACTAATTGGTTGTTTTGGAAATGTATCTATTTTGTTGTGCCGCCAAATGGATACGTTTGTAGGTTGATTAAACATCTTCTTTGATGACCTTTTCCAAGGTACTTAGACAGGAATATGTAATTCGAATTTTCCCTGTTTTTGGGACTTGAGTGTTGCGATTTAATTTACATTTGGTGTTTGGTTTTATTGATAGATCGAGGTGATTTCTGGCTCATGGTGGCTTAGGTGTCCCACTCAATGGCCTAAACTCATCGCGCTTTTCAATCACGTAGGCCAACATGCAAAGCGTGGAGTCATCAAACATGCGTACATTTTGTAATCCAAACACAGAGGCTTTCAATCGATCGCTGATCGCTGATCCAATCGAATTGAATCGAATTGAATCGAATCGTATGGAATCAATGCTATTTAGACAGCCGCCTTGAAGCCAAGAAAAATGTGTCATTGTGTCAATTGGAGCGGCGATGTCCAGAAACCAACCGCAAATGAATCAAACGAAAACAAATGGCCCAATTAATGGCTCAGAATCGAGTTGGCTCAAATGCACAGAGAAAGAGAGAGCAAATAGTTAGCCACATTATCCAGTTTGGTATCTGATATTTCCGTTTTGAAAACTCTTTTGTATTTTAATTTACGAGCAATCGACGGGCGTGGGAACAATCTCTTTTGATTATATGTACATATATATATATTTATATTTATATATATACATATATCCTTACCACCTTTTGGCATTAAAAAGTGTTTTAATTGCGGTTCGCTAAACATCGAAGGTCAGTTTTGGAATGGCCATCGAAATGCCTACCACACGCATGCACTGCAAGAAACGTGCCTGCGATTGCAAATGCATCGTTTGCATTTAAGAAAGTACAAGTAATTAAATAGAAAGTTGCAATTGAAAACGAAAACGTCTTGCGCAACAAATGGAATAATTTCAACTTTTGCTTTCTATCGAGCCAAAAAGGCCGAGCTTCCCAAATAAAGGGGAGCCCACCAACGTGATCCCCATGCGATTGCTTCGCTTGTTCACAGGGAAAAATAATAAAAAAAAAATAAAAAAAAATACAAATACAAATACAAAAAAATACAAATCAAAATAAAGCCAATGAAAACAATGATTTTCGGTTACTCAGAGCGCAGCTCATTGAAATGCAGCCATCAGCCCCAAGGCCCCAATAGCGGGTTCTATGCCACTAACTGCACTTGGCCGCCCATTTTGGCATGCCGATCAGGTAATCTGCCCACTTTTCACTCCCACCGACCGGCACTTGTGAAGCTGGAATTGTGCGTTACTCGTCGCATTCGGGGCTAATTCGATTCTTTGGCATGACAGCTGGTCAAATCGACAGGGCAAAATAAACAAAAATCTGAAGAAAAAAAATAAGAAAAAAAAAATAAAGTGAAGAAAAAAAAAACTGTGCTAAAGGAGCTGGCGAAATTCTGGAACAGGTGCATTCGGCCGCCAGGTGTCGCTGAACTCCTAATCATTTTCGAACACGTTCTTTCGAAACTTTTATGCGGTAGTATTTTTCGAGCATTAAAACCGCTCGCTTGCGTTATTTTATTTTTACTTTTATTTTAATTGCAGTCAGGCGTCGATTTGTGCTTTAAACTTAAAAGTAATATAAGAGTTTTTAAAAGGTACTGCCAAGTTGAAGTTGAAGTTGCTAGCATTACTTTGCTTTGTCTTTCGTTTTTTCTTTACTTAATTAAATTGCATTTAAAACTCACTGACGAAAAAGGAGTCACTTAAAAAATAGTTTCCACTCATTGTTGTCCATAAACTTGAACTTGGGTGAATTACCTGAATATTTTTGTGTAATTTACGCTGCACTCCGCACTTAAAATTTTTCACGCACACACAGGAATACCAAGAGAAACTTAAAAAAAAAATAAAGGCTGTGAAACTGTGAAATTTTAATTCGATTTTAAAAACAATTTAAAAAATTTCTATACACTTCAGATGGGCGAAATCCTGCAAGCCGGCTTGCGTGGGCGTTTCGGCGGCGTGGGCGTGGCGTAGGAAGTGTGTGTGTGTGTGTGTGTGCGTGTGTGTGCGTGTGTATTGGGTTGTGTATATATCGCGTGCTTTGCGTTTGCGCAGCGGCAACGTTCTGAGTTCGTTTGCCGCTCGACGATCGAATTTCAACGCAATTTCACTGCGCGGTACGGCGGCAGAGCTGCGGCAGCGACGCCCAACAACAACAACAACAGCAACAACAACAATAACTACAACAACATGAGCATCAAGACAAAAACAAATACAACATGCAGACATATACGCTTCAAAGTACCAACTTAAATTAATATCAGCCACTTAAAGGATCTGCGAATATACTTAGAATATTCACTTTCAAAAGAAAAGAAAAAATTTAAAATGTTGGAAAAATTATAAGATTTTTATAGGATTATAAAATTTATATAACTAATTTTAAGGTGCTCTTTCTTTCAAAATGCTTTTAGCAAAGCATTGCAATTTTTATTTATAAAGTTATATTACTCAAAAGATTTTGTTGTTTTTTATTTATATATGTTTTTATATTTTATGGCGTAGCTTCTCTTTTCTTTCTTGCATTACATTTTGAAAAGGACTTTCAATTGGCGTAAGGGTATTCAGAAATCGATCATTTTCATTGCTCACTTCCTATCTCGTTTTTATTTTAATATTGGCCACGCAGCGTCGTCAGCGTCGACGTCGACGTCTCTGCCACTGCCGCTGCCGCTGCCGCTGCGCATGCGCAATGCGTTGGTTTTTGCTGCTGCTGCTGCTTCATTGGCCAGCACAAGTTGCTGGGTTTTTTCTCGCTGTGCATGCGCTACTAGGACCTCAGATGCTGCCACCTGCAACTTGAGCCAGATGAAGCCTCTGCGGTGCATTAACCCTATGATTTCTAATTCTCAATTCGATATTTTTTCCATATTTTTCATATTATTTTTTTTTCTTATTTATTTATATATATAATTACATTGATATATGTATGTATGTGTGTATACTGTTTGAGTTAATTACCTCAGCTGATTAATTGGCTGAAAGCCGAAGAGTCTAGACTTCAGAATGGTAGCTATTTCCGTAGGCCAGCTCAGCGCAAAAAAAAAAAATAAGAACAACAACCAGAGGCGTTGTTACCGCACTGAAAGAGGGGGCAGCTACGAATTGAATTACCATAATGTGTGAAATGCAACTAATGGCCAACAAGTAACTGATCGACTTGGCCAGATTGTTTACAAATATCTTAAGCATTCCGGCAGCAAAATTCCCTGCTCATTTTCGCATTAACAACACCATTGGGCCGCGTCTCACATTTATGTCACCGACCACATTTTGATTTATGTCGTCCACTTTGAGTGCTGAATATGAAATCAATAGATCGATTTCGGGCTCATTTTAGCTTGCAAATTGAAATCGTGACTTGAAGCTTTAGATAAGAAACGGCCCAAATGTAATTGGCGGAACGCGAAAGAAGTCTTAGAGAGCCAAGAAGCCTAAGAACATAGCCATAGCTATGGCAGTCAATTCAAATGCGCGGTTCAATGAACTGTGAACTGTTTTATTTTATGTTTTGAATCGCCCGCCTTGATTTTCGTATAACAGTTTTCGGGGAAATTCCCAACAGCTGTTGCCGGATTTTTCGATATATATATATATATATATATGTATTTTTTTTTTTGGGAGTGGGGGGGGGGTGCGCTTTTCCAGCTGCGCAGGACGACGAGGAATGTCAGAGAAGCCGGGAGAATTTGTACGCTTTGGCCGCGTGAGAGAATTTCCCCATTTATGGCGAAACTTCTGGCAGCTGGTCGAATTTCGAGGATTTTGTCCTGGCTGTGATTCCGGTTTCGTCCTTGTCTGCGACATGACTTCCTCTCCACCTTACACTCTGCTTTTCCGCTTTTCCCATCTTTCCACTTTTCTTGCCCCTTAGTTTTCCACCGAATGATTAGGTAAACAACGGCATGCGGCATGCCGTGCCCAAAACTCAATTCAAACTTGCAGCTAACAAAAAACTTGTTAAAAAAAACTTAACTCAAATGCACAGAAGTCTTGCTCTTCATTTTTAATTCATCACAAATGTATGATTGGGCTTTCATTGACAATAGTTTTGTTGTTTTTCATTTTTTTTTTATTTTACATATATGTAAGTATGTACATTTTATATATAGTTTTTTGTGTGTTTGTGTTGCCTTAGCATTAGCATACTTAGCCAGGCCCAAGCACATTACACATACGCACCGTTGGCTCCGCACTTTCACCTCTGCCAGGGGGGCTGGGGGTCAGGGGGTCAGGTAGGGGGGGGGGTGGTGGGTTTGGGGGTTTCAACTTAGCCCAGGTTAGCCACGTTAGCCAGGTCTGCCTTCATTCACTGGCAATTTACATGCTTTATTCGAGTAATTTAATTGCAAATGTTCCATTAGTGGCAAAGTGAAGAGCCCAAAAGGAGGGATGGTTAAGGGAAGGGGGGGGGGAGGGTGTTAGTCCTTGAGGGGGCAAGCTGTTTGGGAGGGGTGGGGGGGGGGGTGTGGTACCCGAATAGGGGTTAGCTGCCCAATGTTAAGTACAGTGCACGCAAATAAATCCATATTTAAAAC
Organism: Drosophila melanogaster; assembly: GCF_000001215.4. Taxonomy (NCBI): domain Eukaryota; kingdom Metazoa; phylum Arthropoda; class Insecta; order Diptera; family Drosophilidae; genus Drosophila; species Drosophila melanogaster. Next base: position 5,293,611 of record NC_004354.4, on the reverse strand, counting down.
AATTTGGTTGGCACGTCATTGTTGTAAGTAATTGTAACTAATTGTCATAATAATAATTTTTATAAAAATAATTCTAATAATAATAATGCTTGAATATTAGCTTCTATGTTTGAGTTAACACATTCTGAATGTGGAACGTTTTTGAAAAGCCTTCTCTTTAGTTTTCAAACGATTGTTTACTGTGTCTGCTGAAGATTTCAACCAAAAAAAGGCAACTGAAGAGGGTCTACAAAGTGCGCTGGATGGGTGGAGGGGGGGGGGGGCGGTGCCCCCTCCCCCTAACCACGCCCCCCTCGCTTTTCGTTGGTGTGACATTTCTTGGGCTCTGTTGTTGGTTGTGTAAGTGTCATTAACATAGCCGAGCGACCGCAAAAAAGCGCAAAATGCATCTCAGGAAATAAGAAAAAGTGAAAAAATAGTAGAATAAATAGAAAAACAGCAAGCAGGAAAAACAAGTTACACACACACACAAAACACACAGACACACAGATAGAAGGACATATGCAAAAGGCTCTTCAGTGTCTCCTGTTCTTTTTGCATGTGTGCGTGTGTGTGTGTGTGCTTTTTGTGCCAGTGTGTTTGTGACAGGCCAAAACTAACAACAACAACAACAACAACCAGCTGATACAAATGCAGAGCAAAAGAAAATAATAAATAAAACTGTCACATAAAATAAGGCAAAAGATAGAAGGATGCTGGTTCCTTTCGTTTTTTTTTTCATTTTTACTGGTCTTTCTAAGGCATTTAGCTATGCAAAAAAAAGTGCTCATCTCAAAGTCTTTTGGCCCTCAAGTCCTGTGGATATTACCAGCAAAACTGTTACTTAAATAGGCCAAACAAATGTACATACATATATACTTATGGATTTTGATACATACATATATATTTATAATACATATACAAGCGCAATGCTCACAAATACAGATAGACAGATGGCAGAAGTGCTGACATTTATGACTGAGATAAAACAATTTTTTATCGCAAAATAAGTGCTCGGCAAAACCAAAGGACATTTGGCACAGATGTGCTTTGATTGGTAATCTAATATGTTTATGTATATTTAAAACTTAAAAAAAAAGAAACTAGTGGAAAAATTAGTTCTATATTAATAGGAATTTCATAGAAATATGCTAACTAAAAAATTCCAAATGGCCATACTGATTTAAGCACTTTGAAACTATTAAAAAATGGAATAAATTGAAATTTATACACTGCAAAGCCTATAAACTTGTTGTATATCTTTGTCGGCGTCTAAACAAAAGTTTCGCCCCAAAAAACTGGAAAGTTTAATGCACAACCAACAACCCCCCACCCCCCCGCACTTTTTTCAAATAAAACCCCATTCGAATCGCGCTCACCTACGCCCATTAAAATCGTGGCAGGGTGCCAGTTTGAGAATACAACAAGATTCGCTTGTAAAATAGCCAAATAAATATTTACATTATGTGTGCAAATTTATTTTGGGGCCTTTTGCCATTAAAATATTGATTTCTGATCTATGGAAAGTTGCTCCAGTCTTGGCATTGATTGCCGATCGTTAAGGGCAATTTTCGTATTGTGGCATCGTAAAACAAAACGGCAAACGATTCACAAAACTGTCATAATCTCGTTATGATCGCCAGAGCAAAAACAAACGAAGCTTTTGTCGATAAAAAAAAAAAAAAAAACTGTGGCATTAAAACGAAATCAATGAATAATTAAGATGGGATGAGGCCTATTTAATGATCTCTTTTTAGTATTCAAAATTGCGCTTTTAGCTATGGAAGTCATAGCAGACCTTGAAATATACATTTTAGGATGCATGTATATAATAAATAAAAATAAATAAATAAATAAATCAAAAAATATATATATCTAAAAGTAATGTGTGTATGTAAGCCTCAATGTTTTGGGGTTCAAAATAATGACATTTCTTGATAACTCGCCAATACGTGCATTCTGTGTTCGCCTGACAACGTTAATTGGGTTTCCAGTTTCTACGGCGGCCACCTGACGACCCATAAATGTATCCCTATTTCGATTTGTTGTTGTTGTTGTTGTTAATGTTGTTGTTGTTGTTGTTAATGTTGTTGTTGTTTCTATTGTTTCTATTGCGTGGCATCCGTGACCGATAATTGTGCATGTGTCAAATTTCAACTAATCGATTAATCGTCAATTGTGTCTGTGTCCGTAAATGTCAGTCTGTCCGTATGACCACTTGTACGTTTGTCACTTTGTCCATCTGTCCGTTTATCCATCTGTCCGCTTGTGTTTCGCTGTGCGGACATGGGCAGTCTGTCAATCGGCCATTCATTCATTCAATCGTTGAGTCATTGAAGGCTTTTGGCTACCGCGCTGCCAAAATATCGCGAAACCAACCCAATCCCCCACTTTTGCCAATTTCTGGTGCTTATATATATACATATATATATATCGTCATCCCGTCGATATTTGGGTTTTTTCTCCTCGCTTGCGAACTCTGTTTTTTTTTTGTGTGACGGAATATTTTTGTTTAGCTGGGCTTTTGTTGTTGCGCTTTATGTAAGTTTTTTTTTTTTTTATTTTATTTTATTCCCCTAATATTGTTTTCGGCTTTGTTTACTTTGGTGAATTGGCTTGATTAGGCTGTCAAAACGATGGACTTTGCGGGCAGCATTTAATTTATTGTTGCCGGGCCATCGATGTCAATTGCAATTGTTAGCTGCGGTTAATTGTAATTTAATTTAAATGGTAAAAAAAAGGTGATAGAATAGTAAATATATTGTGCCATAATTTAACTTATCAAAGGTTTTTGATCGATCGAGTTTTCTAAGAGTCAACGACTTGCGCTCTTTTAAGGAATTAAGGAATTGATATTCCTCTAAACAGTGTTGCACATGCCAAAAGTATTTAAGTTTTCTTAATCACGTCTAATTTATCTGACATAAATTCTGGAATTGCACTTGCTGTTCGATGATTTATTTTGTTTGTGATCACATAAGCACCTCCGGCGAACCCATCAACAATTAATTGCTAATAAAATCATTAAAAGTCCATAAATGAATTAATTAAATAATAAGCAAAAGCGAAGACCATCAAGGATTCGCATTTCGTTCGCAATTAAAGTGAGTGAATGAACTTGGCCAAAATGTGTGTGAGCTTTGACTTTTGGGGCCATTAATAAACGTGTCAGCTTTGGGTCATTGTTATTCTAATAAACAATAATCGTCGTTTGTTATTTCAGCTACTGAACCCCTCTGAAAAGGGGCGAACGGCCACGCCCACCGGCACTTGTTCACACCATTCGCCATTTGGCAACAACAACAGGAACAACAAACAAACAGATCGCGGATCCGCAATGCGGTTGATAAGCTTTAAAGGGGATTAATGACAGCCAAGGGGTATAAATTATATATATATATATATATATATATGTACATACATATATGTATAAATATATATATGTATGTATGAAAAGAGCTTAGCTATCGTAGCCATTGTTAAAGAGTACGCAGGCCTATAAAACGGAGCAAAAAAATATTTAACTAGTTAATAACTTATAATAAGACGTGTTTTCCTTATTTATATATAATTCATATTCCATATAAATCGTGAAACATATTAGTTTAGTTAATGATTAATAATAGATAATAAATTTATTTATTTTACATGTTGCTTACATATATTTTACATACGTTGCTTACAAATGATATCTACTTTTACATGTCAACTACAGGATTTTTAAGAGCCATCTAGCGGCAAGCGTAAAGCTCAAAAGCTGCTATAAAATGAAATTAGCTGTGGCGCCCTCTAGCTGGCAAATATGTAAGCACGACTTTAGTTTAAACTGCATTTTACTCAAAAGTTTAAACCTTATTGTTTTTAGTTCAACAAATGGTAGTTGTCATTTATCGAACGAACGAATTATGGTAACGAATAATTTAAAAAGAAAAACTTATATTTTATTTAGTTGCTAGCTTTATTTTGGCTTTTATCCTCTTTAACATGCACTTATTTTTAGAGATAAGCGTTGGCCTGTCAGAAAAATGCTGCTGGCGATGGAAAATGTGTTGGTGGTTTTTTTCACTTTTTCGTTAGTACGAGTGGGGGTGGCATGGGTTAAAGCGCGGCAAGCTGTCCAGATTGGTACGCCTTCAAATTTGCCAGCAGCACTCAATTTTCGAAGAGCAGCCACTGCACTTTAAAAATATAATAGCTTACTAGAATAAAGATTTCTAAATAAGATTCTTAAATCAATAGATATATAATAAGAATTTTCTTCGATTAACTTAGCTATTTTTTATATGATATGATTTGATTTAGCACTTATTTCTCGCAGTGCACTGGGCAGCGGCTACAATGATTGCCATTTACTCGGCCTGACTGGTGGGCGGCGTGTGGCCGGCGGTGGGCGTGGCTTGGCGAACACTTTCGAGGCACGCACACACGCATAAATGTCGCTACTTTCGCACAAAGTGTGTGTGTGTGTGTGCCGTGGTTGTGTAGCCATAAAGGGTGGCGGTCAGTCAAAGGGGAAGGGGTTACTCTGAAATTTAGGCAAATTTTTGGTTTTAAAAGCGAATTAATTTCGAAATAAAGTAAAAAGTGCAACCAAATGAAGAAACACATAAACTATAGTTATACTGCTAATCTAAAAAAACATTAAGGATTTGAAAATTTTTCGTTTAGTTTATGATTTCAAAGTTTGTAATTGGGCATTCATGAGTCGACTCGATTCTCGTATTTTGTGCCATGTCATTCAACTGGCTTTGGCACCTGGCGATAGTTAGATAACTGACTTTTGGGCCGTCGCATAATTGGTTGCCACAGGATGCAACTCAAAGATTTTGGCTGCTTTTGCCCTGTGTGCAGGACAAAATGTCCACATTTTGTGTTTGCTGTCTAGCTGAGTTTTCATTCGGCGACAAATTGGCTAACTGCTACTCATTGGATTTTCTGGGCAACAAAAAAAAAAAAAAAAAACACGAGGTATCGATTAGTTGGCCAGTTAATTTGCTTCCTTTGCTGCGAAAGAAGTTCAGTCATTTGAGTGGAAATAAGTTAAGTAACTAACTTTATGCTAAAGTAAAATGAACATCGGCTCTTTACAATCAACTTTTCAATTCAACATGCATTTCGCTGCTCAACTTTGGTTGTCTCACTTGGTGATTTCAAATGTGTAATGCCAGCAAATTGCCGCTTTAATTTGGCTTTTCTCAGGCAATTACTTTATTTTGATTGGCTATTTAAGTTTGCCTAATTAAATTGTAAGCTGTTGGACAATTTCTACAATTTGCTTGGCTCGCATTTCGGTTATTTTTGCATATTGATGGCACATTTAAATAAGTGACAAGGGGTCTGCTTTTTGATATCCTTGTTTATTTTTTCATCTTTTGTATCACTTCGCTTGCAGTTGACAGTGGTGTGCACAACATTTCTAAAAAGGGGGGGTGTTGTATTGTTTATAACTATTATTACTGCTGATATATTTCTGATATATATTTGAAGTTTCAAGTTCCATTGCTGGTTTCATCTCTAATCGAAAAATTGAACACCGAAAAAAGGGGGTAACCCATTTGCACACCACTGCTACTTGTCGTCTTTACTCTCCTTTCTTTTGTTGATTCTGATTGATGACGTTGTTGAATATTGTTGTTGAGTATTTGTTGTTGAATATCGCTGTTGTTGGCTTTGCTGTTTGGTGCTTTTAACTGCTTAAATTGATACAATTAAGTGCCTTTCGGGGTTGTTTATTTGTATTTATTCGCATTCTTTATTATTTTTCGCCTTTCTTTTGTGCTGCCCCCGCTGCCCCTCTGGCATCACTCCCCCCTACCACCCTTGTGGCACTTTATTTATGTGCCTGGATAACAATAAGTGAAGTGTTTGCCCTTTGGGCAATGGTCTGTACAGATTTTCGACGCTTGCCTTGCTTTATTTTCTGTTTTATTTGATTTTTTCTTTATTTTTTCTTTATTTTTTTTTTACTTTTTTTTCAGGCTGTTTGCCCAGCCTTAATGCTAATTGATTTATGCCGCCTGCAGGATGGGCGTGGCATGTTGCCAGCAAAAATGGTGGTATTATTCGTGCCATTGGACGAATTTGTCACATGGTGCTCAACAATCGAATCGCAATGATGCGAATCGCGTGTCAGATTTCACACTAGGAAATCAAATTCGAGATTGATAAACTGCACAATGGCATGCGATGAAGGTATTTGGGTTGAAGGGGCCACCAACAGGATGCGGATGCGAACTGACTGAAAAAAAACAAAAAAAAAACAATAACTGATGGATTTCGAATTTTCCACAAATTCATTCGGTCCGAGCTAAATTTTCGCTTGTTAACTACTATTTCGATACAGTGGTTAAAACTGCTCAATCTTAGCTCTATTTATGAATGTAAATTTTTGTTTATTTCACAGAGATCCTAAGAGAGAGAGAGAGAGAGAGAGAGATGGCTTGAGGTTGGCCCACGGTGCGTATGCGTAATGCCTGATGGTCAAAATCCTTGGTCATGGGTCGTGTTCTCAATTCCTAATGGCCATCGCAACTGCCTAATTCTCTGTGCCAGCCAGCCAGCAGCAACACGCGCTGAATAGGCCGCTCTTTGAACGCTTTTGTTACATTTAACTAATGCATTGTGCCCACGCATAATGCCCGCATCCAAACGGACAGGACACTGGGACATAAGGATACAGGGACATGCGGACACACAAATGGGCTGGGCCATACAACGGCTATACGGACAGTTGGATGGACAGAAACATAGCGACATAGCGATGGTAGGCCATTGTAAGCGCAGTTATCGTTCTGCTGCGGCTGCGCACAGTGGGGCAAGAATAGTTAGTTATAACCAAAAAAAAAAAAAAAAAAGAAAAAAACTACAACTACTATTAGCTTTTCTATTCAAAAATATTGTGGCATACCTGAATATATATTTTCTATATTCTTTATGATCGAAAAATATGCGCATAACCACTGTAGCAAAACTTTTTCATGCAGCTCCATTCAGCTTTTCCGTCTGGCTTTCCATCCGCACTTTGCCCCACTAACACTAAACACGGCTATAGCTTACGAAATTCCAGCCCAACGAGTATTATTGTGTTTCTATTTCACTGGTGCCGCCATCATCCTATCATTCGCAGCCCCTCCAGCTTCGTCCACAATTTCCATCGACCATTTGCTTTCATTCATTTCAATTTTAATTTACAATTATTGGCTGCCCTTGGTCTCCGATGGTGGTGAACAGCATTCAGCATTTAAGCATTTCGCCATTCGCCATTCTCCATTTGCAGGAACAGAAAAAGGATCGACAAGGAGTTGCGCCCAAAGGATTCGTGGCACAAAAGTTTGTCCGCTTCATGACAATTCCTCTTCGTTTTCGGCCATAAAAGGGGGCCAAGTACATGACCTACCAAAAAGCGCTGTGAACCAAAAAACCGAACCAAAACAAAAAAAAAAAGAGTAAAAAAAAGAAGGGCATAAACCAAAAAGAAACTCTAAGAACTCTATTCTCGACGGGCAACGAATGTGGGATACCCTATAACTTTGAATAGCAAAAAAAAAAAAAAAAAATGTTGTTTCTATCTTAAATGCATTCTCACTTGATTTTATTTCATTTATTCATTTATGCAATTCAATTGACCGATTTAAATTTTCGCATGCAAACAGATAATGAGCGTTAAAAAAATATGCCCTGGCAAACGAAGCGAGTACCGTGTGAAAACAGATGGAAAACCCGAAAAATGTTCAGACTTTATTCCATGACGGCTTCGTTTGTCGGCTGGTGGCGCCTGGTTGGTAGGTCCTTGTTGTCCTTGTCGTGTTTTTTAACAAACATATCATTGATATTTGCGCCGGCCATTGTCATTGCTGTTGTAGTTGCTGCTGCCGAAGCCGAAGCTGGTCGCTTGTAAATGAAACTTTTTGCCCAACGACATTGAAAGTTACGAGGGGCCTTCAATTTGAGTTGCCAACAGAAACGGCTCTATAAACCCATTCCACCCAAAAAAAACCCCACTAAAGTGCCGCCAGAGATAAAAGGGGGGCGAAGGGTTGAGCAGTAAGAGATGGGGCTTTTGGGGGGGGGGGGGGACTGAGTCACAGGTGCCTGGTAAATCTGTTTTTTCCTTTGGGCGGAGCTGGCAAACAGAAAGGGTTGAACTGTGTTTTCCGTGGCCGGGAAATGCTTAGCAAGTTGAAATGGATATTTTAATTGTTAAAACGATTCGGCGCAGAGTAAACAAATTAAGAAATTCATGATGATTTGTTACTTCTGCCACGATTATTAAGGGTTAAATAAATAGTACGAAATAGCTTGGCTTCTCAAGAACGAATGCCCATCAAAGTTGTTTTTTAAGTTATATCCGCACTTCATGTGAGTTTAATGCAATTTATGTATTGTAATAATAATATTTCTCTTGGTTGGCAAAATTAATTAACTAACTTAAATTGCGACGAGTCAAAAGGGGCTTTATTTATCTCAGCTCTTCGTGTTTCTTTGCAGCTTCTTGGTTTCGTTGCACTTGCTGCCAAAGTTGACCATAAAATGCCGAAAGTGCAAATTGATGAAGCCACTGAGCAGCTCGGTAGTGCCGCCAAACCCACTGCCTCTTCCTCTGCCACTTCCTCTTCCACTTCCCCTTCCCCTTCCACTTCCTCTTCCACTTCCCCTTCCACTTCCCCTTCCACTTGCCATCTCATTATCAACGGGGCAACGCATAGCGACTGAGCATGACCCAAAGGTCTGGCGCCCTTCCATCGTCTCCTTGTTACACATTTCTGCTGCTGCTCGGGGTCACCAACCAAGCCACCATCCTCGTCGGACCCCCTTCTGTGCCCCAAGGCCGTCTTTGGTCCGAATTTTTGGTCCTTCTCGGCTTTCCGTTCCCTTTTCAGATTTTTTTTCCAGCATTTGTTTTAACTTTTTGGGCTTACTCCTTGGCCTTTCGCATGTGTGCGTGTGCGTGTGTGTGTGTGTGTGTGTGTGTGCTGCTTATTAAGCACGCAGTGCGTGAGTGTATGTGTGTGTGTGTGTGTGGGTTCAGTGGCACCCGAAGGGTTTGTATTAAGTGTTCAGGGTTTGAAATGCCCCCGTTGAATGAACACCACCAACGCCACTGGCTGGGCCTCATACATTTGAGCGGCTGACTGCCATAAAAACAAATTTAATTTACGTAATTTTCAGTGAATGTCTACATCAGTTTCAGTTTCATTTTCAGTTTCAGTTCAGGCTGTTTGAAGTGCGGTCGCTTTTGGGTCAGCGGCTGTGGGTGGAAAGTGTGGGTGGAAAATGTGGGCGGCAGTGTGGGTGGCCGGCTGAGTAACTACCCATTAGCTTTCCCGCTTTCCCTCTCTCTGTTCGCTGGCTATCCTCCTGTGTAAATAAATGTAAATTGTTGATTAATTTTTAATAATGCTCATAAAAGTTGAACAATGTTGTTAAGTTGTTTGCCCCATTCGACCGCTGAGTGCGTGTGTGGGTTGGTCTGTGTGTTCTTGTGTGCCTTTAGCACTAAGCAACCACTTGATCCTCTCGGAAAACTCCATTCACTTACCCCTTTTTGGTAATTGAGGCTTCTTAATTGCGCTAATAGCCGTTGAATGGCGACATTTTGATTTTCAGCTCATGGGGTTTTTGGGTGGAAAAATTACCAAAAAGTCCCATTGGCTTGAAAGTAAGGTTTGAAGTTCAGCGAAGGGGTTCATTGACAACTAATTCATCTCCATAAAACTGTATGTTTGGTTGATGTGTGTTGGAGATCGTTGGTGTACGATTTGTACTCATACAACGATGCTGTTGTAAGTTTTAAGTATGTTTGTAACAATTATTGATCAGCATCGTATTGACTTTTTTATATATTTCACTGTATTTTAATGTGCGTTGCTGAAAGTTTAAAAATATCACTAGCTTGTTGTTGTTGAAAGTTGGTGAGCATTTTTGAGTTCATACTAATATCTTAAATTTATTGATAGGTTAACGTATAACATAGCTAAAAGTTGAGATTTAAGGCGCACCTGTTTTCGTTACTTGAATGGTTTAAAGCAAAGTTGTGCCATCGGTTATGTGCCGCATTTGCATGCTCAATCTTCCGTTCCACTTACATTACCCTGCTACTTTTTGCTCAAATTTGCATGCAAGTTGTTTGCACACATTTTGTCGCTGCCCCAATCCGCTAGTCTTTTCTACACTATTTTGCAGCACTTTTGTAGCACTTTAATCGGTGCTAAATTATGCAATATGCACTGATATATGAGCTTAATGGTAGTATAAGATTCAATTAAAATATAACAACTTTAAAGTTGCTGACACTGTTAGAAAACCCGCATGATTCTCTGATAGATTTTTAAGCTCATTTAAAAATTTTAAATTGAATAATGTATGCTTCACTGTAACGTTTTTACCTAACTTTATTTTGCATTTAGCTCGACTTCTTCCTGTTCTTGTTCTTGTTTTTGCTTCTGGCGGCGATGGCCGCAAACTGCGTGCAACTTCAACTTAATAATACAAAAAATCTGCACTCTTATTATGCCATCAACAATAAAAACAAGCCACCGAGAACAAAAACAAGAAACGAAACAACAAAACGGCGACGTCGAGGAGGCGGCAACAATAACAAAACAAACTTTGTCGCTCTGCATGCTCTGCAAAAAAAAAAGAAAAACGAAAAAAAAAAAAAGAAAAAAAAAATAAAAGAAAAACAAAATAAAATAAGGCAAGAGCAAAATTGCAGACGCAACTTTTAAAATTTGTTGCTGCCTTTCGCTGGCCGCGACAGGACAACTTGATGTCCTTGTCTGCCGCTGACGGAGCAGCGGGCGGACTGGGCGCCAAAGTGGGCGGCTATGTGGGCATGGTGGGTGCTGAAAGTGGAACAACACCGCCGCTCGGAGTTCATCTCGCTGGCTTCAAGTTAATGGGCATGTCGGCCATTCCAAGTTTCAACAACAACATGCCACACTTTGACTTAACTAAATTATCTGTAAAAAGGACATCAATTAAATCATTTTTATTATTTGAAGTATTGAAAAATTCGAAAATATGCAACTTTTTGTTTAGTTTGCTTAATGGCGTCACGCCTGCGCTCGCCCGTCGTTAGTGGAAGTGAGGTTATGTTCGAGTTTGCGGGTAGTCGCGCGTAATGATGACGTCAGAGCGGCAGGAAGTCTTCATTGCAATACGCTGCGTGTTGACGGTTTTCCGTTGATTGCTGGCCCAGTGACCCACTTGCAATTTAGCTGGCTTCAGCCGGCCGCTCCCACTGTGTTCCCAACTGTCGCATGTCCTGGACCTCTTCCACCCCTCACCCTCAGCCATCAACATCATGAAAAAAAAAATTTGCATTTCAAACTGTGCAACAAAAGACGCAGGAGACGCCATTCAAGTGAGAAAACCATCTTGAATTGTCTTTGTGTCTACGGTGTTTTTCGGCTTTTCATCTAAGAGCATTTAAGGGAATTTTCCGGTGAAAATGCGCATGCTCATTCAATTCTCAAGTGGTGAAAAGCTTACTAGCCACAAGCTTTGCGAAGAGAGTGCTTAACGTTTTATTTGCCAATTAAATACAATTTTCTTTCGATTTTGGTCCACGCGGCGTATGAGCGATTTTGGCTTAGAGTGTGGTGAAAAGACATACAAGCCGCTTCGCCAAGTGCTGCTTATGATGATGATGATGATGATGATGATCAATAAAAAATAAAGACGAAATAATAATAGAACAATGTATTGGGCTATATTGGGCTATATTGGGCTATTGGGTTTTCCTTGCGAAACGAGCGTATCCGATCGGCGTGGCAATATCGATGGCCAAAACTTTCGCCCAACGGAGGGCACTTTAAAGTTGACTCGAAAAACCGAAAGTTTGGCCGGCAAAGCCAAACAAGATGGAACAAGTGGAATCATTTTTCCTGTTTGCCCTCAAACTTTCGCTGCTGTCGATGGTGCTCGTCGCCGGCTCGAGTGTTTACTGTACGGGCACAACATGGCTCAAGTTTTCCAAAAGACCGATTTTCGCCAAAATGCTGTGCAAATGCCAGCGGGAAAAGTGGGCAAGATCTTGCTATTCAATTGAGCGGCGATTTAAGTTAGCGTCCAATGCACTAAGCGAAAAGCTGTAAACTAGGCTGCTTAAAGTCTAGTCACTAGCTTAAATATCTCAAGAATTTGATTATAGATTTGCAGACATCTTTTTTTCTCTCATTTCATGTCTTCTATCCGATTTCTCTCAGTGCCTTCCTTAATTGCAATCCTTAACGCCATCGTAATCTCAATCTCAATCGCAATCGCAATCTCCATCTCTTTCAGTTGCTCAAACAAAACGAACGCTTGTTCATTATGTTTGATGATGTCCGTGTTGCTGTTGTTGCTCAAAGTTGTTTGCTTTTGGCAAGCTGTTTGTTTATTTAAAGCAATTGAAAATTAATTAATTTACTTACGTAACCGAAACTGACACAAGTGCAAATAAATGTGCAGCACACAGTGCGAGTAGTTTGCTGCCGTGCAAAGTGTTGTTGCTGTTGTCAGTTAGCCAGACACTCTCACACACACACACACACACACACCAATACAAAGACAGAGTGGAAAATCTCTGGCAATGACAATGGCAGCGAGGCGTTCAACTTGAAGTTCTGCTACTGCTGCTGCCAAGCAAGCAAAGTAAACACACAGCTCGCAAAATCTGGGCAAAACAAGTGGGCGGCTGGGCGGTGAGCCCCGGGCGTTGGGGGCGTGGCAGCGGTTAGTTTTTGAAATTTAGTTGAAATTATAATGAAGCTAGAAAGAGAGAGAGAGTGAAATGGCAGTGCATTAGGTGCAAATGAAGTTTCAAAAATGGCGAGCTCGCTGTTCGCTCAAGATCCGCAAAAATGTGTCAAAAAATGCAGGAAAGTGTCACATTTTTCGCTTAGTTTCGAAAATTTTTAGCTATTTTTGTTGCAGTTACAAATTTGTTGCGGCGTCTGTGCAACGAAAATTGCACATCAAATAAGACGTTTAAAGTGCATATGAAATATGACATAGTTTTATGCATTTCACAGATTAAAGGTGAGCTCTCAGTAGATATTAAATTCAAAATGTTTATGCAACACAATGCTGGAAAACATTGCATTTAATTGGATTAAATATTTAAATGCTGTCCAATTCTATTAGCCAAAATGAAGCTGAAAAGCGTCGAAGTGCTGCAAACAATAAGCAGATTAAAAATAAAATTATGAAAGAGGCTTACGTATTTTCGGCAGATTAACGTGGCTTATTTGTCTGCGTTTCCCTAATTTATGTCGGCCATTAAGTGCGTATTTGCCAAGCTAAATTCAAAATCTAGTTGTTTTTTTTTTTTCGTAAAGTTAGGCAATTAAACGATTTACGTTGGCTTAAAAACACACTCTTCTTTGGCAAAGAGTTTGCCAAATTGGTTGGTCGCCTTGAGCCAAACTTTGTGCTTTTGGTTTGTTCGTCTTTCCGCTGCTTCACTGTACTGCCGTGCAGCGGAAGAAGAAGAAGAGGAGTAGAGCTAGCCAATGAATTTTCGCTCAACATGATTTGCATAGAAAAATTGACTGCAGTTGCAAATATAAACTTTAAACTATGAAACTATATGAAAATATTCAGAATTGTAATAATTCCACTTTGAGACAAAAAAAAAGCTATATTTTTGCTAGAAATAATACTTGTATAATTGTATTTTAATGTGCATATTACATACATACATACATACATATGTACATAATCCCCATTGAGTGGCTTCATGTGTTTGTTGTTGCTTTCGCTGTTTTGGGGATTCTTTCTGCACTCGTTCTGCTTTTTTCTCCTCCTGCACCTTCTTTTCTTCTTGCTTCCTCGTCGTGTTGTTGTTGCTGCTGTGCTCGTTGTTACATGACAAAAGCTGACGCGTCATCATTATCTATTGTCTCCTACAAGTTGTTGTTGTACACGTTGTTGCAACATTCGCCACCCGCTGCGAAGTTTGTTGTTGTTGTTTTTGACAATACTAATCGAACTGCAAACTAGAGTTCTGCTTTAAAATTAACGTTGTATTCAAGTGTAGGTTTTTAGTTTTATCTTATAGTTTTTTCATTTATCTTATTTGTCATAACTGCCCAATTTCACATTCAAAATGTTCACATTCTATGCGAACTGTGCGAATTTCAAATTGGAGCCACTTAACTGTAATGAGAGCGCAAAGAAAAGAGCGAAAGAAGGAGCGTATGAGAGAGCGCTCCTTGAGTAGCAACAACAACAACAACATCCATGGGAAACTGCATTGGCAACTGTAAATAGCAATTGCGAGAGTCAAGCGCTCTCTCTTCCTCTTTCCATCGGTGCGCTCGATCAGTTAAGCACGCGTCGCATTAACAACGGTGATTAAATTAACGTAATGTGTTAAATCGTGGCGGAAAATGTTTAAACGCGAATATTAAATCAAGTCGCAGTGTTCGCGAGTGCAATTTTGAAAGTGCGATGCGTTTTAAGTGTCTAAATGTGGTGCATAGCTAAATTGCTGGAAGGGGTGCTCCGCTGGAGCCGAAATTTAATGCGCAATAAAATCGCTGGAAGGGGTGCTCCGATGGAATAGTGTGATGTTCGTGTTGGAAAACGTCGAGTTGTATGCAATGGAAAGTGGAGTATGAAACGCCGACGAGTTGAGTAAATTTGAAGATGCTGGTAAGGTAAGTGAATGCGCATTTATTTGTTTCTTATATTATTTTATTGGACTTTTGCTTAAAATTTGCTAGTATTTTAAATTGCCTTATCTTTAAATTCGTATTATTTAATATTCAGCCTTTCAATAGGCCGGCCGCGTGTGTATCCAAAATGAAATGAGGCAATATTTCGACTCTTAGCGGGTGCTTTTAATTTAGTTTACTGGCAACTGACTGATAGTTGGGATATTCAGTTAGTCAGTCAGTCAGTCAGTCAGTCAGTCAAGGTTCAAATTAGTTGGAGGCCAAAAGTCGAAGAAGTCGAAGTCGTGCCTCTGACAGTCGAGAGTACGTGACGCTTGAGTTGCCATGTCCTGACGTTTGACTATGCTGATGTCTTCATCGTAGGGCATCGCCGCCGCCGCACTGCCCCCATTTTCCCGCCGCTTTTCCGACGCCTTTCCACACCCATGTACCAGCGCACGCTCAATTGTCTCATTTCATTGTGCTGCGTGTGCGTGTTCGTGTGTGTGCGTGGGTGTGTGTGGAGGCATAGACCAAAGACGAAAAAAAAGGAGTCAAGGCATAAGGAAAAACTATGGAAAAGCGCAGCCGCTTCTCTACCGCAGGCACGCACACTTAGACAATGGAAAAGTGGGGTAGACAATCGGACAAAGGCAAGTCAATTTAATTTATTTTGTCACTTTTGTTGTTTGATAACGAATTGTTGCTGCTGTCGCCAGAGTGACATGTCACTGGCACTTTCCCGCCCACTTTTCGCCGCTTTCCACCTACTTTTCCGCCCAACTTGGCACCCTTTCCTCACCTTTGCACCACCCTGCCCGCTTTTGTCTGCCATTTGCTGACGCATTTAAATTTCTGTTTGCACTGACATTCGACAGCGATTGACTGACATTCGGTCGGTTGAGGATGCGACTGCCACAGGATTTCACAAACGGACTCAATTACCCAGCTGAAAAGGGAAAATCGCGGAATAGCGGAGCAATGCGGAAAAGAGCAGGAAAGTCGGAAGAGATCGGTGGCAAAGATGGGTGGTCGATAAGCCAAGGTCAAAGAAAGTTAATTAACGCGTGATTGTCGGTGGAAAATGAGAAGATCGACTGCCTTTTGGCTCGCAAAATATCGTATGCATTAAAAACACGAGCATACCTTTCTGATAATAAATAATGTAGAAGGGCTTTCACATGAGCAACTGCAGCGCATACCTTCCCTTTGACTTCTTTGGCATATCAATGTTGCTGTTGCACACAAATATCGTAGTATCTAGTGGCTATTAAATTTAATTTGGCAGCGCATTCAAGCGCACGCGAAAACTGCCAGCAAAATTGTAATGCACAAATTCAAATGGAAATTGATTTGATTTTCATATTCTGTCGCAGGTCATGCGAAATAAAATATTTACAATTTAATTAAAGTGCAAAGCTGCCAAAAAACATGATGGGCAAAATGTCACTGCCCACGCTGCGTGTGAGTAATATTCGTTTTGCCTCTGCTGTACCCGGTTACACATACGCAATGTTGACATGTCACGGCGCTCCTTTCGGCCATAGGTCAACTCCTGTTGACCTTTTCGGCTTATGACTTATGCAGGAAAAATCCAAAAAAGGAACGAACCGATGACTAAACGGGGGAATGAAAAACGTTCAAAACCCAAGGAACTTTCAATGTTGCAAGTGCAACTCGGCAAAGAAAAGCTGAAAGGGAGAAGTAAAACGTAAAGGCGGATTCCAGTTGGGTCTTATGATTCACAACTGCCAACAGCATCATCGATTCTTCTACAAATTTATCCCAAAAGTTTCGTCTCAAATTTATGTACTGCATTTCTGAAGACATCACTTTTACATCAGCCCCAAGGCACCTGGAATTTTTCGCATCTTCTGCGTTTAGTTTCCACTTTCTGACCAACAGACCAGTTGGGTCAGTCACGTTTGCAAATTAAAATTTCAAAACGTTCTTATTACGAATTCCAAGCCACCAAAGCTCATATTACACACATTTACAAAGTTGCATCTTAAACTTTAAACATGTTTGTTTAGTTATTTAAGATTTCAAGTTTCTCTTAAGTGCTTCTAAGAAACTTTTAAAGGAAAATCTCGAAATAAGTACATTTGCTGTGTTGTCCAGTGTAAGTCGTGCTCTTATGTTTCGCTAAAGAAACGAGGCAACTCAAGCGAAAAGGTTGAAAAGTCAAGCCGCTTGATGAGGGATTTTTTTGTTGTTGTTTTTTTCTGAGGAACCAAACTGGAGATTTCATCATTTTGGTGTCTCATTCTCTGGCTCATAAAGCATTAACACGTCCCTTTTTTTTGTTGCCCTTCACGTTTTTCTTCGCCATTCCTTCGCTGGAAAGTTGGTGCGTTTCGCGCCCCGCAGCGCATAAATTAATAAAGTGTGTAATTACAAAGTTCATAAACTTCGCAAACGCTCATCTGCCATACATGACCAGAAGCAACAATAGCAAAAGCAACATCAACTTGAGCAACATGAACGCGAACAGCGGCAACATCAACAAGGGACTCGACTACCCAAACTCCTTTCGCAATGTCGCCTTTTGTTTTCCTGGCAGCAAGCAACTCCTTGAATTTCGGGCAGTAAGGAAAAAAGATGCAATTTGTCTGGGGCGAAATCCAATTAAAATTAGAGACTAACAAATTATTCAACAGATTTTGGATGGATTAAAAGCTAAACTACGTGGACCGGCTGTTTCAAAACTACTGGGAAAGTTTTTGAATCCGGTGAAAATTCAAGCTACAAGTTCCAACTGCTATATAGTTTACTTACTTTATTATATTAGATGTGAGAGGGGATATCCTTGGGATATATATGAAGCAATTTGTATGAGGGCATTTTCTATTCGTTCAGCTTGTTTAACGAAAATTTCCATTGTTGCTGCTTTGCCACTCAATTATTTCATTTGGTTACACCCATTTACACCTGCCCCCTTACGCCCCTTTAACCCGCCGTGGCCACGCCTTTTTCTAGCTCACAGCCCTTTGAAGCTCGTTTGGGTCTAAAGGTGCGAATTGTTCGCCATTCTGCATATTTTATGAGCTAATTAACTGACACACGGCTAACGGTGGCCCATTGGGAAATACCCCCCCCCCCCCTCAACACTCATATTCCCTCTTATTTTCCTTGTTCTTCGGCTTCTACACCGCCAGCTGGTTTAGATTCGGGTAAATAATAGTCATAAAGTTGTGTATTTTGTTATTGTTCGTGTGGTTTCTGGTTTCTGTGGCGTTGGCAAAAATTTGTACAAATATTCCACACAGGGGGGTCAGGAAGGCAAACAAAAAAGAAAAAAACCGTGTCAAAAGTGGGGAAAACACCGGGAAATTAAGCTTGTATCTCTAATTAGCTGAAAATACATGCATGCATACATATATATATACAGTATACATTTATACCAAAAACGAGGCACTAACGTTGTGACAGCAACTAATAGGTGCGTAAACGATGTTTTCCACAGCATACTTTGCGGCGACTTTTGGGAATACGTCCTGGAAAATTCTAGGGAAAGTGGAAGCGGAAAAAGGTGAGACAAAGCTCGGGTAGCTCAGCAAGTGACATGACTTTTCTGCCATAGCGTGTTCATCATTCTTCAACGTTTTCCTCCCGACCAGCTGGTTTTTTTTCGCTTCTCTGCTGCCTCACCATCGCCGACTTTAACCACCCACTTTCACCGCCCACTTTCAACCCCCTGGGTGCGCTCGTTATGCGCGTGCATGTAAAACATTTCCGTGTTTCCGCTACAAAAACTTTTTTTTGGCTTTTGCTTTTGTTTCAAAAACCCAGCGCGCACACACACACACACACCAACTTTGAACACTCTATATACAGAGTCTTTCAGTTTGAGGCCCTCAGATGACAGGGAAATCTGATAATTGATCGATGGATTGAAAGGAGCCAATTACCTGCTTCCTAAAGGTTAAATAAAGTAGTGGAAAACCATCAACGCAGTAAAAGTTATGATGTGTTTGAAAAGTTAGTGATATCTTCGAAGTACATTGTATGTATGCGAATTTTTTGCACATCTCGGATGCCAGTATGCAACTGATAATTTCATAATATCATAATAATCATACAATTGCTCATTAAAATATTTAATATCAAGTACAAAATGCCAATTCCTTAATCCGCCACAATTAACGCTAAAAATGTGACAGATTTTAGAAGCGACTATGGAAAATTTCCCCGACAAATTTCCAATTATTTTGCTACTGCATTCAAGTTTCGTTTCGCTACTTGGTGAATTTTATTACAATTTTTTCCGCTGCTCAAATTTTGTATTTGTATTTTGTTGTTTTTATTATGGCTTTTGGCTTGGCATCTGATAAAGAGGAAGAGAGAGGGAGAGAGATGAACTGCTGGCGAAAGAGAGAGAGAGAGAAGAGGAGAGCTTAGCAAAAACATCGTAAATTTGTGTATAATTTGAGGTTTTTTCTTTGCCAAACAACAGCAGCGGGAAAAACAACAACAACATCAACAACAACAGCATCATGGATGTAGCACCTAGAAAAATTCACCCCACTGAAATTCTTGAGACTCCCCCCCTATTCCCTTATATACCCTCAAACTCTCGCAGACATTGTTTTGCGGGCAAATATGTAATTTAAATTAATTTTTGTTTTTTAAGCTTTTCTCATAGACGATGTCTGTTAATAAAATGTTGCCACCCATCCGCTTTTCCTTGCCTGCATCCCTCGACGTTTCCCTGCACCTGCTGCCGCCTCTGATTTCACCCCCTCTTTACCGCCTCTTTCTGCGTTCCTTTTGCTCAGTTTCCTTCTTGACTCAAACTTTCTTCATATAAAGTTTTTTTTGGCAAAGTAAGCAAAAGATGCTGGCGTCTTCTGCTTCGCCGTTCTTCTCGCCACTCATGATGAAATTTTTGGGAGTTAACCGGCATCACCTCCTCTTCAGCCCTTTTGGGCACCACCCCCTCTTATCTATGATGCATCTATGCGTGTGTATATATAAATATTTGCATGTATGTGTGTGCAATGTGGGCGTGACCATGCTGGCAATTGTATAATTTTCATAAATTACGCTCCATTAATTTCTGACGCGCCACGCCCCTTTCGCCCGTTCGCCCCTTTTGGCCCGCCATCATTGAGCCAATGCAAACACTTGACGGTGGCGAGAGAGGGTCGGTGGCAGGGGCAGGGGCAGAAGGGTTCACAGTGGCTCCAGAAAACGCTTATCAATCTGCATAAAATTGCTGGGCAAACAAAAGAAATGGAATGGAAAATTCCGAAAAGTCTTGAACAGAAAGAAAAGCGTTGCGTAGCATTGTAAAAGTCATTTTTGTTCTTCAGCTCAGATGGTTTCATTCGGAATTAAATTCTTTTGTATTTAATTTAGTTTGGTAAAATTTTAGCCACACTTTCAATAGTTTTCATCCCACGGTGCCTTGATGGTCGCCAGCTGCAGTTGGCCACCGCATTTTGAGCATTAATAAGGCGGCCACATTTTTCTACCCGGATTAAGTGCACAGTGGGCAGTGACTTCGATGTCAACGCTGGCAGCGCAATCAAAATTATAAATTACATATTAAGCTCCCCAGCAGCAGTAATTGCCCTTGTCCTTATTTTCAGCTGCGCTACCCAGATTTTTACCCACCAACCAACCAACCTCGTTTTTCGCCACCCATTTATGTCCCCATTATCAGCGTCATTTGGAACACTTAAACTTTTGCATTAATCGAGGGTCGTCGCAATGGCGGGTGGGGTGAACCCGAGGGATGGGAGTTGCACTCGCCAAGGGGCGTGGCATGGCCCCTTAACTTGGCCAGTGACCAGTTAATTTGGCTCATTTATTTCACTTGGCTTTTGGGTCTGTGGGGATTTTTCCCAATTAAGAGTTGGATAAATTATCTTTGGTTGGGCGAGGTATTACAAGAAAATTGCTGAGACCAATTTAAAAAAATTCAAGTATTAGTTATTTTTAAAAAAAATCTGACCCAGTTCCAAAAAATCTTTGTATATGTTTTTTAGGAATTGATATTAAAAAAAAAAACACAATTTTTTATTATTATTATTTTCTTTAAGCAATCGAGTTAATCGGTGGACAGTTTAGGTTATGCCAATCGGTTAGAGATGTACGACATTCGAGCGACCAATTAAGTGCTGTGTTATCGTTCAGCCGCCCCCAATATATGTAGGCCAGAATAAATGGCATCGAAAGGAATCGATAAAGTGACAGGGTAAATCGAATTAAAATTAACATTTTCCGCCCGCCACATTGGCCCGAAGCGAAAATCCACATGTGGAATGCGACTGCTTTTCTCTCTCAATAAACTTCATTAAACCGATTTCAGTTGGACAACTTTGGTTACAATTCCCAAATTCGGTGGAAAACGAGGGGGTAAATGGGTTAACCAACATTTATATATGCATGTGTAAGAATTCCATCAGTTTGTCTGTGTGTGCTTAGTCTAATTGAAACGGATGACCGCAGGATCGGAAAGGGACGGGCATAATGCAGAAGAAAGAGAGGGCAGCGTGATGAGTAGAGGACCATATTCGGACATAGAGATGTGAGAAGCGAAATGTAATAATAATAATAAGCTAAAGTATTCTAGAAATTTCGGTTTAATATGAAATACAAAAAAAATGTGAAATTTTTTAAAAATTCAAATCGATATAGATATATGCCATCGCTAATGCCATGGGCCATTTGATTTCATGTTTTAATAATGCCAACCACAATTCCATGTTTTTACGTTTCATTCCATGCCATTTCATTCCATTCCGTTTCATTTCATTTCATTTCACTCCGTGCGACCCCGTGATCCTTTGTGTCCTTGTCATGTCGGTTGGCATTATTATTACGGATTTACCAGTGAAGCCCATGCCGAACACAAATCGCTGAACAATGGATGCCACTAAATATTAAATATTTATAGCCATGCCCCCGAGCTCCGGCTTATGGTCGGCCCCTCCATCATTGTCAGCTGCATTTTATACATATATGTATATATAGTATATATTCTCATTTTACAATTTTTATTTTCCATTACACTTTCAGCCTTATTTTGCGTTTTTGCAATTGCATTTCTGGTCCGTTGCAGGCAAAATGTCAATTTTTATTAATTAAAATTGCCGCAAACGGAAACTGACAACTGAAAGGCGGTTAAAATTTCTCCACATTTATCCGCAGCGCAGCCCTATCGTTCTTGTACCGTTGAGCTCCATCATTTAATATGCACAAAATGAATAAAATCAAAATCAAATTGCATTTACCATTTACCCATTTCCACATTCACACATTTCGACGCCGCGTCACACGAGGCGTATGAGTAATGCCGCAATACGGCCTTTTTCTGCCCATTTTCCTTTCGGCTGTTTATGGAGCCGAGTTAAGGCTAATTATGGCACATCAACGACAAATTCAGGCGTGCCATATCACATATGCATTCAACTCTTATATACACATATATATGCATTGCCATATATATGTATTTATATGTATTTATCAATCAATTACGAGGAAGGGGAAAAGCAAGCTGGCAATCATAAAACTCAGTCGATCGTGCAATGAATAATTTCCGCTTTAATAAATTTTACAGCGCAAGATGCGATTTGCTGTGTGATTTCAGTGCCAGCAATATATATACATAAATATAAACATATATACATATATTTATATAGCCATCTTTGAATATATATATAGATATCAGCGATTGAAGTTTTTATTTAATAACGTTCGAGAGGAGTTTATACCATATCTCTCTTTATTTGACTAGCTTAAATAATTTGTAGCATATGAGGCGTATACGTAATGTGTTCGGTTAAAAGATTTTGCCATAAGTAAAAAGTATATACTTGCATAACTGGCAACTGGGTATCTTTAAATTGATTTTTATTCCCCATCAACCCAGACATCTGTGAAATGCTACATTTGTGTATATGTATATAAGGCAGATGATGCAGGGATCCATGGTCCTTCAAATATTTATGGCAACATGCGAGCTGCAGCACTTGGAGCACTTGAGCCATTTTCGTTGCACCATTTTCCGACAGCAGTTGACAAATGTCGAGAGATGGTCGGAGGGTGAAGTCAGCGAAGGGGGGGGGGGAGAGAGGAATATTGGATATGGTATGTGTGATATGGAATATGGGAAATCAGCGGGAATAATCGGTGGCACTAAGTTCATTTCAGCAAATCCACAAATGGATCGTTAACACTTTCGGCTGGAGCAGGAATTGAAATGTGTGGTTAGATGTGATGTGTCGAAGGATTTGTTTTCCCCTTTTTTTTGGGGGGAGGAGGAGCGTCTTCTCTCTGCTCCCGTCCCCTATCTCACATTCCCGTCACTAATGGCACTTTAATATTGACTGACTGTCCCAGTCACTGATGTATCCGGGTATCCGGGTTGGTGTATGAAAGTCCTTGCGATGATGGGGACTTGCCAACAGCTGCAATTTTCGTGTATGTCAGACTCAAATGACGATTGCGATGGGACGAATGGCGGAGGGGGACAGTGGAATTTTTGGTAACTACATGCTCGAAACCAATCAAAGCATCGAAATGGAACCCCTTACGCTGGCATTTCAATGAAGCTCGAAATCGAAAAGTTCGCCAAAAAAAGAAGTGTAGAAAATGAATAACGCAAGACGCCGGCGATGGGGACAACGCATGACTGAAACCGAATATGTAATAAAAAGCGCCAAAAAGGGAGCAGCCGAAATTGTGGGTTAAGAAAATAAATATGGGCAGGCCAAGGATACGCGTGTTGCTCGCTGGAATACTATATCAGCGAAACTAGTTCATTGGGGGTCTCAATGGCAGAGATGTATGTACATATATAAGATGTATCTATAAATTGATTTGCATGCTTTCTATCTACTGATCTATGTAACCATTCCAATTTTTGCATCTGCATATCTTTGGTTATTTTTACCTGGTCCGACATTCTTTGTTAATTTCAAGCTTGGCATGCCTTCCAACTTCACAATCAATTGCAAAATTGAATTACTTTAGGTAGACCATTTTTTTTTATTTGGGTTGCCCACACATTCCCCCCAAAATGATATGACAAATCCATGCTAGCCCAAAACTCAGAGACTGAAGCCAAGTGCTACCATCCAATTTGAAGCACATGGCCCGAAGGACCAGTGGAGAAGGACGCTGAAGGCCCAAGGCCCAAGGAACTTCAACTGGAGTTGCAGCTTCAAGATGCTGAGGGTTAAGAAGTGGAGGGTGGTGCTGAAGAGGGGGGAGTGCCGAGGACGTCGCCCACTTGTGTAAATTGTAGCCAATCATGATTTAATAGATAAAAAACTGAAAGAGTTCAAGTGGATAAAGCATAAAGCGTCATGCACACAAAGGGTGGAGGATGCTGATATGCCACCCCCCTGAGGTCATGGGTGGAGTAAGGGGGTTTAGTTCAGGGATTCTGGGAAAACATGCAAACCATTTTAAGAGCTCCCCCAGGATCGATCTCAGCTAAAGCTCGGGCTAATAGTGGCCACCGCAATGGAGGAGCTACGATGATGGGTGGTTCGGGTGGTTTTTTGGGCGTTTCGGAAGAGATTGAAAATGCCAATGGGAAATGGTAAAGGAAACTTCTGTCCTGAGATATTGAAACAAGACCGATAGAGAGCAAGTGAGACGTACGTACGGAATTTGGTGGGGAGGGTAAAAAAAAAAAAAAATAAAAGAAGAAGACGACGAGGGCGAGGGCGAAAAGCAAAGGACAAACAAAGTGCAGGGGAAATATGGATGGCAACCACCAGCCCTTTTGGGTTGGTGGTGGGGCCCGCATGGAAAAGTAAAAACCCTACCAGCCTCGCACGATACGGAAACTCAAGTGGAGTCTTCTTCGGGTTCCATGACGTTGATGGGGCCATCATCCTGGTAGTCGCCTTGAATCGCTGCTGCTGTCGATGACGGAAATTGATAAACGCGCAAAGGGGAAATGTTGTTGCTCATGGAGAGCGCAATCAAAAATCATCCAGGGGTGGCTGAAAATCGGAGATGCTAGTACAACCACATCAATTGCTCGATGGCGGATGGGATGTGGGGTGTGGTGGTGTGTGGGGTGGGCGGCTCACAATGCCCAAAATCAAAATCGAAATCAAAAATTGAGCAGCTTTTGATGACAGCTCAAGTAGCGGAGCGAATGGCGAAGCTTTCAGCTATCGATTACGCAACAACATGGGGTGTTGCGAGTGGGTCGTTCAGCTTGCTTTGGTTTGGTTTGATTTCAAAGGGGATTCCCGCCCATTAGACCCCACTTAATTGCCACCGCAGTGGTCCATGCTTAACCTTTTACATAAATCTGGGGTACATTTCACTGCCTCGCAATTTAACTAAATACAAAACATGCAACATGCAAGCCGCAAACTTTTTGATTTCAATTGCGTTACACCTTTTTTTTATTCAACATTTATTACCAACTGTATGGCATTTATTCATCATCGACTCTTTAAGTCTTCAATTTTGATTTTCTTCGAGCATTTTTAGGAGCGGAATTTAATGGGTTAATGCCATGACCTGAGGCATCAAGGAAGCATGAATTAATCAAATTGCAAAGTGCGGCCAGCAAAGAGCAAAAAATATAGGGGAGAAAACTGAGCAGGCAAAAGAACTCGTGTCGATTAGGCGGCAGCGGGGGGAAAATTGTGGGTCGGGGTTGTGGGGGGCTTGGGGGGTCGGCTGGAAAAGCGGAAAAGCAGCAGCTATGCGCTAATGAGCGACAGACAACACAGAACAAAACATTCAAGACGGGGAAACTTAATACACAAATAGTGTCGGTAGAGAGTAAGGGGAAAAAAAGGTGGGGGGGAATGGCAAGAAAAGTCGAGCAAAGAAAGGCCGAAAGAAGGCAGCTTGCTCACCAAGGAGTTTATTACACAAAAAGGTTATTAAGATAAATACAATATTTCATTGGTCTGGATGGTAAGAAGGGCAAGAGCACGAGCACGAGCCAGTCCAGGAGGATGCTCAAGTCGAGGAGTTCAGGAATAGATGGATCCATTAATAAACTACACTCGACAATAAGTCTATTTTTAAATAGAGTACCCGCAAGAGAACTTTCATAAATACAAATTGACTGCAGCTGGTAAAGCGGACAAAGGAAGCTGAAGATTTCACGCCTTTTAAGCCGTCTGCTGGACACAGATGGACTATCCAATGGCTGTGGCCATGTTGCCAGGACCCATCCACCAGGACATTTGCACTAACGCACTCAACTCAACCTCTCACTCAAAATCCAGCTTTTGGCTGCCAACTTCAACTTCAGTTTCAGTTTTAGCTTCAGTTTTAGCTTGAGCTTCGGCTTTTGGCTAAAACTTCGGTCTGCATATTTCTGCACTCTGCCACTTTTCCGTTTCTGTTTCTGTTTTTGGATTTTTGTTCCTCTATTTTGATTCTTTGCTCTCTGGGCAGCAAAAAAAAAATTGAAACATTTGCATGCAAGCTTGTTTTTCTTTTATACCCTGTAATTGGACTATTTTGGCAGTCGGAAAAAAATGTGTTTTCTATATAAGGTATTTCAATTGGCAAATTGTTTTTGCCTCTCCCTTGTCATAATGGATTAACCAAATTATTTATATATAAGGTGAAACTTAATGAAAGAAATAATCGGATGTTGGTCCATTGCAATAACTTGTGAATTAATAGAATCGGGTTAAGGCCTTGAATCACAAAGTCTAAAGGGTATTTCAAGCATCGGCTATGGCAAATCCCTTGTTGTTTTGCTGTGTATTTTCCAACTTGTTGTTTTTGTGATTTGTGTGGCTTTCAAATTGCAAAATTCGCCGAGGCTGACATTTTGTTGAACAACAAGAACAGAATGGCACAGGATGCGAGGGGCAGCAGCAGCAGCAGCAGCAGCAGCAGCAACAGGGAGTCGCCATGGAAAAAATAAACCCGCTCATGACGCGGGGTTATAAAAATGGATCCGGAGGCGGGGATCAGGGGCGGTTATTGTACGGACGTGGCCTACATCAACATCCTACATCTCCATTGCCCGATCCACGCACAGTTAGGATTCAGGATCCGGGATTCAGAACAACCGATTCTGCAGTGGGAAACAAAAACACAATGCACACAAACCGGGCACTGGAAAAACACAAGCCAATACTCAATGTATTGGTATATTTTTCAACTTAAGCCTCAGTGGCTTGGCTTTTTAAGATTTCTGCATAGAATGCGATTCAGTATCAACGTCTTGGTTCAATTTTCGGCATAACATTTAATTGCAGCATTATTTCTCTCAGTGGTTTCGTGGGCGTGCGGTGGTTATCACGGCAACCAGTTGCTAAAACCCCCCACCGTTTGGCACCCCCCCCCCCCCCCTAGCCCGATGGGCATTGACACCTACAATCCGTTTGAATGCTGCTCTCCGTTATCGCCGCTCGCAATTGCAATGGATGTTGCTGTTGTTGCGGCGATTGCTGCTGCTGAGTTACTACTGTTGCTGCTGCTGCTGCTGATGCTGCTGCTGATGCTGTTACTGTTCCTGATGCTGTTGTCGCATAATTTAAGCCCGAAAGGACCAGCAGCAGGCAGTGGAGAGAAGTTGCTGTTGCAGGTGCCATTCTGGCATCCCGGCATCCTGGCATCCGGAGTTGCCTAGGTGATTGCCATAAAGGAACTGCCATACGTCCGCACCAAGCCGTCCCGCCCACTTGGTGAAAAATCACGCCCGCTCCCTGGTTTTCCCTTTGTGCTTGTGCCTGGGAAATAGATGCAAGATGTTTTGTTAGATAGCGACTTCAACAAAAAAGAAAAAAAACATACAAACAAAAATGAAAATGAAAATGGAAAAAGGGAGGAAGGGAGTGGGAGTAGAGGTGGATGAGGAGGTGGAAAACACCAGTTCAATATTGCCTCTGCCAATACTCTGAACGCCCCCACATTCTGCACTTTAATTCAATGGCTGTATCGACAATGGGGAATTTCCTAATTGGCACACAAAAATCTGTGGTAAATGACGCAGGAAAATTGTGACAATAATGTCGAGGGGCTGATGAAACCAAATAATTGAACTCGACACATTTCGCTTGCATCGTTTGGCTGACAAATAATATTGTTAAATTTCTTCTATATATTAAATTTTAGTAATTATAAAATAATTTCATAATTTATACAGTGCATTTTCAAGACCTTACACTTTTTTCACTTCAAGTTAGCTCAAGTCCTTGATCTCAATTTACGTTGGCAACTTACGAGTATTGGAAATGCAAATTAAATACATATATGCTTATTTAAATATATCTATATATATATATATATATATATATATGACATTCAATAGTTTACCCCTTCTTTGGCATATTTTTCCCCCAATTTTTTCCTTTGCAAAATCCAATTCGCTGGCATATCACAATTGCATCGCAAAGTTTCTCTCCGCACAAAGTACAAATAGAGCAACAGGAAAGGATAAAAAAAAGAAAGAAATGTAATCCTCCGAAAACCAGATCGTTATCCCCCAGACCGCCGCCCATGCAAATTGGCCGCAGGCATTGGGCGCAAAAATTGATATGCATATAACCTGAACAAGCATGTGGATATACATATGTATATCTAGAGGTCTACCAACATATTTCTATATATATATGCTATTTGTTATGCAGTTCGTCGGGTTGGTGGTCAAAAAAATATGGACCGCTTTTTATATACGTAAATTACAGATTCAACCTTTAATTCATTTGTCGAACAAATTATTAAAAAAAAAAAAAATCTGATGAAAAGCTGTTTGAAAAGTGCGTTTTTTGTAAGAAACGTTTTTGTCCATTCCTTGCAATATTTTGGCAAAAACCATACAAATACTTGTTCGAATGTGAAATGTAATATATCGTTGAATTCGTCGTGAAATTTTCAATTGATTGGAATTCAATATGGGAAAAAACATTAAAAAAATTACTGATACCCCTTGAAAATATCAAAAATTTAAACAAAAATTAGTTTTATAAAGTTAGACAAAAGTGATGGGCATCGATGGCATTGGCTGTAAAAATTTGAGCAATATTTATGTGAGCGAAGTTATTTAAGTCGTTTATCGAGATTTTCCGTCCAAAATTAATCGATTTTTTATAATAAAATCGAAAATAATCATTCAAATATTAACTGGAATACCTCGTCAAGCTCATAATTAAATTTATAATCGATCGGCGTTAAAGTTTGAAAAATATTTTTTATCATTTTTTTTTTGCAAATTTTGACGAGCAAAAGCCAAAATTTTGAAAAAAAAAATTTCACCTTTTTATCATATATTTTTATTTATATTTCATCACCTTTTGTAAATATAACGTTAAATGTGTTATTTATTTAGTTTTGTGACCTATTTTGGCCAAAAACCTTTGATAGTAATGTTTTAATCAAAAAATTTCGATTACATAAATTTCTAAGAATATATTCAAATCTATTTTAAGATCAGGCTCTTAAGCTTATGAAACACACTGTCTGCATGCTCACATAGAATTGATTAAACAAATATTTGCATTTGCCTGTGGTCCTTGGGCAGCCCACCTTCCCCTCCCCCCGCACTTGTACGTCCCTGATCTTCATTTTTATTTCATGTTTTGAGTTGCTGCTGCTGCTGTTGTTGTTGTTGTTGTTGTTTGTGACATCGTGTTGTCGTGTGACAAATCCTTGCAATTACCGTAATGCCAGCGGCCTTGAATTGAAGGCTAAATGGGCGTGGCATGTGTGTGAAGAGGGGCTGTATCTGTGTGGATAGAATGAAAAAGTGGTCATACATATGCATGAATTTACATGATGGACATATGTTGGGGGGCAGGTCCTAGAACTTGGTCATTTGATTGCAATTGTGTGTGGGTGTCGGGTGGATGTCCCTTTATTTATGAATTCCATATGTGGTTTATATTCTGCACAAAGTTTATACCACACTACTCTGGTTGAAAACCAGTTTTTCCTGCATCCAAGATGATATGCCTTTTTGTCTTTTAAACCTCCCTTGAAATTAAAAGTGTGTATGCGGCTGCGATTCAAGAGAGTTCTAATTTTAACTCTGAATACTAAGTAGCTAAGCTCTGGATTTGCTTGGCCTACGAATAATCTAGAGTAGAACACAACACAAATAAAAAGTGTTTGTTACACAAGTGTCTATGTTCATAAGTTAAATTGCTTTTACAAGTAGATGAGAAGATAATTTTGGTTTTAAGCACGCAGTTTTTTAAATATCTGTATTCTTAGAATTCAATTTTATCGATATGTTTTATCGATATATTTTTTTTTTGCGCCACTTAGGTAGGATGATAACCCCCTTTTCTTCCGGTGCATTGTTCATTCGTTGCTCCTCGCCAAGATTAATTGCAGCTCCAACCAAGCTGCTTCCTCCTGTAGCCTGGGAATACGATGATGATTCGGCTCCCACGGTAACCAAACATTGGAATGTCCTGCCTATGACAGCAAATGCGAATGGCCTTTTTTGGGTGGTCCGACTTAGGGACTTGGTCCTGGATGCTCTCACTCCCACTGGGAGTGGTTGAGCCCGGGTTTCGAGTTGCAAAACTCCAGCGTCTGCTATGCAAGCTGTTTCCCTTTCGGGTCGCCGCCAGATGATGTAGTTTTCCGCCTACCGTTTTTTGGTCATAAGTTTCCTATTTCTTCACTGGGCTAACAAAGGCATGTTGCCTTTGTTTTGCTCCAGGGAAAAGTATCTGAGGGCTTCAGAAATGTATCTATGTAGCTGTATCTGTTGCTCTGTGTGTCCTGCTTCCTGTGTCCAGGTGACTGCTCGGACAGCTTGATTGATTTGTTGACTCCCATGGCACTGCAGCTTTGGGCCATGTAAAATAATTCTACATTTTGTCCCCATTTTGTTGCCGGCTGACCAAACGATGATGAACGGCCAAGATGCCTTGGCCTTTGGCAGTGGTGGAAATGTTGAAATCTGGCTACTTTTTACCCCTTTCTAATGCGGTATAAGAAGGGTATACCAGGTGCGTTAGAAAGTATGTAACGTTGCACATATAATTCCATCCCTTCTTATAAATGTTTAGATCACAGCACAACTTTGCCAATTATATAATGGAAAATAGGTGCACTTTTTAGTCCGGGCAACTGTTGCCGCTGCTTTGGTTTTTTGGCTTTGTTAATGACCACGGAACAACATTCGGTGGAGCAAAGCTGTCCGGGTTGGTGGCCAGTGGCAAATGAAAAATGGCCACTCCAACTTTTGGACTGCGGTCCTTCCGTAGCAACATAAACAACACGGGAACACGAGCAGCAGCATCACAGGAGCAACATCCTCAACAGGAGGTCGTCGCGTTGCTGCTTTGCTGTTTTGCTGCTTTGCCCATCGCCAAATTGGAAAATATGTGAGTGCTTTTTGATTTTGTTTTCCCTGCTGTTTTGCAATTTTCCTGCCATATTTCTTCGTGTTGCATCCACTCCGTCAGCGTCTTCGTTTGCTCGCTTACCAACCCATACCCACCTTCCCCCCACTCCCCTCGTATTTCACCCTCTACTTTCCTTTTGTGTTAGCCATTTTCCACCGGCGTCTGCCCCAAGTCAAGTTAGTCGAGTTAGAAATTGGAAAATTGCACGGCAGCCCGGACAGGTTTTTGCAACAAACGTGCCAAAGATGCAGCGAAATCTTTCATGGCACTCACGTTGAGCGTTGACAATGACAGCAACACCAAGTGCAACAGCACAACATGACAATAAATAAAAAAAAGAAAAAAAAATACAAAAAAAAAAAAAAAACAGGAACAGGAACCGGAGCAATTGCAATAAAACTAGCTGACATTTTGATAACGAGCATCCCAAATGGCCAATGGCCAATGAAGATTCCAATCTCACGGCATGCGAATTGAAAATTGAACACCCGCATAGATGGAACGTCTCTGAATGCCAGATGTGAAATTTTCACCGAATTTGCCGCTTAAAGAGTTCAATAAAAATGGGAAAAAAATATAAGAAAACTTTTCAATGTATTAATTAGATTAATTCCATGAAGGGTGTCCTTTTTTCCTTTTACTAAATAATCCAAATTCAATCTCCAGTGTCAAATGCAATTTGTTTTCGCCACCTCTTAGCCACTATTCTCACATTTATTTTCGTGGAGACAATTGCAATGAAAGCAAAATATTCATTGCATTTGTCAAGTTCTATTTTAGCGAAATGCCCTGCCCTCAAATACCTGACTTTAAATCAATATCAATCGAATCTATGCGGAATTTAGCGCTCGGCTCCCTTTTCATATATATATATATATATATATATATATATATATTTCATTTACCTTTCCTATATTTTTGATAGCGATTTTCCAGCAGTTTTCCCATAGATTTCCCTCGACTCCCCCTTTTAATGCCACCATTTTGTTCTCTAATTTGGCAGCCATCGACGTGCTTAGCAGTAAAAATATGCAACTGCAGGATTAGGAATGACTTTTACTCCAGATTGGAAGGCTGGCGGGGATGAGGGTGATGGTGTGGTGCTACAAAATCCGTCGAATGGGGGTTGGGCGAAAAACTCTGGAGACAGCCATTGCCGGAGTGCCATTGAGAAGTTTCAAGTGCCGATGCGAGCGGCGTGCAAAAAGTTGGCTGCAGTTGCAGTTGCACTTGGCCCAAGTGGCGGGCGTGGTCATAAAACAAAAAGGGGGGGCGCCGTCAGCCCGAAAAGAAAGGGGTCTAGGTGCACCCACCTCTCTATATAGATATATACACCTGAATCTTAGCTAGACATCGTTGTCATTGTCGTTAGCAAATATACGGCCAAAGAGGATCAAAGAGCGCTGCACGTTCAGAAATAAAAAGAAAAATAAAAAAAATGAAAAAATAAATAATTGCAGTGGCGCAGCCAAATGGGGGTCGTTCGTTGTATGTATGTGTGCCAGTGTGTGTGTGTGTGTGTGTGTGTGGGGGAGGGAGGGAGGTGGCCAAAGGACGAGGTCGCCGGATGCACAAGTATGCGTTTGCAGAAAAGGAAGGAAGTAACATGGGATGGGGGTAGCGAAAAGCAAAAAAAAAGGACGTACCAAAATGAAGGGGGTGCTTGCTGGCATTCGTTTTGAAAGTCAAATTTCCCATGCGATGATGAGGATGTTGATGGGGCGGCGAAAAGGGGGATCGCCGTGCCAGTGGGAAATGCGGGAAAAGTGGGAAAAACGCAGGCGCTAAGCCTCCTTAATGTCATTTGTCATCTTTTGGCCAAGTACCAGAAGGAGCTGCAGTCGGTTCTGTTTGCTATTATGCAAATATTATTTCGTGCCAAAAGCTGCTAGCACGCCCTGCCCGTCCCACCAAAAATCGACAGCGAAGGGGATATTTCTGCTAACCATTTTTCTTGTATTTTCAATGGCAGGAGGTAGGAAATGGTTGTGGATGGAGTGATTAGAGGTGGTAAAGGCGGGAAAGCGCCATATCCGCTGCCTTTGGCCCTTCACTTCACTTCACTTGCATTTTATAATAAAGCAGCAGGAAAAGTTGCTGCTCAAGACAATCAAAATGAAAAAAAACAAAAAAAAATAGACACTTGGCAGTAGCTGAGAGGAGTGGGGTGAATGAAAACAAAAAATAAATGTGCATCTAAAACTTATCGAAGACATTTAACTTCATTTTTTTTTTTTTTTGTCGACAGCGGCACTGGGTGTGGCAACAAAAGCCTGTCAAAGCCACTGGCATTAGATTCCCGACTCAGCCAATAGAGTCCTGCTGACAAAAAAAAAAAAAAATAATAGGGATAAACCTCCGGATGTATCCCCTTCACTTCCGCTAACAACTGATTCCTTCTGTTTGTGATGTTGTTGATAGTAGGGCAAATTAGAGAAAAATGCTTATTATATACTTTTAGAGTGAAAATGTGAAAAAACGAAAAGGCAAACATACTAATTTACTGCCCGAAGAAGCTATTGTTTTTGGAGCAGTACATGAGCCAGCTGCAATTAGTTTCGTAAGCATTTCGCCTTCTGCTGCTGCAATTCGTTTTCATTTACGTCTCCATTGTTGAGCAAGTGTGGTCCTTGAGTTATCAGTAGTATATTGCGCACACAAAAGTACACTTGTCCGGCAGAGATGGGAAATGGGAAATTGATTCGAACTCCTCCGTTGGCAATGTTGAAATGAAATGAAATGAAATGAAATGAATTGACATGAAATGGAACGTGACCAAATTCGGCCACATGTCAATATGCTAATGATGCTGTGCGGTGCAGCCAGCTGCCCGTCTTTCAGCGTCCTTTTCTCCAAGTAGTTTGCACTATTGTTTTCGGCCTTTGAAACGGCAGCCACAACGTCTGCGTGAAAAGGCTTTAAGCAAATGGAATGGCCAGAGAAATGGGACATGTGATGTTGGAGGGCCTTTGTGTAAAGGCCATGTTGTGTAATTGGCGGCCCGAAACGAATTGAAATGGGAAATGGCAAATAAATTGAATGAAACGTGTACCGCACCCACTGGGAGTTGCACAAGGACAAAGTAGTGGGAGCGAGAGAGATGAAGTGAGAGAGAGAGAGAGTGGGAACACAGGTGAACGAGAGGGCGTGGCCTGCTGTTGACCGCAAAGTGGCGTTTCCCTTTCCACATCCGCTTTTCTCACCCACTCCTCAATCTCCATCCGCTTCCGCTTCCGGCCATGGCCATTAAATATTTACCAACAGCACACGAAGGTCACAACGAGGCGGGAAAATTCAACGCATTCTGCATTTCGAAACATGAGGAAAAATGCTAGGTGACTGCAATTCTATCAAATGAGATATGACATTTTGAAATTATCACTTTTTGATAGCAGCTAAGCTAATACAAGTTAACAACTAGTCTCTTTAAACCAATAGATACTCCATACGGATGGAAAAGTACGGACTTTTTCGAATGTGTTTTTCTGTAATATTTTATGCAAATCCTTTTTCAACAGAATGTCAGAGCATTTGCGTAACTTCCTTTTCCTTGAAGTCGCTCTCGGAAATCCTCATAAAGTTGACTGTTCGTTCGTGGGGTTCTCCCCCCTCCCATTGCTTTTATTATTTTTTTTTTTTGTACCAACAGATGTTACCCCCTTCCCGTGCCGCGTTTTTCTTTTTTAAATAACTTTCTTCGTGCACTTCTTATTTTTTTTTTTTTTCCAACCCATTGTTTTCGAGGACAGTGGGGAAAATGCAGAGTAGTCGGTGGCACGATGCCAGCTGAAAGGCAACAAAATCAACAAAGGAGCGGCGAGCAGATAAAGAATTAATTTTGCACAAATACGCTTACATGCTGCGTAATAGTCGAGCGGCAGTTTGCACTTTTCGCCCGATCCTTGCGACTTCAACTATATATATATATTCCTATTCTATATATGGGTGGTAAAATGGATATGTGTGTGTGTGTGAGGCGTGGGGGGGGGGCATGGGGGCCATGCAAATGAAAGGATAATGGAAAAAGGCGGGAGGGAAATTTGTCTGGTTTGTGCATTAAGCGTAAGCTGCAACAAATGACAGGGGGTCGCGGGGCTGGCTAAATGTGAGGGGGGGGGGGAGTTAAGGGGAAATCCAAGGGAAATGTGGGAAAACGGGGAAATGCGAACAATGGGAACTGAGCCAAAGTCCCGCAGGACAATGACAATTTGCGGGCGTTGACAGTTGCCCAAAAAGCATAAAAAAACAGAAATAGTGTTTCATTGTGCATATGTCCACGGGCAGAAAATATGTGTTATCTATCAAAAGTTAAAAAATTGCATTATTTTATGCGGAAGAAAGCACAATCAAGGTTACTTGCATTCTATGCATCCGTTGATGCATCTTTCTTCGACTATTTTATTTTTTTCTTTTCTGTTTTATATTATACATTTTGTACAGTGAGTGCGAACATTTTTGAGTGCGTTTTAGTGTGTCGCAATTGAATTCGTATTCCATAGAGAGAGAGAGAGAGATAAAGAGAGAGAGAGAGGGAGAGACGGCTCTTCTGTTAAGGCAACTTTGGCCCTTGTGGCTAATCCAATTTGCCTTAATTAACCTGCTGAATATTTCATTAATCAAACATTCCCACACACACACACACACTTATCTCTTTCAATTAGGCTGCTCTGACATTTTTACACCCTGTTAGCAAGCACATAAAAATCCCTGCGTCTGCTTCTATGTTTTTTTTTTGTTTTTTTGTTCACATTTCAATATCTTGCATTTGCTCTTGTACTCTGTTGTTTTTGTTGTTTCGTTTAGGTTTCTAATTACTCACCGCAACAGCCACGCCCACCGTGCGCCCCCTTAGCTAACTGGTTGACTGACTTAATTACAAATTGCATTATTTATCGAGCGTCAAAGTTCGTCAAACTGCATAACTCGAAGGACTAAGAGCGCGGAGGGGTTTTCGCAAAGGATCCTGGAACTCGAGGATAATCGACAATCGAATGTGTGACAGGTGGATTAGATTGGTGTCTCGTAAACAC
Source organism: Drosophila melanogaster (assembly GCF_000001215.4). Lineage (NCBI taxonomy): Eukaryota > Metazoa > Arthropoda > Insecta > Diptera > Drosophilidae > Drosophila > Drosophila melanogaster. The sequence continues at coordinate 5,257,647 of NC_004354.4, read as the reverse complement.
TTAGCTCGTAAAAGCAATATAAATTAAATAGTATTAATTAAGTAACAGCAATTTTTTAATAATCAAAAACACCTTGTTATTAAACATTTGTTAATGTTTACTGTTTACGAATTTTTGTGGATTGCAAGTATTTGGATGTATAGAAGGTTCAAAGTATGCATAAATCATGGTGTTCAACAAACCACTGTTTATCCATTTTTGGATATTCACTCGGAAATCCTTTCAAATTTATGTCACCTGGTCAGTTGTAGCTTTCTGCCTCTCTCACTTTCCATCCGCTCGTTCATCCTTTATGGCGGCACCTTTGTGTCGTGTGGTTGGTGGTGCAGTTGGGTGGTGCAGGCTGCCCCAGAGGTGGGTGCTGAAAAGTATGCTACGGTCTGCGCACATGGCACATAATTGAGTGACAACGTGGTCTGAAACATTTGCCAAGCGGACACCGTCAAGTGCTGGCCAGCCTGGCTCGGTGGTTGGGTGGCTCAGCGGTTGAGTGGGTGGTTGGGTGGTTGGGTTGGGGCTGCCTTGGTTGGTTGGCAGCTGATGCAGGGCATTTGAATTTGTAATGAGATTACACACAGACAGAGACGCAGTGCTAGAAGCTATATATCCATATACATATAGCGACTATACAACACCTGCTCGCTGTCTATCTACCCTTCTCTTTTGTACCATATATCTCTCTCTCTCCCTCTTTATCGCTATCACTATCTCTATCTCTGTCTCTTTCCCTGTCTCGGTGGAGCAACTGTTAATTGTGGCCATAATTAAGGTGACCCCGAACCAGTTGGCCATACGCAAAACGTGACGAGCTCATTAATTTTATATGCTTTATTTGCCCTCAACTGTCCTGCTCTGTCCTGCAACATTTCCCTCGCTCTATTTGCGTCCCTTATTTTTACTTACCGTTACTCGTAGAGTAAAAGGGTATACTAGATTCGTTGAAAAGTATGTAACAGGCAGAAGAAAGCATTTCCGACCATATACAGTATATATATCTATATATCTAGATCAAGATCAATGTCCGTATGAACGTCGAGATCTCAGCTTGAGTAACGGGTATCTGATAGTCGGGGAACTCGACTTTAGCATTTTCTCTTGATTTGTCTTTTTTTTTTCGTGAGAGTGCCATCTCTGTCGCTCTATCGTTCCGTCTCGATCTGAGTCCCCAAATTCACTTTGCCTTTTTCCTTGCCTTTTTCTGTGCGTGGGTGTGTGTGTGTGTTGATTTAAAACCCAGATGCAGATGTAAATACAGATGCAGTTGCAGTTGCGGGGATGATGAGCATGATGAGGGCGAACGATGATGATGGCGATGATGACTTCGGGACGTTGTTAGCGCTGTTGCTGCCACTTGGCTGCTTTATGTCATTGCTGGTTAAGCGATGCGTCTAATTTGCAGCTGCTGCCGAAGCTGGACGGCTGGCTCCTCCAAGGCACTACCGAACCCCCTTATCTAAAACTTTAAAGCGCCACGCCCACTTTTCCAAAAGGGGGTAAACATTTACATTTTGTGTTGCGAGCCAGCAAAGTGTAAGAAGGAAAGTGAGAAGAGCAGGTGGCAAAAATAGGATTATAAGAGGGGCTGCAGAAAAACCCAAAATTCAAATTGCACTATATCGCAAAAACAGGATTTGATCGTTCATACTGAAATTCGCCAAATTCCTAAATTTAACTTAAATTTCACTCGCTCCTAGCAGTAGTAAAATTTTATGAACTTATGAGCTTGGAAGATGAGTGTCTGGAAAATCTCACACACTCACACACACATTCGTTGATAGTCGGTATAAAATTGTTTGCATTTACTTTGGCTTGGTTTTAGTCCTGGTTTTTAGTCCTGGCAAATAACAAATAGCAAATGGCAAATGGCGGCGGCTGCCTGTTGACTGCCACCTGGATGCCAGGATAGCAGGATCCATGGATTCATGGATGCTGGATGCTGGGTGCTGGGAGCTTGATATCGTGGTGTTGCCTCTCTAACCGCGTTGCTCGTTAATTTTGCAGCATTTCCGCTAGCAATTTTCAGGCAACTCCCGTCGCCACTTTGTCCTGTGCGTCGTCCTTGTTGCTGTTGTTGATGTTTTTGTTGTTGTTGCTAGCAACCGGAAATGCAGGAAACGGATATTACACGCTCCAGAAAGCTCACAGCGCAGGGGCGAGGCGGTGGGTTAAAGGAAGGAAAAGGAGCTGTGTCGTTGGGCATAACTTGAATAATATGAAAGAGATATGACTTTTGATGACAACATGGATGGCGGCAGCGGCTGCTGCTGCTGCTGCTGCTGCTACTAATGCTCTTGCAATTTGATGCATTTTCCGTGTTTAGACAGCTGCCCCCAAAAGTTGTCCTTAGCGCCTGGCTCTCACCTTTTCTTTTTGGCCCTGCGTCTGCTTTATCTACCTGCGCTTCACCGCGCTCTTCCCTGCCATTTTCCCGCCCAGCTTTTCTGCTTTTCCCGTGCAACTGCAACTGGAAACGCAATTGGGGCGTGCTAAAAGGAAAAAGGAGCCAAGGAACGCGAATGAACGTGGCGCTTTAATTGCTTAGCCCGTGGAATTGTTGTCTCGCTTTTCCATTTTGCCCGCTCTCTATTTTTCCTTTGCTGGCTGGCTGACTGGGATTTTCCTTTTCTGGTTGTTCAATTGTTGGGAAAATGAAATTATTGCAAGCCAGCAGAAATGGGAAAAGTAGGTCACAGCTAAAACAAAAAAAAAAAAAGAGGATTTTGGCCAAGATGAATTGACTTTCCTCCCCACCAAAATAGAAAACAAATTTGGATTTTTTTTTTGTAAGATTTCATTGTTTTTGTTCGGTTTTATTTTGTATTTTTTACTCTTCTGGTTTTCTTTTTCATTTTTCGGTTTTCTTTATTGAACATAATAATTTGGTTTGTTTCGGTTTCGTTTTTGTTACTCTTTTTTTTTTTAATGCTTGCTCACTTTCGCTTGTTAAATTTGTAGCTTAAATTTAATTTGAAATTTTTTCTTCAACGCTTGTTCAACGCGCGACCTTTAATTACTTCCATGCAATTGAGTTTTTATTTCTGTTTAATTATTATTAGTTGTGTACGTTTTTCCTCATTGTGGGTGGTGGTGGGGAGTGCGGGAAAGGGAGGGGGGGGGGGGGGTTAGGGGAATGTGGTGTGAGTGTGTGTTCTTCGTGTGTAAACTTATTTCGTTAGAATTGTAGCGTATTTTAAATTTAATTTTAATATGCATAAATTGTTTGCCCTTCGCCCCGCGCTAGCTAACCTTTTGACCTCTCTTTTCTGCCGCTTCATCGCTTTTCGCTTTATCTTTATCCGCCTTTGTTTATTATTTAATGTGTTTAATTTTCGCTTGCTTTTATCAATTTCAACGCACGCATTTTGCAAAAAAAAAATACTTTTTATTTATATATATCTATATATATAAATGGGTTTTTGTTTAGCAATATTAATGAACATTTATTTCGTAGCTTTATCTCTTTATGTATTTTGTATTTTGCATTTTGTAATTTGTAATTTTAGTTAGTAATTTGTATTTTGTATTTCGTATTTTGCTGTCTTTTGCTTTTGTTGCTGCTGCGGAATAGATTAAATTGTTGTTTTTGGCTCTCATTTGTTTGTTAGTCTGCTATTTAACAATGTTGACAAAATATATACACACATGTATATCTATATATATATATATATATATATATATATATATTTCGATTTCGATTGAGTGTGTGTGTATGTGTGTGTTCACGTGTGTCTGTGTGGCTTTGTGTGTTGTGTGCCTGTCTTTTAGCTTTAACTTTGCCTGCGATTTTCGGTTTTATTCTCTAATTTTAAAATTCCTACCTCCGCCTGTGTAAATAATTATATGAAATAATTCTTGCTCGTGCATGAGTAAATTCTTAAATATTTTTTGTTTCCTTCTTATTTTTGTTTTGTTTTTTGTTGTTTGTTTTTTTATTTATTTTTTTTTTTTGTATTTCTCCTTCATTTCATAACTAGACTTTTTGTAAAGTCTTCGTTTTGTATAAATTTAAAATTGTCAGCCATTTTTGTTGTTTGTTTTTGTTAATAAAAACGTTATGTAATTTATTTATTTATATTTATGTTTTATTTAATACGACTACCGTCTCCCACTTTTCATCCTCGCTAAGTTCTATAAAAAGTGCGTAATTAAAAATTGTTGGCGTCCGCAGTTAATATTCAAATATTCGGTATCATTTCAGTTAATCGCTAAACTTTTTATCCCATATCGTATATAGAAGATACACACGGCTGTGTGCTTAAAAAAAAAAATTGTAGTTACTGCTCCGAGATTGAGAGTTTTCCGCCCCGACTTTTTCATCGAGTTCAAGTTTTCCGCTTTCGCTTCATTGCGTTTCCTTTAATTTGATTTGATTTGAATTCCTTTCGTCCTCCCTTTCCGTTCGAATGCTTTGCTTCCGGCTTTTGTAGTGGGCTTTAAAAATACATTACTCTTAGGACAGTTCTCCATGGATTTATGTACAACATTTAAATTACTAATAGTTGTAAATTTTATTCGTCACCTTCGCTTCGCATCGGTATTTAATTAACTCTCGTGGACAAAAAAAAAAGAAAATCGCAAAAAACTTTAAACGAACTGTTTTGTTTGCCTTTCGCGTGTATTATTATTAAATGTTTATTTAATTTTTCCATTTGCCTGGATTCCTGTTTTTTGTCTTTTTTTTTTATTTTATGTCATTTTAGCTGCTATTTGCATAATGCTTCTTAAATATGTACACACAGAGAGTGGAAAAATCGAGTCTGTACTAAAAGCGAATTAATTTTTTCTGTTTTAAGTGAATAAATTTGGAATGTTTAAGTCCTGTGAAAAGAATAGATGCGAATTAATCGAAAATCAGCTGTCTTATTTTATTTCCTTCGAGCACAAAATCGAATCGTACAAGACACAACAATTAGAGCTGGAGAAAATATAGTTTCCCTATAGTTGTACACATGGAAAACCGGATTAATCTCCAGCCCCACACAACATATACATACATTTACGATACCTATATATTTGGGTTCCAATTATTTTGGGGGGAGGGTTTCTTTTAGCTGGACTTGATTCAATTTGTATCGCTTTTGCGCTTTTACAACCGAATGTGTTCGTTTCTAGCCGTAAACTCTATATATACTTGAAGTATGGTTATAGTAATTGCCTTAGCTCTTGTTTTTATATACAAATCTAATCGGTAAGTGCCAGAGTGGTGCGCCATGGATGGATTGTTTGGTTTTTTTTTTTAAATTATTTTCGGTTAGCGAATCGCTTGGGAAAATCAAAGGCAGAATCTGGGGTCAATATATACATATATGTATATATATATATATATCGATATATATGTACATATATATATATATATAAAACACCTCAGCCTGGACGTACATTGATTGGTTTTGTTTCGAGGAAGCCAATGTAAGGGGGGTAGTAGTAGGCAAATTTTTTGGACGCAATTGAAAATTTTCTCACTTTTACTTAAGAAAAAATACAAACAACAATCAACAGAAGAGGATAAAAAATACAACAACAAAAAAGTACAAAAAACGAATATAGACCATATTTTGATATCAATTGTATTTATTTGTTTTCGCTCTCGTTTCGAAATTAGCGTGCGGTGCAGCATGGCGTATGCGTGATATTTGTGGAACGAGAACGAAAAACGAAATCGCCGCCTTTCGCTTGGATAAGTTTTGCATATTCCGCTTCCGTTGGCGGATGTATATATATATATATATATATATATATATATATACTTTATCTTCTTGTTTATTTATTATTTTCTGTGGCTCTCAGCAGTGTTGATAATTTAGCTGTTGTTTAGATTTTAGTTAGCGCTTTTTGGAGTTAAGTTGAGTGTGTTAGTTTAGCTACAAATGCATATGCGTGTGTGTACTAAAATATCTCGTATCCGCTGTTTGCATCACTTCCGTTTCCTGCTTCTTCTGCCCTCCTCTTTCCGCTCCATTTATCAGCTTTATTGCCTTGGCATTGTCCTTGCTTGGTTACCTTGTGTTTGTGTGTGTGTGTATGGTTATGGAGTGTCTGTGTTTGAAGAGTGTGTTTGTGTGTGTGTGAGAGTGTTTTTGTCACGAAGAACTAACGCTATAATTAAAAATTGGCTTTCTGCTTTCTCTACCGTTTTCTCGTTTTTTGGCCGCTTAGTTTCATTATTTTCTCCCTTTTACCTTTGCGTTGCGCAGCGTTTCGTTTCCTTTTTGTTTTGTTTTGTTTAAACTTTTATGAGAACTTTTGCTACGTTGTTATTATAATGCATGTGGAATTAGCTTTAGGTTGATTTACTTTTAGATTTATTAACTGCTTATTGCGTTTTATAAACACTAACTTCATTTGTCTTATTTCAACTACTTACTTAAGCCGCCAGCTTCTTTCTTCACCTCCTTCTACATCACTTTCTACTTGTTTTGCCTTTGCTTTTGCCCTCCTCCATTTTGCCATAACTTAACATACATTTCGTTAACTCTAGTAAAAAAAAAATGTTCGCATCTTCTGTTCTGTTCCGTTCTCTATTTTTTTTTGTCAATTTTTTTTTTTTGACTGGCTTTCATTGGCCAAACACACACTAATGCACAATTAATACTAGACAAAAAAAAACATAGTTTTGCTTACTAGCCTAGAGTTGTAAAGGTCTGTATAGAAAAAAACCGATTCGCCGTTCCTTGCGCCGTTTTTTTTTTGTTTTTGTAAGTACTTTGTAGTTGCTTTGCGATCGTTTTTTATATTTTATTTCCGTTTCTGTTTCACTTTTCACTTCCGCTTCCTTGGCCGTTGTTAACTGGCGAGTCGTGGATTACTGCAATGTTCAAGTGTCCAAACTTAGTAGCGCTGCTGGTACTCGTGGTGCCAGCGATTGAAGTCGATGTGGAATACTATGATCGAGCCCGTCGAAAGTCCGGCCAGAAGGTATCTATATTAGAGTTAGAAGTGGAAGGAAGGGAAAAGAGTGAAGCGAATACAGAGTGTTAAAACCAATTTAAACCGCTTTTGAATAAACATCCGAAGAGAATTATGTGTGAATTTGAATTGAATGAGTTTTGAAGAGCCTGTTCCATTTCACTTACTTCTGATCGTGGGTGAGAGCCAAAGATCGGATGCCCGCGTTGCATGCGGGGAAGGCATAAAGTGGTGCTAGGTTGAAGGTGCGCCACACCTCCACGATGCCGCGATCACCGGCGGTCATCAGGTATTCACCATCGCGCGACAGTAGCATGCACTGAAAATAGCAAAAAAAAAAAGAAAAATCCAAGTTTATTCATGAAACCAGTAGGTTATCAATGGTTTGCTAGCTTTAAAAAAAGGTTTTATTCTGGAAATATATACGTTTCTCACTATAATATAAATAGAAATCGATAAGAACTAACCTGTAGATTGTCGTTGTGCGTCTCGTGGCGCAGTTTCTTGCCATTGATGGTGTAGGCGGCCACATTGCCCTTATCGTAGTTGATGACAATGAAACCCTCGCGGGACATGGTTATCAGTTCCGGGGAATGGAACTCCGCTGGTGGATCCAGTGAGCGCAGCAGGTCGCCAAAAGTCGTATGGATAAGTACGGGTCCATCTGGAACGAGATAACCCTTTTGGTGCCCTTTCTTTTCTTCCGCATCCACAATAGTTTATACTTACTTGATGATCCAGACACAACCAGACCCAACTCGGCACTAATCACCACCGATGTCACGGCCTGTTCGTGACCCGTCAAGGTGGCCCGTGGTGTGGGCACATCGCCCTCGCCCACAATGCTCTGGGTTCGGGCATTCCAGTGCCACAGAAGCACCGTGCAGTCCGCCGATCCGGAGGCGATGTAGCAGTCTGATGTGATGTTGCACTCGGAACGTGCCATGCACGTTACCACACCAAAGTGACCGAATACAATCTGCACGATTTTCGCTGTAACAATAAAAACAAATGAAACAATTTGGATGTTATGAAGTAGCTTTTAAAGTGAGATGCTCAAATTAACCAATAAAGCGATATTAGCTAATCGCAACTTACCCGTTTCGGTGGCAAAGACGCGGAAACTGTTGTCCCAGAATCCGCATGCGATTAGGAACCGACTGTCCACTGTGGTAACAAAGCAGTTGGAGCGTATCTTTAGCATCTGGCTAAAGTTATCGCCCAAATGACGTCGGCTGGCCGCATTGCTATTGTTGTTGGTGCCATGAACAGCTGAGGAAGACAATTAATCGGTTATACTTTGTCCAAATGGTCCTACTCGTATGACCTAGTTTAACTCACCCAGAACCGGATCGATGGTCAGTGGTTGATTGGAACCCGGCGATTGGGGCGATTCGGCGTAGCTGGGACTCTGGACGGAGGCGGTGTAGTTGCAGTTCCATCGATTCACCGCAAACTGATGACCCGCCGTTACCGTGACCACAGATGGCAACGACAGTTGCGGATAGGTGTTGGCCGAGATGTGAATGACTGGTGAGTTCTGATAGAACTTGAGCATCTGGCAGAGATCCTCCGGCATCGCACTGAACATCATAGGCGATAGATGCATCGCAGAGCTGCGCGGCGGATGCGGTTCCATTAGCAGTTGACTAGGTGTTTGGCCAAAGTTGCGGATTTGATTCTCGACGGCTTCGCGCATCACCGGATCCAAAACGCCATCCAAGTCAACGCTGCCCTCATATGTCAAATAGTAGAACACGTTGGTTGCCCTAATGGCCTCGGGACCGCGTTGCTTGTAGCCAAAGATCAAATCGATCCACTGGTGCAGCTGGCAGGACACGAACTCCGACTCCAGTGCCATGCGATTGATGCGGACGAATTCTTCGGGGCTCTTGGCCCACGGTGGTAGTTCAATGTCATCCACTAGGGCACCATCCTCGCGATGACCCAGTCGATAGCCTGATGAATTGTAAAACATTTCGGGCAGGAAATACCATTCTGGTATCAGTTCCTTCACATCCGATGTATCACGTTGGCAATTCTTCCAGGACAGCGACACCGAGCTGAACAGCCTGTCCGGATAATCAAATTTGCCGCCCTGCAGGGCCAGGAACATGGTGGTAAACGGTTCCACGCGCACCAACCAGTTCAGCGTAAATGCTGCCGTGGAATAATGCGTACCATAGTGGAAGGGCGGTATGGTGTCACTGTCCCAGCTCTCGTAACGCTCCTCGAAATAGGCTCTGCGCGATGGATTCAGGGCGCCAATCGGTTTCGACAGATCCCTGTAGTTTGACGGCAGGCTGAGATCCAAATCCTTGGACTCATAGTTGGTCAGCACCCACGGAAAGATGGGATACTGATTTAGATCGTTGTACGTCCTGCCGGCGATCGTGTTCAGGAACATAAGATACTCAAAGTTGCTAATCTCGCGACGCTGCCACTTTTGGGTCATGTTCGAATTGCGCATCAGTTGACGGGGCGACATCATTGAGGCCCTCCTCGTCTGCGGTATTCCATACTTGATGCCCACTCCCACACGGGGCAGGGCCTTGATTACCTTCTTGACCGTATGCTGATCGGGAAAGGCAAACAATATGGACGTACGGCTGGCCAAAAAGATCTCGAGGGCCACATTTTGCAGGAGATAACGCCTCGAGAAGATGGCCCTCACTTCGGAGAAGTACCATTTGCCGTGCAAATGGTCACAGTACTTAAGAACTTCGCCATCGATCTTCTGGAACTCGGGATGCTCTTCATCCACCTCAAAGAACATTTCAGTGCTGGTTATTGAGACGGTGCCGGGTGCCACCAGACCGGGGGCTATCAATCTCGCCTTGGTGCTAATGTTGACGGGACCCGTGAGATCCAGATCCAACTCCCGATCCTCAATCAAGAGCTCGGCGTCGTCCAGTAGCTCACCATTGTGCTGACCGGATGGATGAGTCCGCGAGACGGCTATTTGGGTGTGGAACTCGTCGCGAGTCTGCAGGATGGCATCTTCAGGTCCGCCATTTTCCAAAGCCGCCTTCAGTGTGGCCTGTGGATGCGAGGATCCGCGCGGATTTTGCACCATCCGTTTCCGACGTCTGGCATCATCCTCCCAGGCATCCAGCTTCCAGTAGGGACTCTTTTGCACCGCTCCAACGATGGCGCCACCACTGGATGTGGAGCTGGAATCACCCCAGGCTCCGTGGCGATTACACATGATGTTTCGTACCTTCTCCAGCAGTCGGCTGGCAATCACATTGTCTCTGCGACGTGCGGCGGTTATCAAGTGATCGCACATTCGCTCCTCCTCCCTGCGCTCCAAAAGTGTCTGTGCACATTGCGATTCAAAGTCGGCATGCTTGAGGACATCATCCGCTCGCATTCTATTGAGGATGAACTCCGCCTCATTGGCCACCCGAACAATGTGATCCTTCATGGCGTGCGAAAGCAGTCGACCCTCATTGATTAGCTCAATAAAGGCTAATCCTGCGTGCTTTTGTAGGCTATTTTGCCACTCCTGGGAGCAGAGCAACATGACCAGCTCTACGACGGAATGCGAGTTCTTAAAGGTCGTCAGACCCTTGCCCTCCATCAGCAATTCCTGGCCATGGGAGCCGACTAGGGTTTTCGAAAGGAACGGCGCAAAGTCCACCATGATTTCACGGAGCAGCGGACACACTGGCCCCAATGCGATTTCCAGCTTCTGGGTGAGACTGGCCTCTCGCGAAGGTGTGGTCAGCGGCAGTTGGGCCACCAAGGCGGGCGCCTTCATGGGCAACTCCTCGGGACGAGGACGCTGATTGGATGGAACGCCCTGACCTTGTCCGGAATTCACGCCACCACCGGAACCAGCACCACCATAACCATCAGGCACTCGCACCACCGAAATCTCCGAATCGGGTTTGTCACCCCGCTCCGAATGACCAAGTGATCCATGTTGCTGCTGCTGACCAATAATTCCCGCCTGCTGCTGCTGTTGTTGGTTGTGATGGGACGGATCGTGTTTGTCGGATATAACATTACCTCTGTTATCCACCAAACCTACAACTATTCCGGCACTTGCCGCCTGAACGGCAGCATCCTCATTGAGATTCACATCCGTCCAGCTTTCGTCGTTCGAGTGACTCGGTTTGTGGTCATCGATTAGAATCTCGCTGGATGACTCCACCTCGGGCACTTCGTTTTCCGTGGAGTTCATGTTCAGGGAGCCCACATCCGAGTCAACGCTCTGGGATTTGATTTTGTTTGGTTTTTGTTTTTGGTTTTTAGAGGGGAAGAGGAGATATGAAAATAAGTAGGTAATCAAAATATGCATGGATTTCGGTAGAAGAGCAATCAAATGGGTCCCCAATTTCGGACGTGGGTTTTCCTTTACTACACTCGCCAAAAAAGAGTAAAGATACGGCAATAAAGTTTGGAAAAAGTGCAACTATCTAAGCATTCTTCATATAAAAGACACTTTTAGCTAAATTAATACATTTCAACCAATGTAAGTGGAATGAAGTCTTTAAGTGTCATCGTTTTTCCAAACTTCATTGCCATAATACTTTCAGTGCAGGCCACCTCACTCTTTCGCTTTTGTGGATGTGCGTGTGGGCGTTCTGATGTGAGCCATGTTTGCAAGGAGGGTCTTGATGTATGCCTATCATTTGCACATTAATTATGCACATTGGACTATAAATCAAAATTCCCAAGCAGCAACGGCCCCCGACCGTCCGTTTTGTCAACACATGCATTTGTCATCAACTCGACCCGGGATCGCCACCTAACCTCCAACGCCTATCCGTTCGCTATCCTGTTTTGCCCCCAAAACGTCCCTTCGGTTTCCTCTGTTTATTCAACAACTGTCACTCATCGGCGTCCATGGCGGCGACAGTTTGTCAAGTGATTTGCATAAAAGTAGTCCAGATTCACTCGAACCCACTGATTTTGGTAGAATACAGGACATTAGGCAAGCGAAATGGAACGCACCGAAATGAAACGATGCGGAATGGTGCGAAATGAAACACGCATAGCATATGACAAATTTTGTTAAGCGTTTGACAAATGTCAGCTGTCAGGCACCAACGAGTGTCCGTTTGTCCGTATTTCGTCCGTTCAAGAGAGAACCATACGTACTTTTATGGTGCGATTTTGGGAGATTTTCAGGGTGATTTTAGAGCTGCAGAAAACCCCAAGCCCCACACCAGCTGTGTTGCGTGTGGCATCAGCTTGTCATCAACACGAAATCAATCGCCTTTGTTTGCCCTCGATTTCATGAGTGTTGCGGTGTCCGTATCCCTAGTTGAGCACCCAAAAATGCCCAACCCCCTTCCCTTGTCGCCCCTTATCGCACACCCAAAACCAATGCCTCATTCCGGGGTCTCCAATCTTGTCAACTGTGATATATGCACGCATTCATTAAGGGGAGGTATACGTATTATACGTGCGAGGGGGTATGTCCTTAGAGCGAGAGAGAGGTAGCATTGCACTTAGCACTCACACGCACACACACACACTCAAATGACAGCTAATCACTGCGTGTGTGTGTGTGTGTGAGTGAGCGTGGGGCATAAATAATGCGAGTGTAGTGGTAGTTCATTAGGGTGTGCCGGTGTGGTGTGGGGTGTGGGATATACGGCGGGCTCTCCGGGGCTTATCCCAAAAAAGCGATAAAAGCCAAGAAGTGCTCTATGTGAGAGTGAGTTTAAGTGTAAGAGTGTGTGTTTTACAGCTATGTATCACTAATTGCACAAGACATACGCAGACATTAACATATACAAACGCAAATGGGATAAATCACAAGCACTCACACACACAATGATGCATACTTTCAGGCGCCACAAGGTGGTTTTATCAGCACTTTGGGTGGCTGGGCGTGCATTTGCGACTCATTAAGTGCCTTGATTTGTCGGTGGAGATTACAAAATGAAACATGGATCCAACTTAATTGCAAGCTCATGGCCAAGAAATCAATGTAAGACATTTAAATGTCAAATCAGAGCAAAATAGTGATTGGATAATATTAATGAATAAGTCATTACGAAAATGATTGACATTTAGCTCATGTCATTTAAAGCATCGATTAGGGTTAAGTACATTAAAACTATTATTCCCATAACGGTTGCTTTCAAATGAAATGAAATAAACTGTTCGTTAAAAAGCATAAAAAATATTTATGTGCATATGAAAATCGCATTCTCATATAGATTGCAAAGGCAACTAATATTGTGTAAAGCATTATTTATTGAAATTACAAACCGAAATTTATGGTATTTAATTGCGATTGAAAAAACGCTTCGAAAAATGTCAATAAAAGACGCAAATGCCGGCAAACCAAATTACAGACTACAGACAAAAGATACAATGGATAAACAATGGCTACAGGCAACAAAATTTGGGACAGCAATTAAAGTTCTACGGCAAACAGACACGAAATCAAAATGCAATGAATGGGGCTACAAAATGAAAAATGAAACCGAAATGTGAGTTTTCATTTTTAATGTACAAAAATTTCGGGTGTTTTTCGAGTGCGTCAAATGTATTTGTAGCTGTACGTGTGTTTTCTTTTTGTTATCAAATTGGTGCAGTGGGTGGGTACAATTCTTTTTTTTTCTTTGTCAATTTCTGACTGTCAAAAGCTGTTGTTGTTGCAGTTGCAATAATTGTTGCTGATTTTGATCTGTATTTTTGTTTTCTAGCGTTTTTGGGATCTTTTTACCTTTGGCAATTTTTGTGGCACCAACGGCTTTGGTGGTGACAATGGTTGTTGCTGAATTTTAATTGTTGCTGTTGGAGCGTTTGATGTTGTAGTCTTAGTGTTGTTGTTGTTAATATGGGTTGTTGCTGTTGTAGTAGTTGTTGTTGCTATTGTTGTTGTCTGGTTGGCCTGTGACATTATTCGTTGTGATTGATTTGCATACAAAAAATTTAGTTTCGTTGCACATGCAAATGAAATTTAGTTTTGTTTTTTTTTTTTTGTTTTCGTTGGCATTTACCTTATGAATTAAGTCTAATCAAGGATGCACACACACTCACACACATAATCTTACCACGCTCACACATGCAACACTCTTACATACACACACGTCTCAACCAACAAGAAAAAAAATATTTAAATTTCAAAATTTAATATTAATAAAGGGTAATCACTTTCAAAGCTTCTATAAAAGAGAATTTGCAAAATATTTGCGTTGCTTACATTTAAAACATTCTTTCTCTGTACTTAAAATACTATACTGTCTGTTTTCATTACCCCTAATTTTTAATGAATATACCAACTCACCTTTATGGATGGTGGTCCACTGGAATGTGAATCATTATCCGCCAAAACCGATGGATTGTTCTCATCGACGACAATTATTTCGTAGTCACTATCCTGGATTTGACGACCACCTGGGAAAAAGCACAGAAAAATTGACGCAAAAAAATGAAACGATAATAAAGAGATTAGCATTTGAATTTTGTGATTTGTATGTTACTCAAAATTTGTTATTTGTTATTTTTGTTGTTGCAGTTACAATACAATACTAGAGTAGAAATCTGTAGAAATTACTTTACGAAGCTGTAAACAAACTGAAGAATTAAAATCAAATAATATACGAAGAACGAAAAATGTTAAACAAACTTAAACTCACACACACACACAGAAATGTGTTGTAGAGGATTAAGCATATCGGTGCGTAGAAAAATATGAATATTTCCTTGGATTTTAGTAAATATTTCAAACTACATTTTACAAATAATCAGTGTGGAGCGATGAAAGCGCTCTGCGTAATGCAATCTTTCGGAAATCTAGAGAATAGAGAAACACCAAGTTTCCAAAGTGCCGCCCATTTATTTGCCTGTGCAGACAAAAGCTAATAATTTGTACGATTTTCCTGGACTTGGCTCTCTGGCTTTTATCCGCAAATTAACCTTGTTCAACTGTTGGCCATGTCCAGATCTGGCTTAATTGAAATTTATGATTGTCCCGGGAAGACACGTGCTTTCTGTCTCTGTCTATAGCCCCATTCATTTGCCCCATCTCTTTCGTGTAGCCTGTTAAGTATGCTACACTTTCGTGCCTCCGGTTTTCCTCCCCCACTCTGTTATTTCATTTTCGGTTTTTTTATAATTTTTTTTTCGGTTTAATTTTGCAATTATTTTCATGCACTGCCACGCCCTTACTACCACTTTTACACACACACACGCACACACAGACAGGTTCAAAGAGAGCTGGTCACAAATTACTTTTGTACAGAAGTCGGAGCGTGTTATCGGCTCCAACAGTTGTACAAACTGTTTTCCCACTTTTTTTTCATTTTTTTTTTTACATTTTTCCCTCTTGTCCATTCATAAATTATCCCAAAGTTTTTCCCTCCCAGTCTGTTGTGTGTTCGTTTTTCGTATTTTTCGGTAAGACTAATTTACATTTTTGTCGCTGCCATTAATTTCGTAATGGAAATGTTGTTGTTGCACCGCAATGCCGTGTTAAAAGGATCTATGAGAATGTCCTTTGATTATTTACGTAAAGCTGACCTCATGAAGGCAAAATAATGCTGAACAAAATATGATTGTTATTTTCAGGAGGTATTGAAACTATTGTTTTGAAGGCTGATTTACTTGTGATTCAAGTGGCCAGTTCTTCAAATGGACTTTTTCGCTTTACAGAGTATTTTGGATGTTCAAGTAAAAACAAAAAGGGAAGCCAGCAGCTGGTATCCAATTTTTCGTGCTTTCCCTGCTTTCTTTTCCACGGTCTTTTCCCTGACCATGTCCAATGGCAATTTTTACAATTTTTAAAATGCAGGCGTGCCGAATGCCGTTTTATGGCCTGTCTGCGAAATGTTTTATGCGCACTCACACTTGCCCACTTGCCCACTCACACAGGCAAAGAAACACAGGCACAGAGCCATGTGTATGAATGGCAAATTGTATAATTTTCGTGTAATTCATTTTCATAAAATGTAAAATTAACGAATTATGTTTCATTGCCGGTGGCAAAGTGGGTGGTGTTTTCCAGCTTTCGGCTCTGCCTATGTGTGTGAGTGTGTATGGCGTGTAAGTGTGCGAGTGTATTGCAAATGAAGATAAATGAAATGAATTTCAGCTGACAGCACAAAAATGACGAGGAAAAAAGAGGCAGCAGCAGCAGCCAGAGTAAAAGATATAGAGGAAGAGAAAGAACATCCTCGAGCCCTGAACATGTCAAAAAATTTCTAGCTGTCACTGTGTGCATGTGCGAGTTTTACAAAGATAGATTGCAGTTTTTGAAAGCATATTTGGATACCGTTGGATATCGTGTGGCCGAGAATTTTGTGGGCTCGCCATTACATCATTTTTGCTTTTTTCCACACACAAACGTTAGATGAAGACAGAACCCCAATTAAAAATCCCTCCGCAATAAGGCAATTAACTGTTGGAAACAACATTTTCGAAAACCAGCATCGAAATGTACATTTTCCAAGCTAGAAAATATGATTGATTGATCGAAAAAATTTGTCGAATTTCAAACAAAAGTAGATGGTGCAGTGTGCAGCAGAAAATTATAGCAAAAATCTAGTTAAACGAAGGAAACTGGGAAAAATTATCAAGGAAAACTGCTGTGATTGAGCAGGCGAAAATGCAAAATAATTTACTTAATACATTTGAAGGGAGCGCTATTAGTTAAGCTCACACTTAAAATAAAAAGCTGGGTAAACTTTATAAATTCTAAGTTACTTCAACTTCTGAATTGAAGCGAGAATGAATTTATTCGTAAAACCAATTAAAAGCGAAACAAAGAGAAGGCGGAAAAGGAACATTCTATTAAACCCTAAAGAATGTATGTGTGTGTTTGTGCGCACACATAAACACACACACACACACACACACACAATCACACATCCAACGAATAGGTAAAAAGAATATTTACATAAATCCATGTCTCAGTACATTTCAGTGTGTTTTTGTATGTGGACGGACGTGTTTTATTATACATATCTTTATATCGTTTATATATAAATACACACACATCTACGAATACAGAAAGTCAAGGAAATGAAAGGCAAGTGAAACGACAAAAATGAAAATAGAAAACTAATCAAATCGTAACGAATCGCAAGGAAAGGCAAGAAAGTGAGCAACAATCTAGCAGCTAAATTTATAGAAAGATCAACAGCCTTGTTCCACGTGGATAGTCATAATAAAATATATAACTATTTAAACTCGAATATTTTAAATACTTTGTCAGTTCAATTCAATTCAATAAATTTACGATGACCATCCAGTGGAACATGGCATTCTAGCTAAGATTGTACAAACATATAGATATAGATACACATTAAAGTATATAAATCCACACAGATAGTTGGGCGGATGTGCGAAGTTTGAATTAGATAAACTCTACGACAGTCGAACGAGCGATACCTGTTCCAGCGGATGCGTTGCGTCCATTGTAGCGGTAATTATTATTTATGGCGCTCGTCTTGTAGACCACGCCTCCATCCAAACCACCTGCCACACCCCCCATACCCACACCAACGGCTCCGCCCATGCCAACACCAACAGCAGCATTTGCATTAACAGCTCCCGCTGTTGCAACACCTTGGATAACTTGATGGCTTCCCGGTGGCGAAGATGATGAGTTAGCTCCTCCGCCATTTCGCAGATTTCGCATGTTGTTCATCAGGCTGGAGTTATTGTTATTACCCGTTCCACCAGAGCCATGACCATTCATCAGACCCACTGCCTGATAGTCCGGCATACCATTCTGTTGCAATGTCGACGTATCACCATTTCGCATATAACCACCGTGTGGATGTGGATGCGAATGCGGATGGTATCCCGCTGTCGATCCATTTTCCGCATAATGTTTACCATTTAGCTGCGGATGTTGCTGGTGCCCATTGATCAGTCCATAGTGCGGCTGATGTGGATGGTAATGTGGCTGTTGTTGCTGCTGCTGCTGCTGCTGCTGCTGTTGCTGCTTGTGCAACTGGCGATGCGATTGCTGCTGACTTTGGGATGCCAGGCTGGAGAGCGAGGAGCTCGACGCTGGCTGAGATGTGGCCGTCGAACTGGCCGAGGAGCTGGTCGAATGTGTGGCCAGAGGAGTGGGCGAATGTTGCTGCTGTCCTGCTGCAACTTGCTGGTGTTGCTGCTGTTGGTAGTAAGCGGCAGTCATGTGATGATGGCTATGATTGTGGACAACCTGCTGTTGCTGCTGTTGCTGGTAGTAGTGTTGCTGCTGCTGATGTTGCTGTTGCTGCTGCTGCTGCTGCTGGTGTTGCATGTTGCTGTTGTGATTCTGGTGCGATTCGGGCAGGAATTGCGGGTAAACATGATGCGACCATTGGGGGAACAAAGGACGCGCACTGGCGGCTTCTAAAGTTGCAGTTTTTTTTTTTTTATGGTATTTACACACATATTAAAGGGCGGGTGGTGAGGCAATGGCGAGGTATACGTTGGTTGATTCATAATTAGTTTTCCGTTTAAATTCATTTTTTTTTGTTTTTTTTTTTTTGGTTGTTTATGGTAGTTTTTGTACAATAAATCCGAAAAAGCAGCGTGAAATGAAATCATCGGTAAACGGAACAAAGAAAAGGAAACATAAAACCGAATAGTATCTCCAACAATGGAACAGACATGAGATATTTTGTGTTCTTAATAGCTAGTGATTATATATATGTATGCATATAAATGTATATATATATATATATTTAGATTGTGGTAAAAGGGAAGTTGGGAGTGGATTGCTGGGTGAAGGGGAGACAGTATACGGAATAATTATGTGGAAGAGGTGGTGATATATATTTTGAAAGGGAACACACACACGCACATGGGAGCAGTTCTAGAGGGAAATTAAGGTGGGTCCAGCGGTTAAAGTGCGGTGGTTGGTGGGGTGGCTTGGTCGTGGGCTTTAAGGTGGATCGACAAAAAATTCTCATCGCGTGGCATCTACCATTAAAAAAAAAACCTTTGTTCAGCTGTTCAAAAAACACAGAACACAAAACTAAATGCGGAAACAAGCCGAAACCGAGATGAGAAATGGAACGAATTGATAATATAGAACAATAAAACCAATAAATATTTATATATATATAAATATATATCTATATATAGGAAATATATATATATAGGTAAAGGAAAACAAATCCAGTTAACTAGCGGCCGAATTAAAAACAGAGCCAAAAGGTATAAACGATAAACGAGCGTGAAGTTTTTGGTGCAGCAAGAGAAGATAAATCAAAATCAAAATCGGAAACGAAAACGAAAAAGAAACATAACTAAATAAAAACGGAAGCCGAACCGATATGGAAACGCAACCGAGGAACACAAGTGAAAGAAAACAATCTGGAACGTAACACGAAATCACAATGAAACTGAAAGACTGCCGCCGGCAGAAGTTCGTTTAGCCCGACCCACAAAGTATCATCTCTAGTAAATGGGTACAGTATAATATACTATATATGTATATATGGCATTTCCGGCAAAACCGGGGATTACAACGGTGGATCTTAGACTCAATTGTTTGCCACTTACCGCCGCCTGCCGTGCGTTGCAGCACTGGCGATTGACGCTGGATTTGCGGCTCTGCCGGCGGCTCCAGGATATCACGATACTTGGACACCATCAGCACCGATATGAAGTACACTATCGCCAGCGAGAGGAACTGCGCCTGCTTAGTCTCCTCCTGAAATGGTGAAAAATACGAAGGATTTAAGAAACGAATACTCCAGTTAAACTGCTGCAGAAAATGTTTCAAATTTGCCATATATATCTTTGCAATGGCCTACTACTCACCACATCGCGATAGATGACTGCGCGCAGGCGATTGACGTCCATGTCCTGGAGCAGCTTCTCGGGATCCTTGACAGGCGATAATTGGCCGGTTATTGACTCGACAATGTTCTGTTCAAAATGTCGGATTTAGAAAAGGAAATGAGGATAATATGGCAGGGACTTTAACTCACCTTGGGCGATGCTTGAGCTCCGCGGATGAGGGCCTGCAAATGGGCTGCACCCGGGACATCTCTCGCCAAGGCGCCCACATTGTAACGCGTTCGCTCCTTGCACTCCAAGCAATTCCTTACCGCACAGGTGCAAACCAATCGCAGGCACTGACGCAGTATGCCGCCACTGGACATGTTCTTCTCCGCCTCCAACTCGCCGAAGTTTAGGGATGTGGCAAAGATCAGGACATCCGCCATGTTGACCAGACGCTGCAGGAAAGATACGGCCACCTCCAAAGGCATGCCTTGCGTTGGCTCCAGCACATCCAATTCGGACTGCGGCAGAGAAAAGGAAACATTTTGTAACCAATTTTATATTGGTTTCACAAATTCGATTCAGAATTTAGACCATCATACTTACATTGGGTGACGTGGCGCTGGCCAAAAGAGGCAGCAATCCTCCGCAGGCAATAATCAGATTATCCGCTAGCTGCGATATTAAATGCACCGTGTTCACCACAAAAATTGCATTCTCGCTGGAGTTGACAAAGTCCAGGACGCTTTTGGTCGAATGACTGCGCCACACCTGAATGTCCGTTTCCAGCGAAAAGAGGACATCGCTGAGCAATCGCTGATGGATGTAGGACCACTTGAATTCCGGTATTCGGAAGGGCGGACGTGTAGGTCCCGGACTGAACATAGGTCGGGTCGATCCCGATTTGGAGCGCTGTTGCTGTTGTTTGGATTCTGGATTACCGGGACCATAATGATTGGCATCCAATTGGCTGCTGTTGGCATTTTCAACTGCCGCAGCTGCCTGCTGATTAGAGTAATCCTCATCTTCGATGGTCATGCCGGCTGATTGCTGGGCGTCATCCTCCTGGAGGACTTGCTGCACCTGCTCAACCAATAGACTGGATCCAGCCTCGTTCTTCGGCGTAGTCTGGGTGGTGGAATCCACCTCAGTGGGTTTGACCCGCACCGACGTTGCTGGTGATTCCATTGCCAGTATTTGTGGCGATTGCTCTTCGGGGGCTGGCGATGTTTGAGTGGTTTGCTCGGCTGCCACTGCCTTGACCGTATCGTCTACCAGAGTGTCCAGGACTTGGTTGACAATGGCCACCACCTGCTCCTCTGGTTTTTGAGGTAGTTCTTCGGCGACCTCCTGCGACTTTTGTTGTTCAGTTTCCTGGGGTTTCGGTTCCTCAAGGTTCGGGGTCTTTGGTTCTACAGAGCTGTGACCTTTTGGATCTTCTGGTTTCTTTAGATCTCCTTCGATCTTGGTTTCCTGCACTTCAGTAGACGCTGGTTTTTCCTCCAGCTGCAGAAGAATCTCTTCCTTGCCAATTTCGTTTTTCTCCTCTTCGGAGTTCGCCCCCTTTTCTGGCTTCTCTTGAGTGCTCTCCTCTTGGACCATTACGAGAGCTGCTTCCACAACCTCTTGGACAATTTCCTTGGCGGCAGCGGCCAAAGTCTCTGCAGTTTCCACATCCTCAGGCTCTTCTGACGTCTGCTTCTCCTTCTTGGGTATTTCATTATTATTCGTTTCCGTTTTGGTTTCGCTGGCCGATTCCGCTTCCGTGGCATCGATGACCTTGTCGATGAGTTGCTCGACAATATCTCTAACGGCCAGCGCCACCGAATCTTCAGCTTCGGTTTCCTTATTCGGTTTTGTTTCGGAATCGGAAAGCTGAAGAAGATCAGCTTCTGGCGTTTCCACGACAATGGGTGGCTCGGGACTGGCGCTGATCTCGGCCAGCTTCTCGTTGTTGTTCAGCTTGTTGGCTGCATCTTCAGTCTTTTGATTGGTTGCTAATACGGGGCTGGGGACAATGGGGCTTGGCTTGGCCGTTTCCGGTGTTTCTACTTCCGGTGCTACGCTCGTTTCCGTTTCCGCCTTGGGCGCCTCTGTGCTGCTCACGATCTCATTGGCATTGACTTCTGTTTCCGCTTCCGTCTCCGCCGTCGCAGTCGCCGTTGTGGGCGTTGGACTCGGACTGTTGTTATTGTTATTATTATTATTGTTGAGCAGATTCTTGCTGTTTAGGAGACTGACGTTTACATCCTGTTCGCCCGGCTGTTCCTTGTTATCCTTGTTGTCCTGGGATTGAGTTTTCTTCTCGTTATTGAGCACACCCTGAACAACCTCGTTGACGGCCAGTTCGATCTCCTCGTCCTTGAGGACGGAGGATGACTCCTGCAGGACATCATCGACTGCCATTTTGCAATCGTTAAGTGCCGCTTCGGAAGCCTGAAGAACTCGCGACACATGCTGTTCCGCATTGAGGGCATCCTTGGCGGTAGCCAGCTCCAGTTCTTCCACATCCATATCATCACCAAGTTGTAGGGTTTCCCTGAGTGCTCCCAAAGGAGTAGATGGCTCTGGTTGCTTCTCCAGGTCTCCGATTTGCTGTTGTACAGGCTCCTCCTCTTTGACATCCTCCAAATTGCCATTGCACGTGGCATCGGTTTTGAGCTGCTCATTGTAGACGTCGGAAATGTTGGCTATCACCGATTTTTGTTCGGTTTCTTCGGTTATAGGACCCTCTTGAATCTCTACTTCCTCCAGCTCCAGTTCCTCCACCTCTTCCTCAACCACCGGTGGCACATCTTCCAGTGAGGCAATGGAAACAGAACCTTTAACAGCTGCCGTTTGATTGGTAGCCACTGCTGCTGCAGATCCACCGTTCTGCTGCTGATGCAGCTCCTCTCGCTCCCAACCACTGATCGTGCTGATGGGTCTAGCCTGACGCAGGGCAGGATCTGTGATATTGTCCGTTCGCTGGCGCTCGTAGTGCTCGTACATCTGGGCAAACTGGAGCTTAAACTCCTCGTAAGACACCTTGGAGTGGACGATTGCCAGGGTATCTACCCAAACTCTCCAGCCACCGTATTCATGCTTAATGGCATGGTGGAGCAGCATGCGGAATAGGGAATACACCATGTCGCTTATCTTCTGCTCCTCGCTGCTCTTTGGATGAATGTACGCCATCGCAATGAGCCACTCCTGCCACACGGACATCTGGAGCACTGTGCGCCGGTTCTCCCGATTGCTATTGCACAACAGGGTCATATCCTGCAGGAATAGCTTTTTAACGTCGATCAGCGATTCCGTCTGCTTTGATTGCCGGATCAGGGTGGCCACCACCTTGAGGATCACTGGATGGGCAAAGATATTAAAACAGAAAAAGTGTTAAAAAAAAAACAAAAGGGAAAGAAACTCATAAAATCAATCATCAAAGCTAACTGTTCGAAAACATAATTCGAATATTTAAGAGTATATTGCTTATACTTATATGCCCTTAATTATATTGAACAAATTATCTCATTTTTTGACGAGTCACTTACTTGGATTCTCCAGACGGTAGTGACTCTCTGGTTCCGGATGGCGTGTGTATAGAATCTGCTGCGAGATGTGCTCCGTCATGATCTCATAGAGAACATTGTATGTGGGCAGGGACAGTGATTCCTCATAGAGAAGCAGTCGCTCCGCTAAAAGGGTGTACAGATTGTGTGGTGACATCACATCGTACTTGCGTCTGATGGTGGGACAATCAAAGAAAATGGAAAAAGAGTTTGAGTTAGATTACAGTAGTAACTACTAGTGGTTGGATTTAATCGGTCCAGCCATCACTGTACTCACTTGTGGGTGCTGCGGGAAAGGAAGAAGCCCAGCAGCTTGAGGGCCTGAAGCCGAATCAACTGACTTTCGGCCGCCAGCAACTTGAAGATGCTGCGCACGCCGTGCTTCACATCAAAGGCAGGTACCATGGAGCTGGGATGCTCCGACATCAGCGAGATGAGCATCTGCAGCACGTCGTGCAGGTTCTCGTCCTGAAAGTCAAACCAAAACGAGCGATGAAAAACAGAATGCCAATTAATTAAAAAGCAGTTATTCTTTATGGCGAAGTAGATATTGGGTTAGAGGGTATCGATTACGCACCTCGTGCATGGTGGTCAGATAGTTGAGTATGCTCTGCAGCTCGTCCTCCTTCACGCCATTGCCGATCATTATGAGCTGCTTCAGGAACAGCAGGATGTATGCCCGGATGGCCAGGATGTCCTTTTGAGCCGGACGAGGTCCATCTGTTGGCGAAGAAGGGAAACAAAAGCGAAATCATTTAGTCATTTCTAAATACTCAATAGATGAACATTCGTTATCAATTATTTGCACTGTTCCAAGTGCTACTTACCCAGTCCCTTGGGAATGATGCCGCTCTTAGCCCGTGGATTGACCACCCAGTAGTAGTACTTTAGGGTGTGCACTGTCTGCAGTACCGTGCTGACCCTCCTCACATTGCTGTAGATCTGCGTGTCCGAGAGGAACTCGGTGGCCAAGTAGGAGTATAGTCGCGCCTGGACATTGGCGGGTGTGTATATCCACAGGGCTGGATTGAAGAGGACGTGATCCAGCAGCTGCCACGTGAGAAACGAGAAACAGAACAACTGCGGGGAATTAGTCAAGTAACTTTTGCTGTCCTCTCACAATTTGATTGGGTGACTTAGTCGATTTGTGGGGGTAGCTCGAAAAGGAAGGGTGTGTGTGTGTGTGTGTATGTGTATGTGTGTATATAGATAGAGTTTTAGATAGATATAGTATGTAGTTGGGGATAGGCAAAAAGAGGTTTGAGCAGGTGGATATATTAAAGAAGGGCCAGGGAGTGCAGGTTATAAAAAAATCAATTTGATTTCGGTATACATACGGTTAAACATGAGTTTCAGGTTTTTTTTTTATTATTGTTGTCAGAGTTGTTGTTGTAGTTGATGTTGATATATTTTTGAGGGCAGTAGTAGTAGTAGTAGTAGAGTACATATTTTGGGATATAACAGGTAACACATGCAGCAACAGCATAACGGCAATCAACGAACATAAAATCAAATTCCAACGGAACGGAATGGAACGGAACGAAATGAAACGAAACAAACAATTGCATTCCGGTATTCATGAGGTTAGCTTCAAATGTTTAGGGGTTAACACTTAACTAAATTAAACTAAAACTAAAACTAAAACTAGGCTAGGCTACGCTAGTAATGGTTATGTTAAGTTAAGCCTAAGATAAAGTTATGTCTAAAATTCTGTAAGTAAATAACACAGTAGTTAAATGGATATACATATATTATGATGGAAAAATGACTGGATGCTTTTCTCTGATAAATCAAACCGATATACTTGTCTTGCAAACAGTTTTTCGATCTGAAAAAGGTCTCACGTACTTTTAAATTAAAGAGGCCAAGTGATTCGGTCTTAAGTCCTTGTGTACCAGATGTAAATAGACTACTATTTATTTGAATGTATAACCCATATCTAGTACTTTCTATATTTCACTTTTCGTTTTAAAAACTCTTCACTCAAGAGTACAGTCAGCTTAAACCATCAAGCCCACTAATTGAAACTTCCAGTTGGCTTAATACCAGGACCAGTAAAATATCGCCTGAAGAGTCACTTTATGGCTGGCATTAAAGTGTGCAAAATATCTGAGCGTAATCCAGTTAAGTTCAACTTCTGCTGAGTGGGAATTGCAATCCGCTTTAATTTCATTCATCTGCTTTTGCCCGGGTCCAAACAAAACTTGTTAAGCCATCGCCTCAACTTGTTGGATTGTCAAAACCAGTGTTCGCCAATGTTGTTGCCATGGCTCCTCTAGTAACAATGCAACAAGGTTTTCACACCCCTCAAAGCCCCTGAAAAGGCCCCTCAAAAAAACCCAACCCCACTCGACTGCTGGCAGAGAAGTTTCCCAATTAAAAAGCTGTGCACCGAATGTAAAATAAAAATGCAACCGGCAGCCCCAAAGGTGCCACGAAAAATATTTGCAGCTTTTCAACTCTTGATTTTTTCTTTTTTCATTTGTCCTTTTTCTTTTTATTTTCTGTTTTTTTTTCTCTTTTTGCTACCAGAAATTTATTCATTTGACGAAGGACAAGGGAGAATAGGAATGTAGAACGGTGTGGTATACATTTAAAAACGTATTGGAAATACTCCAGACGAGCAATTAGGAAGGTGCGATCCGGTGCTGTGAACACACAACTTTCGCTTCAATTATCCAAATGACACATTGAACAAATTGAGTGAGGAACAACGGAGTATGTGGGGTTGAAATGGGATATGCGGTGGTGGGGGACCAGGAAAAGCCAATGGAAAGCAAAATCTGGGATTGACGTTGGGGTTTTTCGGGGGCCTTGAGGTTGCGCTCAGGGTTTCACCCAGAGTTAATAAGATTATGCGGTTTATCGCTGCGGTTTTGCGGTTCAACAAAGCGTAACGGAACGAAGTGGAATGAAGAGCGAAATGACTTTAAATGAGTATATAGCACGTATTTATATTAACATTTATATATATATATAAATACATAAATACACAAATCGATGAATGAGAGGAGGGGATGATGATTTATGTACACGTTGATTTTCAACAAACTACGGTAAGCACACACACACACACACACAAAATGAAACAAAACGTTATGAACAGTGGAACGGAAACATATATATGTTACATATATTGGATATAGTGGTACGGTACAGAAGTACAGAGAATTCGAGAATTGAGCTTCACCTGGTAGAACTGTTTCGTTGTTCATGTTGAATTATTATGTTGTTGTTTATTGTTCGGTTGTTGTTTTTAAAGTTGTTGATGTTTGATTTCAGTGGATGTGTAGTTGTGTTGTGTAGTTGAGTGTCGATGAGGCGCATTTGAATTGAGTTATCGATAAGCGATCACAATAGCAAGAAGCGGGGAACGATGGAAATGGATAGGCGATCGTGAGTGTGGAGCGTGTGGTGGGAACGGTGGGCGTGGCGGGAAGCAGAGAACGAGAGATATTGAGAGAGCGCAGGGGAGAGAGTAATATAGAGTGAGAGTGAAAGAGAGAGGAGACAAAAGTAGAAGAAGACAGTTAAGTTGTAGTTAATATTTTTTATCTTCTTTTTTGCTAATTGTTTGTCTTGCTTGATTTCTGGCTAGGGAAAGTAGTAATTTTGATTAATCTCATTTATGATTTTGAGCTGATTAAGCGAATCGAAGCAGTGCCCAGGCAGGTGCAAAGTGCAAGCGAAACGAAACGAAATGGAACGCAAATGACTCGAATACGAATGCCAGCAACTGATTGCAATCGAAACGCATGAATGGAACAGTTTGCTCATTTGCCAATAAGTAATCACAATTTAATGAGCACATCACATGCAGAAAAACAGTGTATGGCAAATGCATGCAATGGTCTGTTCTTAACAAAATAATACGATAATGGATAAAATTAAATGAAACCATACCATAAAAATATTGTCAGGCTGAACTGAGAGAGAAACAAGAGGATATTTTTAAAAATTAATAAGCTAACAAAAGCCATATAATTTGAATAGGTGAGGTCTCTTTGTCGAACAATCACAAGGCAATCGTTCCATATTCCATATTCCGCTCAGCTGACACAATAGAACAAAGACCATGTTCTACCTTTTAAGCTAAGCGGGTTATAGAATTCAATGGGCAACCAGTGGGATTTCAAGGGGGAGATATTTGTTTCAGGTTGCACAGACTGGCAGATGGCATAAAATAAACATAAATATGCCTGAGATACATGTGTATATATCGTGTGGGTGGGTAGACGTTGGATGCTTGTGAGTAGTACGAGTACGAATACGAGTACGAGTATATTTGCTTAAGAGATTCTCAAGTGCAGTTACTTATAACAAGAAATGTGAGCAGTTGTTTACGGTTGTGTTTACTTTTTTGAAAGGATTACGCAGGCCTGTGTTCAACTGTGCGCCATTATCATCATAACCATCATCATCATCATCATTATTATCATCATCAAATCATCATCAACAAAAGGCAAAACACAGTGAGTGCGATAGATAGAGTTGGATTTGTATATATATATATATATTTATGTGAGTGTTGAAAGAGAGAGAGAGAGAGATAGAGACAGAGAAAGCAACAAACGAGATGAAATCGCATATCATTTTTGGGATTTCCCTTTCTTTTCTTTTCTTTTTTTTTTGTTTTTTTTTCTTTATACTTTTTTGGAGAGATGGGTTAACATGCCACCCTAAAAACAATCGATGGGTTGGGTTTTCATTTTCTGTTTGTTTTTGCTGGGTGTAAGCGAACAACAAGAACGCGTAACAAAATTGTAAATCAAATTCGCAAGGAGATTCTTTGTTGAGGGGCGGGCTTTTCGCATGCTTAACCACCCCCCAAAAAAAATAACTGGCACTTAGATCGAACTTAGTTATTGTCATACATATATATATATATAGTATAATACATAAAAAATACATTTTACATTCATCACACAAAAAAAAAAACATCAGACTTCATGCCAAGAACATTGCGCATACGCAGCGTTGTCCGCAATGCAACCAATCGTCCTTCCTTATATTTGTATGTTTTTTAAGTATTCATATCGGCTAACAATATGGCAAGCATTTGATTTGAACTCGCAACCGACACTTACCTGTTTGAGCAGCAGATCACTGTTGGCCGACAGGCAGGTGACCAGATACTTGGTCAGATTCAGGAATGATCCCAGGACTTCGAGAGTCAGGTGTTCGCGGGAGGAGCGCTGCAGCATGAACGAGATGACCAGGAATCCCCGGTTCTGGATCATATGCTGCTGCACCGTCTGCGATGTTTCCACCAGTTCACAGATGAAGCCCAGCAGCTTGGAGCTAACGATAGGGAAATAAAATTATATATGCGATTATTGATAAGCCATGGCTTCGCTTTTGTGCAGTTAAATTCCAAAACCTATTCGAATATCGAATATCTAGTTCTCTGTTATTTAAAAATATCCAACTATGCCAAAATACACACAATATATGGTGTATGGTTATTCTCACTCACCACAGCGTGGGATCCCGCTTAATGTCGC
Source organism: Drosophila melanogaster (assembly GCF_000001215.4). Taxonomy (NCBI): domain Eukaryota; kingdom Metazoa; phylum Arthropoda; class Insecta; order Diptera; family Drosophilidae; genus Drosophila; species Drosophila melanogaster. The sequence continues at coordinate 5,228,987 of NC_004354.4, read as the reverse complement.
CCAGACCCTCGTGGGCCATATCCAGCTGCGAGAAAAGCGGGAATAGCACCTGGATGCCGCCAATCGAATTGAGGGTGCAGTGTATCGAGTGCGTGACCACGGCCTTCACATCCTGCAAAAGCAAATTTCAATTTAATCAGAGCTCTATTAATCGCCTAAGCTGTCATCAGCCCCGTATATTTTGCACAGGACACGTTCGCCAAGCTTCGTGCTGCTGCTCCTTCAGCTCCTCAGCTCCTTCTACTCCTTATGATTTGTGTGTTGTTTACCCAAGAAATTACTACAAAATTTATTGAATAATTTTGGCTAGTGCCGTCGTCGTCTTCGTTCTCAACGCCGCCGTGCTTTCCGGTCCATTTCGGACTTTTTCGGGGCTAATAAGAAATGCCAAGGCATGCGCCGGTGTCGTAAAATTTCTACATGGAATTTATGCTCCCTGGGAGGCTTATGAGCTCCGAACCCCACTCGTCCCACTCCGTCCGTGTTGTCCACATCTTCTTCTGGTGTGTCATTTACTCACCTGCAACATCAGCGCATGCGGCGTGTGCACGAAATATGAAACGTTTCCCTTGGGCGATGACTGCAGACACAACTGACCATCGGTGGCCACCGGATTGTACATGAACACAATGGCATTCGATAGTTTGCCATCGTACAGCACCTGTGGGCAAGAAGACAGGTGGATTGGTTGAGTTCTCGGGCCAGGCGGTTGAATAATCAGGGGGAATCATCAGTGGGTATTTGGGTATCTGGGGAATCGGGGAATGTGGTGGGGGGTTTGGGGTTGGTGGGAGTGTATATGGCAGGGATTAGGCCGGGCTTTCGGCGAGTCATCGAGTGGCATCGAGCTGGGCACTAAGGACTCCATGGATTTCATGGACTCCATGGACTTCCTATCGACCGACCGACGATTTATTCCCAGTCAGGTTATGGCAATTTACTTAGGCTTTGTCTTTAGCTTTGCTTTTGGCTTTGGCTTTAAGCTGACACACAAAGATAACGAAGAAAAAAAAAAAAAAAAAAACAAGACACACACAGCAACACACGCAGCGGAGAAGAGCAGGTTTACAAATGACCAATGGAAAGCCAAGTTCGGAATTCCGAAGCATTAAATACCCAGCAGAGTTACGAAAGCGAAATGCGAAAGATTCCAACGTTTTTGTTACTTTCAATTTGGCAGCAAGAAGCCAAAGTTTAAACGATTTAACTAAGGCATTTAACTAACTGATCGATCAGTGAGTTGTAATAGTCATATGAAAATTCAATAAGTTAATTTTGTTAACTGAGCACTTTTGTACAAACTTAATTATGTCGGTTGGACAGTGTGCTCGTTCATATACTAAGTTATTTGTGCTCTGATAAATTCTGTGGGAATCAATAATAAACTCTGTTAGGTAATAGAAACTTACACACACACGCTCACAGAACGTATAAACGGCACTATGTGTATGTGGTTGTGTGCTCAATATAAAAGTATTCAAATGCTGTTCATGAACAATATTTACAAAATATATATACACACAACACGCATCGTTGCATTTAATTTTCCTATTTGGGCCAGATTTTCCTCGAGTCTAGAGTTTCCATCTCCTTTTGTGCATTTTGGCAGTGTGTGTGTGTGTGTGTGTGTGTTGTATGTTTGCGTGTGTGGCATGTTAGCTGGTGCTTATAGTTTCATTATTACACGTTTTTGGCTGCCTAATTTGCTGCTAAAAATACTTCTTTCAGTTTTCGTAAAAGAATATAAAAAATGTGCAAAAACTAGTTGTGGGAAACTAAGAAGCAAAAACATAATAAAATGTTGTAACCAAGTTAAGATACTTTAAGATGTTGCAACCAAGTTAAGATACTTTAAAGGAACTCAAAATATTTAGTTGTTAAAAGAACGTTTCTTTAATATTTATTTGACGGCAAAGTGTTCTCTTTTAGGGATCATAACACTCGCCCGCCCATTTCTTCCATTTTTTTTTTCCACCTAAAAGCGCAATGTTTGTGTAAATGTGATTGCGAGTGTGCGTGTGTGTGTGTGTATGGCCGTGTTTTCCCATCCCATTAACTCAACTCCCGATTTGGCACATAAAAACAACATTCAAAATAACTAAAGCTCTCACTTTTCCCCGCCCCTCCACCGACACTCGCCATACAAAATGGCATAATACCCGGCACAGGTGAGTGGGAAATGGGGTGGCAAGTGAAAAGTGGGTGGATGGCTGGCTGTCTACATAATAGCTGTTTCGGGTCCTGAAATGTGGAGCATACAGCATACAGTAGAGTAGAGCACGGGCATAGAAAATTCTCCAGCGGAATATGGAACATGCGCGCCCCAAGATTTCCAACAATCTCCGTCGTGTGGGGTGGGTGTTTTGGGTTTTTGGCCTTACATGTTCGCCTTTGTCTACCGCCAAATGGGAGTTTTTATTATTATTATTTTTCTTTTTTTTTTTTTTGGTAGCGAAGTTTTTAAGACACCTGCCCAGGTATGCGCTACATTTGCTTCTGTTTACTAAAAACACGACCATTGTGTTTGTGCCATCTACAACTTTAAAATGGAAAATGGTACTGGCAAATCGAGCTATCGATCTAAATGCTGTCGCTAACTTTGTAATTGCTTACCAAAAATGTATGATAACTTTTTGGTTTCGATTCAACCAGAATAACACAAATGTTACATGAAACTAAACTTTATCAATTACAACGCTGGCAATAACTTCTTAATTAAATAACTTTTTTAAAATATTTACAAACACACAGCACTGGAATGTTGTTACAAAAGCTGATTGAAATAACTAAAATACGCATGATTGTTAGGAAAAAAAAAACCAAAAAAGGTTTGGCAAATAAATGTTTTGAATGAAATGCTGCCCTATTGTTCAAGTTTCGAGCGAAATTCAAAAAAAAAAAAAATATATATATATATATAAAAAATGCAGTACGAGAAACTTAAAAACTAAATTAAAATGGTGTAAAATGAAATGAAAGTTTGCTTACAGCTTTCAGCTGGTTGACCTCCTCAGTGTCGGCGCTTCCGACCATTGAGTTCAAGCTGCTCACACTGGACATTCGACGTAGTTGCTCTGATCGTTGCCCAAATAAGGAACATATTGAAATTATAATTAATTAAAAATCAAAAGATGCGCAAATCAAAAGTAGTGTAAATACCAAAAGAAGATGAAGAAGAAGAAGCATTTCCAGTGGGCAAATGGCCAAGCGGATCGTCCGCACTGCCAGTTGCTGCTGTGGCATGGTGATGTGTTGCATGTTGCTGCTGTCCCACTGCTGCATCATTCTCATTTTGTGTTGCTGCCGCCGCTGCTGCTGCAGATGTTGCTGCAGCAGTTGTTCCTGCTCCCGCTCCCGCTGCTGCTGCTGCTGCTGCGGCAGTGGCTACTGCAGTGGTGCCAGTGCTGCTGCTGCCAGCCAAGGTCACTGCATTGCGGGCGGTGAGAACCGCTCGAATTTTCACAAAAGCCGCATTCAAATCGAGCTTCTCATCGGACCAATCGATGGCACGCGCCTCTTGCTCGGCGGCCAGAATTTGGAACTGCAGCTGCAACTGCTGTTGCTGACCGGCGGCAACAGCCGCTGCCGCTGCAGCTGATGCATCGTTGCCGGTACCGCTTCCGGTGCCACTCCCACTGCCGCCCGACAGTGCTGACGCCCCCAAGGTCGCTGGCAGAAGTTGAAAGTGACTCACCCGCTTGTGATTGTCCGGCAGATTCAGATAGCACTCGTTGTCGAAACGGAACTGGGACTGTTTTATTTGTATTTTCACAGTGTGTTTTTCAGCACATGGTTCGTTGTGTGTGTGTGTGTGTGTGGGTGTGTGGTGCAAATTTTTGTAGCAGTGCAGCGGACAGGAAGTTTAAAAAACACGGAAAGAGAGAGAGAAAAAAGAGCAAAAAAAATAATGTATATATATTTATATATATATATATATGTTTTAAAGTATATATAAGAACAAATGACGTTATTTTGTACAGACGAGGACAGTTTTGCTGCGGCATTTCGGCTGTGCAAAAGTGGTGCAGTGGTGCGTGCGCTTGACCCTCGCTGCTGCTGCTGCTGAGAATACGGGTTGGCGATGGTTGCTGGGTGGTGCACCGGGTCACCAGTGCAGCAGCCGAAAAGCACCACCCACTACTACAACTACTCACCTTGTAGCCGGGACCCAGGCGATGCATCGCACAGATCTGCTGCGTGGTCAGTGCCTCGCTGAAAAGGTAGATCGCCGACATTTGGCCACAGAACACGCGCTCCTCGTCCAACTCGGGGGTGGCTCCAATGTAGCACTTGTCAAAGGGCTGAAAAAGATTGAAAAATGGGTATTTAAATGGGTAGACGCTCATTGGAGAAGCTAAGAAATCGCCTCTAAAGCTGCATAATTTAAAGCAGACTTATAAGTGAATTGATTAGGAGCATAACTCTATCGTTGCAATGTTAACATTGTTCTAAGCCGATAGACACCAAAGCAAGACAACTTAAGTATGAATATCAAATACAAATGGTACTCACATCGTTTGTGGAAACAAACCAGGCCATCTCCGTTGAAGAGGCCAGCTGTCCATTAACGAGGCACTTGATTTCGCTTTTCGTCCAACGATTGTATATATACACTATGGCAATCATATACCACTGAAATAGAAACCAAAGTCAAGGCAAATTCATGTGAAGTGTGAGCGATTGTATTATATGAAGAGTTTAGTGGCGATATTATTCTTACCTTTCGTGGCTGGAATTCGTATTTGACACAATGCTGAAAGCCTTTGCCCTTGACCTTCATTGAGGTGAGGACAAGGCAATTTCCCACAAAATGCGCCGTATAGCCCACGCCCTTCGATGTCTTGAAGCTGGAAATAAGAAGGAGTTATCAATTGAGTATGGAATACCAACCACACACACACACACACACACACACACAAACATTACACACTTTCGACCAGTACTCACCAGTAGAGGTAGGGCTTCTCACGTTCAATATTCACCGAATTGATGGGATCCAGGCGGAACCAGGTGGTAAAGGTGAATCCGTTCTCATAGGGCCATTTGGCCAGTGGCGGCAGTACCATGGCCTGTACGAATGTAAAACGGAAACGGAAATGAGACCGAAAAGCGATTAAAAGCAATTCAAATTTAACCACCAGCGCTATGTTAAATAACAATTACGGTCAGTTTGCCACTCAATATCTTTGGCAATTAACATAAATAAGCCTCATAATTGACTGCGCATATATATAGGACCGTAGATTCAAGCCCCCCACCCCTTTAAATTCCGTAACCATAGCAACGAAGCTGCATAAATCTCGGAGAGGGAAATACTTTCGACTGGCTAGGAAACTTGTGGTCCATTCTATTCCAATCCACAACACAAACTACACACGAATGTGTGTATTTCCTGTGGCAGCCTCAACTCAAAGCCAGAAAATACCAGAGCCAGAAATGCAAAAGGAAAGGCAGTTGGAGACGGGAATTTAACAGAAGAAGCCGCAAAACAGAAATGAACCGAAATTAAAAGGAAATGAGCACATTTGATTTATCATCAATGCTGTGGCAGCAGCACAACTCGCCGACGACGACGTTTGCTGAAAAAGGATAAATTCGAGATGAAAGGAACTACTATATATATGTACATATATAGTACATAAATACACTATATATAGTGTACTATAGTAGCACTATGAACTCCGGCTAGTCAGGTGAAATTCAGCTGGTAGTCCATAAATTTAAGGCACTTTCCTGTGCAGACAGTCCAGTTCAGTTTGCAAAATATCGTTATATTATAAAATTTCTCCCCCTGGAAATGCCATTTGATATTATCCGCTTGAGGCATCTGGGTGAATTCATTGCAATTTGATAACAAAGATTTATGCATTTAATGTCCAATGCTCAGCGTTTGTCACTCATCGTTTGCTGTTTGTTAGACAATCTGTGAAGTTATTTATTAGCCCTATGATGATGACTTTAAATACTTGACACGAATGCTGACAACCAACAATTGGTATGCATTTATTTGATTAGTTCAAGTCGACTCCATTCACTGCATTACATTCATATAAAGCTCATGTTTGATTTCCCCTATTCAACGTATTGAATCATTATTTGCACCTCTCCCTACAACTTTTGAAATCACTTGTTTACTCTACAGCTCTTTACTCTTTAGATCTCTTGAAACTATCAAATTGCATTTACTTTGCACTTATCTAGTGGTCTCAACCTTTTGAGTTGGCGAATGATGGTATTTGGGACATGAAGACCACTTTTTCGGGGGCCAAGAAGAGACAAAATGGGATAAATGGGTTAAGGCTGGGTAAACGTGACAAAGGCTGACACTGTTGTTGGAGTTTTGCTGCGGTTGCAGGCAACTTTGCACCACACACACACGCACTCAGTGCCACACTCTCTACATTTCCCCAATTTTCGGCCATTTCCCGTGACAGCAGTAGTGGGAATGTCCGGTTGGAGAAGCAGGAAACTGAAATGGTGCCCTGGTGATTTTGGGTTTTGGCTTTTCCGAAAATCTCATTATTCGAATCGAGTGCCGTCGTCATCCTGTTGCAATCAGCACCATCAATGGCATTAGGCGTGCTTGTGGATCGCAGATTGTTGGCTAAGTGGGCTGTGGTGGTGGTCGTTGATTTTCCCTCCAAAAAGCAGGCTAAACGGAAAATTAAAAAGGAAAAAACAAAAAAAAGAAAAAAAAAAAAAAAAACATCCCAAAAACCTATCAAGCCAAAATGAGAGGAAGAGAGAGGGGGCTAGACGGTGGATTTGATGTGGATTGGATGGATAGGTGGGCGATTCTTTTGCTCGATTTGCCTGGGTTGGCGAGCATCTATTTATTAGACATTTTGCGACAATTGCGAAACGCTATCCATCTGACTTCCAATTCACTTTATGGCATTTTTTATGTATTTATGGGGCCATGGACATATCGATAGAGTGCTTGCTCCCCCCATTCACCCATCCACCATAGCCATCCCATCAAGAAACAAAGATGGGAGTGGTCAAACACACAGATAACAGACACACATACATGGCTGCGACTACAGAGTGAGGGGAAAAAAAGCACACATTTCGAATTCGTTTTAAGTGCGACGCAATAAAATAAAAGCCCCCGGAAATGTCGACGGGGGTGCAATATGGAGCCCCCTGGGGAACCTCTTCCTGTATCGCCTGTGACGGGCATATTCGTATGAGGTCTTTGTTTCAGCCAGTTGCATTCAATAAAAAGAAGCCTGGCGAATTGCATGGCCTAAAATTGCAAATATCGTCCAGAGAACCAACAGTGTGACGAACCAGCGGGTAGATTGGAATTTAAGCTGCTGCTGATAACTCAAAAACTAAAGATATTAGAAATGTACAACTCAGCAAAAAAGGCTGTTGTTGTTTAAATCATGGACATCTGACCACTGCAGTCGACAAAGCCTCCTTTAAATTGTTTTTCCCAATCGAATCTCGATCTGCTATAACCTGTATCTTATTCTATACGATTCTATTGTATCTATTGGCTAGTGGTTGGTTAGTGTATAATGTATCTATTTGTTGGTACTCACCGATCCCTTGCGACCCGGAAAGCTGAAGAAGACGTCTGGTCCGTTGCGATGTGGCATCTGCCGGAGGACGTTGAGCAACTTGGCCGAGTGGCGCGGCCACTTGCCATTGGTGGCCTTCATCGTACCGAAGAGGAGCTTTAGCTCCTTCACCGTTATGCTATAGCTGGCCAGCACGCCCAACATCTCGATGAGCAGGTCTGAAAGAAGGTTGTTGCGATCGAAATGGGAAATGGTTTAGTGTCAGTGGCAGTGGCAGATACACACGTTTATGCAATCCATGTTTAGGAGTTTATGGCACATGAAATGCCGTAATAAGTGCTGCTAATGCTCTTCATTAGCCATCAAAGTGATGGACATTCATAGGGGAGTATTAAATAATAATAAGTTGAACGATTTCCCATTCAAATAGGTCCGTTTAAATATCTTCGATAGTCGATGTGTTTACTTCTGCACAACATGCTTTTCTGGTTTTGCTTTATGCTGACATAAACAAAATAGGCTATAGATACACAGTTAGTTATCCAAGCTACATGTTCAAGCCATTAAATGCGGAAAGGCCGGAAATGGGTTGAAGGCCCAAAGGATATGCGCAAGTGCTGCTGACAGCCAGCCAAACTTAACTCTGTGTGTGTGTGTGTGTGTGTATGTTTGGCTGTGTATATATATATGGGTGTTTGTGGCAACAATCAAGTTCCCGTTTTAGCACAGGTGGCAAGTTGCGAATGCGAATGCAAATGCAAATGCGAAGCCAAATGCAAAGTCCTCGCGTTCACCCAAGCGGCAAGGACACACGCTCTCACGGCGAATACTAAAAGACAGAGAGGCGTGGCTGGCGGAGGCGGAGGAGGACGGGCCACTAGGGGGGCGTGGTCGGGGCAAGGCCATCAGATATATTGCATTTGATCTAGCACTGCCATTGCCAGGCGCGAAAGGAATTTCCATTCAATGGAAGGTCACAAAAAGTTGCGCTGAAAATAGCAGCTGATTATTTTTAAAAATTCTAGAAAAAAGATACTGCAAAATTGATCTCCAAGGATCCCATAAACATTTATTTTTGGAGCATTTGACGTTTATAATTAATTATTGGCAAAATGCCAGGGCAGTCATCTTAAAGCGCTGCAGCACGTTTACTTCGATTCGCCAAAACAAACTTTCGGCTTTCAATTGACTTGCAATATAAATTGTGAAATTTCCCTAGGAAAATTCGCCAGGGGTAAAAGTTTTTGGCCAAAACTATTTCCATCACTCATCCATGTCTCCAGTGAGCCAACGCTGATGATGAGGATGACGCAGATGATGAGTTTTCCCACACAGCATTTAAGGAGTGATGCTCCGTCTCGCTTTCCCTCCTGTAAGGGCTGCTGCATTTTCAATCAAGTTTGGCCAAAAGCTTGGCCAAATAGTTATTAATTCTGGAGTTCAAACTGATTGCCTACCCCCAACCCACATGAGCATTGGCCCCATTGCCGTCTCGCCACTTCGCCACTTCGTTGCCCACTGGCCACGCCTCATCCCGAGGGGCAGGGACAACGTCGTCTGGTTTTCCAGCGAAAGCTGCGCTATTCCCAAACTTCATTTGTAATGCACACTAATTGAAATGGGACGTTCGGGCCGTTTTAATGCCTGGTCTGCCTGGAGCTCACCTTCTGTATGCCTACGCTCAAGCTCACTAGGATATTCTGCCATATTTACACTCTACACCATACACACTATATACACACACAAACGCACTGAGAATATATATGTAATATTGTTATTCTCGTTTTTTGGGGCATTAAGCTGTGAATATTGGTACATTTCGGGCAATGGTTCGATGAGAAAATTGTAATTAGTCGAAATCGTATATTTTTATCAACGTTAAACTAATGGAAACTAACGTGTTTTCGTTACACGTTGTTAAACTGGATATTATTTTGAGATGAATTTTAACCTTTGGGGCCACCACACTGGTTGACCCAAGTTATCCAGCATCCATCCAGATTCACTGCCCATTCCCCTGCGGCATTCCCAAGACGACAGTGTTGCCCGGTTGGTCTCCAGTTGGTATTCAGCATAACCCCCCCCCACCCCCGCTGGCTTTTCCAGCTTTTCCCGCACTTATCCGCTCTCATACTTTTGCCCCTTCCTAGCGCCACAGCTTCATCAGCATTTAATTGCATTTTCCTTGGCATGCCAAAGTTTTTACTGCCCCAAACTCATCATCATCATCATCATCATCAGTGGAAGAAAAATCAGCGGAAAGAAGAGTATATATATAGATATATATACATACATATATACCGATGAAGAAAATAAGTGAGAGCGCTTAACGCAACAATTTCTCTTATCAAATTTTTGCGATTGCATTGTTGAGTTTTCAAGCACTTTAAGTTATGGCCCTGAGAACTAGGCAATTTTTCTTTTACCCCTTACAGATACACAATTACAGATATAGATAGATATATAGACAGACTTACATACACATACGTACGTATTTTGTGTGGAATCCAAGAAGTTGCTACTCTAAGCTGAACTTTGCCCGAGACAACGAACTTTTAACTTATCTAATTTCTTGGCAAGTGTCACGTTTTGGCATTTGTCAGGTGCACACATACACACACCCACCCACACACACATGTATGTATGTATGTAGTAAAACGCTGAAGACAGACATTCCCAGTACACAGAGAATTTAATTGGCCAACATTAACAATTTTTTTGTAATAATAAAAATATAAGCAACAATGTAATTTTGCTTCATTTTAGAAACATGTATTTTTGTAAGCAAACGATTTTTCTAGAGTAAGAGTAGTAAAAATGTTGGCAAGCTTATTTATTGTTTATTAACAAAAAAAAATAGGGGAGAAGAAATTGAAATACACCTCAATTAGTTTTGGACATCTTTTCTTCTGTGTACGTATGAAATTATGTCTTTGTTTGTGGTCTTTCTCCCCTTCGGCATTCTGCTTTCTCCGTGTTTCACACACACACACACACACACACATGGAGCTCAAAAGTCAGCGACTGCAAATTGACAGCAGTTACAGTTCGTTAAATGCGGAATGTAGGAGAAGAGGGCGCTGTGTGTGTGGGTGGTGCAGAAAGAGATATGGTTGTGGGTGGTGGGTTGGTCGGTTGGTGTTGGTAAGGTAGTAGGGGTGCTGGGATTTCGTGGAGACCGCAGATGTGTCATTGACTTAATAAAATCAAAATCAAAGCCAAAGGCACGCACATGCTTAAGGCATCATGTGTGTGTGTGTGTGTGTCAGTGTGAGAATGGTGGGTGGGTCGGTGGGAGTCACAGCGTGGGTGGTGCAGGGCGCGGGCTGTTTGGCACAGTGGGCGGGGCCAGCGAGGGTCGCTAATGAAGAGCAAATTTGCTGCCGAGCTGTGCCATTCCAATCCACTCACTCCCCCATTTTCTCTGCCTTTTCACTCGTAGCCCCGCCGGTTGGTTTCTGGGTTGGCTACTGGGTGGTGCGATGTCGTTCCAAGGACTGGGAGCGAAGTGGAGTGGAGTGGGGGGGTGCAACTGGGCGTGTCAGTGCTGCTGACAAGCGTGAAATTAATCGAGAGGCAATTCAGCGGACCAGACCAAAAGCAAACCAAAGCCAACTTGGAATCTATTCAGACCAGTCAAACAATGGCCGAATGTGTAAACTCCATTGTTACGCGCACCAGAGAACTTTATCAATGCCACCAAACAAAATGTTGATTAAAATGCTTCTAATGAAATATGTAATCATCTAGTGCCATAGAAGTCACTAGGTCGATTGAAACATTGTATATTGTTCCATAATTTCGACACATTCAAAAGTGTTTTCAATGACAGTGTTTTCACCACATTTACAGAATATGATTAATATTTTGTGATTTAATGCAATTTAATTATTATTCTTACCTGCCACAACCGTTTCGGAGCGTTGCAGGCGGACGAGAACATGCTCGATTAGGCCAACATCGGTGCAGGCCTGCAGATTGCGGACGCTTTTGCGCAGGATGGCGATGAATACGCTCCAAATCTCCGCCTGCAATGGAAGAGAGCAAAGAATTGAAATGCATATTAGAAGATGTGTATCAACGATAGTTTGCAGATAAAACTTGTATCTGCCGGGAGGATAAATAGGAAATCTCGAAAGAATAATGGAGAAATCAAAGTATCAATCAAGTGATGCCTTTGCCTCTTGCCCAGCTCAATGAGCAAAAGTAAAGTGGCTACACACACACACACACACACAGACACATGCTCACTCACACACTCGGGCGCACACTTATAAACACACTCACAATCACATGCAGGGCAAACAAAGGCAGGAAGTGGAGGAAAAAGACCAAAATAAGCAGCTCACGCGTTCGAAAGTATGCAGCACTTATCTGCTGATTTCTCCTTTTCCCTTCCTCTCTTTTTTGCGCTCAAGTGTGCGTGTGAGTGTACGCATGTGGATGTGTGTTTGTGTGTGCGTGTGTATGTGGCTAATGTAAACAGTCATTGAAATAAAGTAAAATAATGGAAAGTAATGGCAAAATAATCGCAAGCCAAGACCGAGTTTTCCTTCTCGAATTTCGTTTTTTCCTTTCAGCGTTATTGCCTCAATTCTCCAGAACAAAAGCAAAGCGCTTGACGGTTCTTTATGATTATTGCCTTTGGCACACACACACACACACACACATACACAGAGATATATTCCCATGAACTGAGAAGATTGCACATTGATTGGCAATTGCAGAGAAAGCGTTGCGTATATCGCTTTGAATATATATTTCTGTATTTTCGTTATTCAGTTATAATAGAAATACCAGAAATATAAAATGAACAATGTATATGTATGACGAATAAACAAAAACAATTGTCGCATAAACAGGCTAGCATTGTGCTAATGAAATCCAATGGCGTTACACTCTTGTTACGCGCTATTCATATCAATGGCATGCTTATCAGTTTTAAGTCTCGTTTTACGCTTCATTTATCGCTGCTTGTATTTTTTATGTCCTCCAGCAACGTTTCCTGTTTCTGTTTTTCTAATGTACTGAACACGCATAATGTAATTTGCCGATTTTCAAATGGTCCACACAAAGTTCAGGTTTTTTGTTTTGTTTTGTTGTGTTCTTTTTTTTTTCATTTTCCGCAACAATTTCCTCAGGGGCATCAATGTACACCGGGGATTGTGGAAAGCGGCTTCGGCATATACAAAATGTACTTAAATTTCAAAACTCACTGATGTACGTACACAAGTAATATGTATGACATTTGCGAGAAATCAGAAATACTCTATATTTCTTTGCATTTTACTAAGCTGCACCACAGGGCACTTATTATTACCCGGGGTCCTTGGTCCTTTGCCAGCGTTTTCCGCTTTTCCAACTTTCCTCGCATTTCCTTCGCATTGTTGGCCTTTGAGTTTCGGCCTCTTACAGTTTTCCCTCTGTTTCTCCGCTGGCCAAAAACGACAGTTTGTTTGGCCAAAACTCGTTTATTGCTGTTTGCTTAACAATTGAAATGAAGTCTTTCAGAGCTCGAAATTTGGTAATAAAATTTTGAAAGTAATTGAACCGTAGAATTAATGATTTATGCATCTTTCTCAAATAACTTTTCAGTGGGTAGAGAGTAAAAGAAAATACATAAAAATACTCCAAACATACAATACATAGTTAAAAGTTAATATTTATAAAACAAATCCAAATATGCGATCTGTTTAATGCAAATAATGCATAAGCACTTGTCTATAAAGACAATGTCTTCTCTAATTTTTAACACGTCTCAAGCTGATTTGTGTGTCTCGAAACCATAACTGGTTGGGAATCATAAGTTCATACCGGTGGATTTCGTTTTAATTTGCAGTAACGATGACGTGGTTGCAAAACATATTCATTTTTCATGTCGATTGTAAAATGTATATAAAATGTATTGTTCAAATGTTTTGTTTATTGGTTTAACAGTAAACAATGTTAATAGTAAAACCAATATTTTTTTTTTCTTCTCTGGATTTGGAGTTTTCATTTGGTGTTTATTTATTTTCTTTGTATTCAAGCCCGTTTAATGTTTCGCTGCGGGCGAAATGAGAAAACAAAACAAAAGTTGATTTGACGCCGCTGCGTTTTGTTTTTACAGCATTATTTCTTAATAAGCGCCAAGCTGGATTTTCCAGCAAACTCCCAGCGAATTTTCCGCCACTGCTCATCGTGTTTTCGCTTTTCATTTTGTATGTTTCCATACCAAATCCCCTAGAACGATTTGCGCCCCATTGAGGAGATGGAAAGGCGAGGAGGAGGAAGATAAAGAAAAAAATTAAATAATAAGAGTAGAAACTTCAGTCGGATTTTATTACGTAATTGGGTAGCAATTTCTTCATGGCCCAGCAACAAGAGCAACAAAAACATGAACAAGGGGAACCAGAGTTGCCACAGCCACTGAGCACAAATTAAATTTGGCCTTTTCCACGACACTCCCGCGACCCCCTTGTTTTTTTTTTATGCCTGTCTCTCCTCCATCATTTTCCACGGACAGCCCCCATAAGTATGGTACAGAAATGCGGCTACTTCTTTGAGCCGAGATTTTTCTACTCTCCTCTATATTTTGCTTTTATTTCTTCTTTATTTATTTTTTTTTGTTCTCCGTTGCTCTTTTACTGCGGAACTCAGCCGAGCATTTTCATCTGCTTGTTGCTCGCTTTTCCGTCGCTTTTCCTTCTCTTGTTATTCCTTGGCCAGGTTAAATTGAGCATCGCGTGTCCAGCGCGGCCGGTGGTCAAAGGCCAAATGGAGGGAAATTAAAAATTAAGTGCAAAGTTTGTCAAGATTTTGTGTTGTTGTGGCCGAAATAGGCAAATACCTATAAAATTCATGGCCACCAAAACAAGATGAAATTTACGCAATGGCAAAAGTTTAATTGCCAAGACAGCAAAAATAAGGCCCGAGTTCCTTATTTTAGGGAATGAAAAAAAAGTATAAATTAAGATTACATTTTTTATCAAATTATCGATTAAAATAAATTGCTGCAACGTTATTATTTCCAAATGTATGTTGATAATCAATTAATCTTGCATAACCTTCGAAATATTACTTTTCAGCGATGTTAAAATCTATTTTCTTTTAGTGCACAGTATCATGCAATTTATTTGCAATTTATTACAGTTGAAGAAGCTCCTCTCTCCACATGGAGACAATTTTCTTGTGCACTTTACATTTTTGTTTTGCACTCATTTTCCACTTTATCAGCGATTTGTGTAGGTCGTCGCTCTGTCTCATTCTGGCAACCGGCCCAGCTATCTCTGTCTGCTGGTCCTTGGCGCAGTCAAATCGTTTCGTTTCAATAGAATTTCAATAAATTTATCAACGTGTCTTGGCTCCTCGCAGCTCTAGCTCCAACCCATCCAACCCATGATGCCATGGATCTCGTTCTGCTTTTCTTCTCCAAAACACTCTTCCCGCCGCCTGATGATTTTCCATTTTCCATTTGCATCCAATGTCTGGTTGAGCGTCTGCGATTTTTCCTTTTGGCCCGTCGAGCAGAAACGGGCAATCGGTCGTATACTTTATCAGGCGACAGCGCATCGTTTGCATGCCTGCAGTGCGAGTTTTTCCTCTAGTCTTACTTTGGTTTCTTGCCTGCCTGACTTCTCTTCGCCAGCACTTGTCCCTGTTCCCCATCCATCGCAGTTTCCTTGATTTTTCCTCCGTCTTCAGACCGCCCCTTTCCCCACCTTCCCACTCGCTCTCTCACTCTCTCTCTGAAAGTGACGCTTCGTTACCCCTATTCAATTTCAACACCCGCCCGTCTCTATCTTTATGTCATCTTTTTAGTGCCGAGCTGCAATCTCCTTCCTTTTGCCTCAATCTCCTTCTTGTCTTGGGCAATGCGCTTATGTGCTTCCTTCCTGGCATTCCCCTGCCTGCCATCCCCACCTACATTTTCACCCATTTTCCACCCAATTTTCTCGCCCCAAAACGTGCCGCCTGGCGAGCCAACTGGTTTTCCCCCCCTTTTGAAAATCTGC
This sequence comes from Drosophila melanogaster, assembly GCF_000001215.4. NCBI lineage: Eukaryota > Metazoa > Arthropoda > Insecta > Diptera > Drosophilidae > Drosophila > Drosophila melanogaster. Next base: position 5,213,464 of record NC_004354.4, on the reverse strand, counting down.
TGCGGCTCTAACGGAAATTTATTATTGACAGCATCTGCCGCTGCAATGCAAACAACTGTGCAAGAAGGAGTTTGCCTTGGGAAAATGAGGAAAATCGGGTATGAGGTATTGGGAAAATCGCAGGCATGGCATATATGTATGTACGCATGTATGTATGTATGTATGTATGTATGTAATGTATGTATGTGGCATATACGGACATGCAAAATGCCAGAGTCGGCAATTTTGCAAACTAAGTAGCGTGCGCCTTCTTCAGCTACGGCAGTGTCTACTGGCTGAATGGCTGAATGACTGGCTGAATGGCAAAGACAGTGACTGAAATTGACGTTATGCCACGGCTGATGTGCATAACATTGACACAAAGTGCAGTCGTGGCCAAAAAGACCGAAGGGGCGGAATATTGGGGTGAAAACTCCGGGAAACTGCTCATTCGATTTGGTGAGTGTGAGTCATCGAATGGAGACAGGCGAACAAAGTGGCGGCATTCGAATGCCAATGCCATCCTTAGTCGTTCCTTTCTGCACCCAAGATACGAATATAATTTGATGTTTCCACAAACAAATAGAGGGGGTTAATAAATTGACGTTAGCCAGTGGGTAAAGAGAATACGAGTTACCAATCAAATTTAGTGCTTTATAGCCTGCTTTTGAAACTGACAAATATATTTCAATTCATAAAATGTGTACACGGATAGAGATGGCGCAAAGTAAACTGGCAGGTATTACTGGTTTTTCGCTCATCCATTATTAAATGTGCCTGAAAAGTGGTGGAAAATCGTTTGCGACATCTTTTGTGGGGTTGATACAACGGCGAACGGAGGGATGCCTGTTCCTGGATAGATTGCTGCTATATCTTTAATGGACGTCCTTGTCAGTCGATGATGCTGTTGTTGTTTGTCGTCCTTGCTCGATGCAACGACTTGAACTCGAACTCTGTGCTACGTTGCCACTCAAGTGCCAAGTGACAAAGGGCAATCACTTGCCCTGACCTCTGACCCCCTCCACTCACCATCCACCTGCTTTCCATCAGCTTTCCATTTGCTTTCCGCTCCCCTTTACACAACTTGCGCTGCGCCCATGTTAATTACGCCAAAGTATTCCATTTCAATTTCGTTTTCGGGCACATTTCTAATTTATTTAATTAATTTATGTCAAGCCGTTGAAGGGTTGTGGCATTTCTTTTAATGACAATAAATATGTATTTTCGCTTGATGTTTGCTTGGCTCTCCCACAAAAACTCCTTGCTGCCAAGTTTCAATTACACTGGGCGACAAAATGAATTGTCTCCAATTTCAGAGCACTGTTATTGCGAAGTAGAAAATATCAAGCTGTTTTTTCTTTTTTTTTTGGTAGATTTTCACTGTAGCCTAGTGTTGTTTACTTTGTCTACGCCCAATTAATTTTTTTTTTCTTTTCCATCGTCTAATGATTTTTATTTCGTCGGTCGGTGAGTTTGTTTGCCCTCAAAAATTATCTCTCGCAAATTAAAAGTTTTTGTTTTTACTGCGGCGGAGTGAAGGAGAAGCAAAGACTGCAAACAAAGTTCGATAAGGCATTCAACCCTTTTTCCTCCTTTTTATTATTTCCTGTTTGGTTTTTTTTTTTGTTTTTTGTGTTATTTTTTTCTTTGTTTTTTTGCTTTGTTTTCATTTTGGGGACCAACAAGAATTCACTAACAAGTTAATTGAGAGCAATTTTCAGTTCTCTCATCGTTGAATTAAATTTCCCCGGAAAAGCGGTAGAGCAAAGTGGGGGGTTGCGATGTAATTAAGAATTGACCGAAACCGATTCCAGGGACCCGGGCACGTTGTCCCTGCTCAGTTGGCCATTAAGGTGTCACAAATTGAAAGCGAGCTGCGAAAATCGCGCTTAAAGTCGCGCGCACAATCACCGACGCCTGACGGACCAAGGAAAATAGGAGCTGGGTGGGGAAAAACTTAAAATAAAAAATCCAAAAAGGGTAAGTCGAATGAACGTATAAAAGGGATCAGAAAAAGAGTAAAATAAAAAAAAAAAAAAAAAAAAACGAACGAATTATGTCAACCTTTTGATGCTGTCAAGTGCCGCAAATTGAATTATGCACACAGAAAAGGTGTCGCCAAAGTCAACAGACTCTGATTCCCCGCTTTTCTCGCTTTTTTTCCACAACTCATTTATGTGTTTTTTTTTCTCACTCTAGTGCACTTCTCTTAACAAACAGTTGAACTGACTGCTTTTCCACTCAAGCATTCGTATTTTAATAATTTGAGTTTCCTTTGACTGGATAGTTGAGTGCAACCCATTTATGCATTGAATAAATTTATTAGAAATATTTGTGTTTTATGAGTACGCGATTTGCAAATTAAGCTCAGTATCTGACACCGTAGGTCAAAAAGAAGCGCATGCCCGGAAAATGGAATTGTGATCCAAAACTTGAATTCGTATTCAGAAAACGAAGCGAATCGAAATTCCCCGGTGAAGCCAATGGGAATCGCATTAAAATTTCTCGCATAAATCGCAAAATGTGGTGGATGGCGAAAGGGGGGGGGGGATAGGTGGATATGGTGGTGGGAGTGGAAGTGGAAGTGGGGGTTGGGGAAAAACAAAAGGAAACTTTTGAAGGGGGTCAGGTGGTTTTTCCGGGCAGTGATGGTGGTGGTGGTGGTGTCGTGTCAAACATGAAATTCAATTGTGTTGGCAAAAAGTGGCCGAAAGTGCTGCTAGCATATGCGTACCAACGGCAGTAGAGGGTTAAGCGGAACCATCGCATTTGTGCAAAAGTTTCACGTTGACATTTCCATAATAATTTTCTTTTCATTCACTCATTTTTGTTTTTTTTTCGGTTCCTTTACTTTTTTTTGTTTTTTTGCCACTTTCTGTGATTTTATTTGGCATTTTTTTTTTTGTCGGCCACAAAAAGTTTGCATTGCTTTTGACGCACGACTGAGTAGCGGAAGTGGGCGGTGGTGCTGGTGGGTTGAAAATGGAGGCGGGCTATCGAGTGTGGGCGGTGAATGTGGGCAAGGCTAACCCCTTGTCGCCGATTTGACCCCTTTCCCTACTCAAAAGCATCAGCTTTCGAGGCTGTTGCCTTTTTGCATATTGATGAGGCTGAAGGAATCTTTTCGAACTGCGTGGAAACGGTGGAAAATGGAAAATGTGAAATGTGAAATCTAAAATCTATGTTCCCAAATGGGGGTCGGTGTGCGGGGCTGAAAAGCGCGTGTCAAAATTGAATGACAAAACTCATGTGTGCGGCATTATGCCGCACATAACCCCTTTTCCTTTCTTCGCATTTTCCATCGGCGACAACACATGTGCGTTGATGCTAAGCCCACAAGCCAAAAATGCAAAGCAGCTCAAAAAGTATTCCAAACAGTTTTTCACAGCGACCGCCAAATCCAGACATAACGCCCCAACCCATCAACCTCCGCCCCGCCGATCGGCCACGCCCATATGGATATGGCTCGTGTGTTTGTTTGTCCTAAGGCCTTAGCGGAACAAGCTGAAGAAGCTCTCAACTTTATACATTTTTCATGGCTGGCAGCAAAACGAAAAAGCAGCGGCATAACAACAAAATCTGAAAATATAAACAAAAAAAAAAAACAACAAAAACGCCAGAGTGACGAAAAAGAAAAACGGCTCTATACTGCGGCAAAAAATTTCCATTTCAATTTTTGCAGAAAAAAAATGCACTCTCTAATTGGCATTTAAGCTAAGATTTTTCAAGGCCACCGGAAGAAACAACGGATGCAAAATGAAATTATAATAAGGAAAATGAATAGCGAAGAAAATATAAAAAAATATCAAATGAAATAATCTTTGAATAAGCACTTTAATAATTAATAAATTATACAAATTAACAAACTCGGTTACAGAATATTTAAGCCACCTTTAATTGAACTTATTTTAAATGTCCTCCAAACTCTGGCCAATAATGTGATTTTAATTTCAATTGAAATTAACTTTGGATTGGCTATATAAAACTTCAATTGCCTATATGCTTTGTGCATCCAAAATTCTCCAAAAAATACCCCGTCGTACTTAAAATGCTATTAACTCAAGCGAAAGCACAAAAAAGGAGGCGAAAGGAAGAGAAAAAAAAAATATTGAAACTTGTGCGGCTTTTGGGCTTTTCGGCTATGCTATTTCGGCCCATTTTGCGCTCCCGACCATTTAGGTAATTCTATTTTTTTTTTCTGTGAAGGAGGCGTCTACTTAAAAATACATTTACACTTTAATGACGCCGACGCGTCGGTCTCAAAAGCGTTCAGAAAACCTAGAGTCGAAGCAAAAACAAATCAAAAAGAAATTAAATGACCTTTTCACATGCCAGACAATTCTTTAAACTCAACGGGTGGCCCCAGGACGAAAACCACCGCAAGGACGGGCATCAGTTTCCATGGGCGGTAGATGGTTGGTGCCATCGGAGGGCAGCCAGGAGCGCTCGGGGTCAGGTTCGGGTCATTCAATGTGTTTGACTGTCGTCGTTGCCATCGCCGTTGTCCCCTACGTGACGAGTGCTGCCAATAACAAAAAATAAAACAAGAAAAGCATCCCAAAGGGGGCACCAAAGTACAAAAGAGAATGGGCTAAAATCGTAGAAATATGGAACATTGAAATACCCTGGCAATACTCAAATATACTCTTGTTTTGGACAGTCGCACAATCAAACAGCCAGGACCTGTCTCATCCGATCACCAGTGTGACCAGCCTTAGCAAAAGTATAGAAAGTTGGTTATTATACATAAAAGGGTATACACAAGTCGCGATAAACAGATGCAAGCATATCGCCAGCGACACAAATGTAATAAAAGGCGGCATCAAAAGGCCAAAAACACACAAAAGGCAACGCTGCCAATACAAATGCCAGGTCCCGGCTAATGCTGAACCCATTTCAAAGTGTGTCCTTCCTGCCCGATCTCTCTATCTCTCTCCCACGCCTGCACCTATCCCCTTCGCTTCTTATCTGTCCATCTCACTCTTTAGATGGCTGCCTGCTTGGCTGCCCCGCAGCAATCCTTGCTCCATGTCCGCCATGTCCGTAAAACTTTTGTTATTCTTGTGTGCATTTCAATACGACTCTGTCTCGTTTTGTCCCGTTTCAACTCATTTTTTTTCCCCTGCATCCGTCTCATTCTCCCCATCTCCTATCGGGGCAATCACAATTCATATTTAATGGCGAGTTCGATTCCTGGTGCCCTGCATTGGCGTTGGCATTCAGGGCCTTGACTCGCCCGACTTGCAGCAAGCCACTTGCATTTCAATTCAATTCGCTGTCAGAGTGTGACCAGGGTTAAATGAAATATCTTAATTCCAACACAGATCCGTAACCAAAAATCCATATGAAAAATATCAAATGGTTGAGTCAGTTTGGGATATATACATAGTAAACAACTAAATTTCGCACCATGATTGTCCAATAATAACTCCAAATTCCACCGCTTGTAAAAAGGAACCAAAACAAAAAAAGCGCAAAATAAATCCCCCGAAGAACGTTGCGAAAAACATAATCTTCTTATGCTCATTGCTCAGCATTACGCAAAATACAGTCACACTGGCAGCACCGGGGAACAGCAACAACAAGACAACATCGAGTGGGTCGAGTTGGTGGGCCGAATAGAAATGGAAAACTTATAAAATATCTGCGAGGAATACAAATTCAATTCATGAATAAATTTCATGTATAGCCCTTGGCTGCCTGGCTGGCTGGCTGGCTGGCTGCTTTCTATTTTATGTATTTTACGGCGTGTGCCTACGTTATGTTGTTGAGGTTGCCATAGGAACACCATACCATACCATACCAGGCCATACCATTTCATACCATACCATGCCATAAAGAGGATAATACAGAAATGGAGGAATCTGCATATCTATCTGCCTGGCTTTGCCATTGCCACCGAAGCGAGCGACCGTGGCAGCAGCAGTTGATGATTTACGAAAGGGCCAACACATACTCCAGATAATTACGGAGCGGTCTAGACTTTAAAGCATGGGCTAGGTTTCCCTCTCCCGTTGAAAGTTGCCAACTGGCAACGGAAAATCGTTGGCTGCCACTGCCACTGCCACTGCCACTACCACTGCCACTGCCAACATAATCACAAGTTAATCCTCCGTGTAACTTTACCACCAGCAACTGGGCATTTGGGCAGCAGAGTGGTTTTTTTTTCCGGGGCAGGTTGGAAAATGCGAGGACGCCCTGTTCGAATGTAGATAAGCGGTCCTAAGCCAAAGATACAACTTTTAGATACTTGGCAAACTGAAATGTTGCGATGGCTTCGCACTTCCCCAAAAATAGCAGCTAAAGCGGCAGCTTAAAAATGTTTCATTTTTATCGCAGCAAGTCAGAAATCCGAATGGGGGAGAAGAAGCTGAAAATTCCTTTTCCAAGTAATGTCAGGCGGATATCTCTTTGCTAAGGTTTCCCGAACCGTCAAGCGAATATCTTTATCCAACTTTGATGTTTGACTTAATACAGAACAGGCGCGTAGATGCCTTCACTTTACAGAAAAGGTTTTCAATGAACTGCAAGCTCAAAAGGAAAAGTTGCTTGCAATATTATTTACTTAACAGTGTGGCCAGACTCAAGTAAGCATCAAGTTCATAGGGAAGAACTATCTGAGACGAGCATTCAACAATCGTTCATATATTGATAAAATGAGTAAATAAAACTCAAATTTTTCGTTTGTAAGCCTTAGGCGTAAATTCACAAAAGCTTTATGCCATTTTCCATTTTCAGTTGTTCACTTTTAAAAACGACCACCTGCCTTGGTCAACTGTGAGCCATTGTTTGCAGCTTTAACAACGTTATTTACAGCTCCTGAGGGGGGGAAAAGTACAGAAAGGGGAATGCAAACGACAACGAGATGAAGGGAAAACAAAAAGCGGAAACCAATTCGACGAAAGGTGAAAGGTGTTCGTCTGTTGATTCAACCCTCCTACAACCGACTCCTCCCAGCTTTCCCTTCATTCCTACCGCCCTCGCACTTTAACCGCAGAAATCAGCTGGGGGTCCTGGCCCATTTCCCCCCCCCCCCATTTCTTCTCCCCCCCCCCCCCCTCATCACTTTTCTTCTCTTCTCTTCGCTGCTTCGTTCCTTTTGAGCTCTTTTTGACTGTGGCAAGAGTTACGCAAATTGCTGAGCTGGCAAAGGCTGTAAAATTTTATTGGGCATACAGCACACAGCCGACGAGCCGGGACAAATATGCGGTGGTTCGGTGAAGGGGTGTGGTGGGGTGTGTGAATAAATGTGGTGATTCGGTAGGTCCTGTAAATTCCGTTGAGGTGACTGGTGGGCCGCATTACGGCCTTAATTTTCCAAAAGAAGCTTTGATTTAAAGGCAAAACACGGCGACCAAAGGGCGATGAATTTATTGTCAAGCGTATAAAATGTTATGGTACCCTAAATAAAAAAAAAAAAAATAAAAAAAAAAAACTAAGGGCTTAGCGGGGAAGCGTGTCACCTGTCGACGGGACAAGGACTAAAACTGTTATTTGCACTTGGCTCAGTTACGTGCCGAATCAATTGAGCAACGGCTGAAATGCCAGGCAAAAGGGGCCAGCAATTTCTGGGGACAGAGCCACTGTAGTTTGGGCATAAATCATTTGAGTCTCGCCTCCTTTACATGCAAAATGTTTACTCAACACCAGTTGGAAAACGACTAAGGAAAACCAAATTTGTTGACCAACTTAGTTTGAGTATCGACGTTTCGAGTACCCATGTTATTTAATCTAAGCAACATATTTCACAGTATATATTATTTATGCAGGATTAATAACTGCACAAATCCAGAACATATGTACATATTAAATAGAGCTTTCTCTAAATATTTGAAATTACAAAGTAAGAAAAATTATATACTTCTCAAGTTATTCGCTTTCATGTAAAACTTTTAGGGGCTAACATGTAATGCCCCATGAAAGGCTGCATAAACCGGAGTGCCCATAAAATTGTTGTAAATTCAGTGAATGGCTGCCGTGCGGTTCGGTGGGCGGTGTATGGGTGGTTAGGTGGTAAGGAGTATAAGGTGGTTGGGTGGTGCTATTGGTGGCTCACACCTGCCTTGCATGCCAAATGAAGTAAAAGATCTTGGCGCCGGAAAATCTAACAACGTTGCCACACACCGGGTGATGCATATTTGATGCTTGTTTTACATATGCCAACAATCCAGGGACACATGCTTATGCTCGTAGCATATCCTAACCCACCCAGCCACCCAATCCAGCTATCCACCCAACAGCACATGCCAAAATTTGTCACTGACAATTTTCATTAATTTAAAAAGCCAAATAAATTGTGAAGCATCAACCGCAACAAGAGCAAACATCTATGCCAGCAAAGCGGAAACAAGCAACTGACGCATATCATTAAAGAGTAGTTACTGTGGGTGATGCTGGGTGCCTTTTGGATGGCATGTGAGTGGGGTGGGTCGGTGTGGTGTATCTTCGTTTTTCTGGGCGTGAGATATGCATATGTAAGATGCTCTTAAATGGATCGCTTGTTTGTGACGCACAAACAAACACACTTACGCACTTGAAGGCAGGTAAAAGATGCCAGAAACCACTTGCCACCCACACAAGCACAGTACACCTTCGCAAAATCTAAATCTAAATCAGGAACAATGAGTGGAGGCCATCAAGTGGCATAAAGGTGGTCTGAAGAACGGCAGCAGCATAGCCCTATGTCTGAGAAAAAGTCAATGCTTTTCGCACACTAAGTTCTTTTGCTATAATAAATAAAGTGATGTAAGTCATGTTGATAATAAAATAAAGCTTAAGCTTCGATGAATTAAAATGAATATTTCATATTTTTCAAACGTGTTGTGATACGCCAGTTAAAAGGTGAAAAATTGTGAAAAATTTAATTTATATTCTAGGGGCGCGATTGAGTGTGATATAAATTTGATTATCCGAGCAGTTTTACATATTTTTTTTTATTTTGAACAATTTATACGCTGTGTTTTTTCAGTGGTTAAACGGTTCAGTTTACAGAGGGAGGGTCAACGAACCAATGCAATGGAAACTCATAAAGCGGCAACTTTGTTGCGATTTAACACTGGCTGTTTGTCCATATGTATATATTTATCTACATATAACTGCGTACAAGCATATGTGTGTGTGTGTGTGTGTGGATATATAGCTCCTGTAGCTTCAACTTCCGTTGCCTGCGCCTTCGCACTTTGGATGACACCGGCAGCAACCAGAAAACCAGCAACCCACTCAGCCTGCCAGTAGAAAACACTTCCTGTCATCACACACACACACACATAAAATGGGAGTGTGTGGGTTGAAAAAAAAAAAACGAGAGAGCCACCCACACACACACACACATATGAAAAGTTACAGGATCCTTTCGCCAGCAGTCATGCTAATAATTTGATGGCACAAGCGAGCGAGCAGCGACAACGTCAGGTGTAAAATATTGTTAAGCGCAAACACAGAAGCACACACACGAAAATACACTGGGGAAAATTGTGTGTAAAACATATCATATAAATGTTGAGACATTTACAATAAGGATCTGTCCACTTAGCAGTGTAATGCACAACCCTTTCAAGACTTATAGAAAAATCGATGTGATTGGTTAAAAATTGAAAAAAAAAACTGATAAAGACTTAGACTTTTTGTCTTTTAGTTAATTATTAATTAACAGCTGATGTAAGCCAAAACTGATTTTATTAAGCTTTAGTTAGGCAGCATTTCTCTTCGTGTATCTCATATTCATATGCAAATGCGGATGGAAAGCGAGTAAGGCCGCCGAGGAAAATGGTGGAAAACCAGCTGGCGAAGGGAGTTGAAAGGCATTTCGTGTTGATGTTGCGTTTTCATTACGCGCAATTTCGGCTGCCACGCCCCCTTTGCTGTTAATTTTCTTTGATGCCGCAGCGCGAATTGAATTAAATTCTATTAAAAAGTCACCATCGCACAGCAGCTTGCCTGCTTACATGGAGGAAAATGTTCATGGCAGATGTTAGCCGATAATCTGTGATTTGCCGCTTACTTTACCGCGATTTTCGGTTGTAACTGCCGCAAGTAAGTGAAGTAGGTAAAACTAAGTAAGAATAACTCACCTGCAAATTGGGCGGACAATGATCCAGCAGCTCCAGCATATGTTTGATATTCTGCGCATCCTGTATCACAAAATTCAATTCCATATCGAATTCACCGCCGACCAGCTGTAAAAAAAATATATATATATATATATATATTCATTTATAGAAACATGTGAGTTAAACGTGCGCAGTTTGGCTATTGTTAAAAACAGTAAAGTGGGGAATTTATTGTAGAAAAATGTTTAGAATAAGTCGCGTTTTTTAATATATTTGTTTTTTTTTTTTCGGCGAGTTAAACCTATTTTGTTGTGGCTCAGCATGGGTGTGGGGATAATCTGGGAACAAAATATGCGAAAAGTTGACGGCAGATTTGTAATTGGTAAAGTTTGAATTGGAAATAATGGATGTGTGTGTTTCAAAGCGTGTGTTCAAGTGGGTTGGACACGGGAAACGCAAATGGAAAATGGAAAATGGGAAATGACTGACAAAAGTTTTTCAGGGAGCCGAGAGAGCCATGAGATAACAAAACAGTGGAGAACGAAAAACTAACTGTTGGCTTAAATCCGTTGATTGGGTAAAATCAATGTAGTTTCCATTTATCTAGACCACACAAAAGCGCAAAGCCCCAGATAACTTTACGGGCTACTTTTTAATTGAAACCAAATCCAATGCGTTGCAGTTCGTTTGTATGCATTATTTTGTTATTTTATTTTTTTTTTTTTTTTAAGAATTTGCACAACTTCTTTAACAGCAGGATTAGAGAGATATTTTTACTGTACTGCAGGATTTTCGTTTTAAAGTACATGCTTTGAAAAACTGAAGCAGCTTAATTGATTTATCAAATTTCAATAGCAATCCATCAAAGTCATCTTTATTCCCGTTTTCATACAGTTTTAAAATGCTAATACGTTGAATGCTGCATCAAAACTAATTCAAACTAATTCACGTTGATCGATGATGATCTGAGTTTAAGAAGCCTAGGCCTCATTTTCCCATCGAAATGAGGAAGGGGATTATCATTTAGCATACAATTTGCCGGCTGTTTTTATATGGTGCCGGAAAATCGCAACCCCCCACCCCACCCCAGCGAGTTATTTTCAACCCCGTTATTATTTTATCCCCGCCCTCCGTTTGTTAGTTTTACTTGGGCTTAGGCTAAGTACAGTCGAGTGTGTTAACTGCTTGAGAGCGTGTCCTAGACACATCCTTTTGCCATCGAGGAGCAATCAGGGCGTCCTTTCAGCGGCGACAACAATAACAATCAAGGATGCTCTGGGGTAGGAAAACCAAACCCTCTGCCACACACCCCCCCACCACCTCCCCCTTCTAGACACAAAAAAGGTTCTAACTTAATTATGCCAGGCGCCAAGAAAATCCACTTCCATCGAAATTTCCGAACCAAACCAACCACCCACACCACCCTTTTTTAGGACTTGCGCCCAATGTCAATATATATATATATATATCTATATTTTCGCCAAATAAAATTGTTTTTCTCGCTTTTTGCGCGCTTTAATGAAATCAGCAAAAATAAATTCAATAAATTGATTAGAGTAGTATAGTAGAAATAGAGACGTTTCTCTGTCTAGCTCACAAGTGGTTACAAGTGTCCTTACACCAAAAAAAAAAAAACAAAAAAAAAAAATAGAAGTAAACACACGCACAGTATAAATCCCCAACAGTATTTATGTCTGTTTTTGTTTGTTTTTCCCACATTTTTTCTGTGTAAGAAAACTTGCGAACTGGGCAGTGGTTACGACGGCCGACAGTTTGGCGCCTGGCCATCAATGGACCACACCCACAATCCACTCGCCCATCCACCCACTCACTGCTTTTGTACGAGTGCACTCGAGAGCTGCTTTATAATTATGCGAAAACGGTTTTACCGGTTTTTCCACCCACATATTTTTTCCCGTTTTTTTTAAATATTTTTTCTTTTTTTTTTTTGTGATCCCTTTTTGCGGTTTATGGCCACTACCACGCCCATGACCACGATTTGCCTTATCACCTGGCAACAAAAACAATAACAACAACAACAACAACAATCAGAGTTAGATGGGTAGAGTGGAAAGGTAACAATATGGCCAGCAAATCTGCCGTGATGCGAACATAAAGCTAAATCAAAGCCAGAGACTTCTCGGCCTTAGAATTTCCATTTCGCCTGGTTTTTCGTGGCTGTGAAAACAAACAGCAGAGGATCCAGCCAGCACTCAAAGTCCCACGGATTAGGTAGCAATTTATAATGCGCCTTTAAGTCGGTTACCCAACGAAACCGAACCGAAACGGTCCACCAACGAATTCGTCGAAAGGATTTTCGCAGGAATAAGATTTTGATGAATTTAACATTAACCCACTTGCGAACAAATCGCACACATATTTAATCAATTTATAAGTTCTTCAGATAATTTAAAATCTGCAAAAATGTAAAACGTACTAATGATGATTTTTGAATTATAAATAAGCTAAAAAATGTTTGAAAAACTTATTATATAGCTAAATTTCAGTGCGCGAAAGCCACAAGAAATTCAACTATTTAAAATATAATAAAGAAAAGTGGGTGGAAAAAATAGAGGAGTGCTGTGGGGGATGGGGGGATGGCAAAACGCTCATTCATATTTAAATTAAACTTTGTGGAAAGTTTTTCGAGTTTTCCTACCCATCAAACCAGCCTCCCAATTAACGCCACCACCACCCATTTCAGCGTGTCTTAGTACAAGCATTTTAAACGCCGCTTAATTATATTCGTCTGCCAACCCAGAGAACATTACCACCCACCTCCCACCGCCTCCCACCTCCCCTCATCACCCATCTTACCTCCCCTCATCAGCCATCCCAAAGGATTTTCCACAGTTTTCCCAACGTTTCTCTGCTTTCTCCACAGAGAGCCCGAAGTCTCGCACCTTCTTCTAGCACATTTAGTCAATTTTAAGTTCATTTGGAAAAAAAAAAAGGTTTTCCTTTCTTTCGTTTTTCTTTGCTGTAGATTTTCTACATTTCATTTGTGCGGCGGAAAAGCTGTGGAAACTCTGGCATTGACGTGTCGCCTTGTTATCCCCACCCACCTGGTCGCTTCTTTAAAGTAAATTGAATTTCTATTTTATTTAAAATGCGCATTGAGACGCACTAAAAGTTTCTCAAGTGGCGGCATTTTCCCCGGGGAAAAGTGGAAATGCCACTTTTTTTTCTTCCTTTTTTTTTGTTGTTTATTGGGCGGTGTGAAGGTGTAAAAATTACAATTTTACACTGGCAATAAGACCGAAATTTTCTTCTGCGCTTTTGGCTCTTCTTTTTTTTTGGGGAAAGAGGAGTCTGTATTGCCTCCTTTCTCTTTGCAAAGCGAAAGAGAGTTTGTCTTATCTCTTTTGTAATTCAATTTGATTTTAACAAGGAGGTGGCGGAAAATATAGTGTTAACTTTATTGCATTGAAACTGTAATTGAGGCAGCGTTAACTTTATAAATGAACAACACTTTTTTATATTTCATTCCTATAAAAAAAAAATTGATTTAAGTAACAATCGAACAAAATTGAAAACAAGTTTCTTGCATTTGCGACTGGGTTTGAGTATTGGTTCGTTTGCTCGCCAACCTGCGTACTTCCTTTTTCTTTTTGGCCACATTTTCAAAGCCATTGGCAATCCCCCAAGAGCCTTGATTACGCCTATGCAGATATTCACAGCAATTGAGTCGCAGGTCTCGGGAAAAACTGCCTTTGCCATCCATTCCCATTTGCTTGTTGTATGGGGAAATGCGTACTATTCTGTTTTGGCTTTTCTCGACTATTCTCGCCAGACTTTCTCACACCTATTCCGGTGGATTTTCCTTGGATTTTCTTGGGTGTTGTTTGGGTTTTTTTTTTTTTATTTTTCTGGGACAAGGCCCTCATCACTCCCCCCTTTGCTTTGTGCCGAATTTTCTTGACTTTCCACACATTTCAAACGCCCACAGCAGCAGCCCCACGCCCCTTTCTTGTGTCATTAGGGAATATTCGCAGTTTTCTTGTGGTTAAGCTTTTAAAACAGTTTTGAAAAGTACACAGGCTCTGGGCTTCCCCTTCCATCCACGCTTATCACGCGTAAAAATTGTTGCCACAGTTTTTTTCTCTTTTTTTTTTTTTTGGTGCTACTTTTAAGTTTCGGTTTTGGTTATATATTTTCTTTTTTTTTGTGGTCTTCACTTCTTTTGTGTGCCTTACTCAATTTCTGTTTTACTTTTGCTCGCAACCAAAGGCACGCAAAAAAAAAAAAGAAAAAAGAATTGCTCGTTGGGGAAATTTTCGTGCGCAAGTTTTTATTGTTTTCTCTTCGGTTTCTTTATATATTTTTTGGCTTTCTTGGCACCTCCTTGAGGGCTTCCCAAAAGCAACTTGCTAGATTACTTTTGATTGTTCCATTTGAATATTTTACAGCTGGCATTGCGGCAACTCTCTGGCTTGACGGCCTCATTAGTTGTGACTCCATTGGTATGTTCTCGGGATATATGTATGTACATATGTACTATGTGTGCATGCATGTATCTGTGCTTTGTCTTTTTGCTCTTTCTTAGGAATTATTGATGATCTGTGGGTGGAATGGGGGAGTGGGGGGCGAAACTTCCATTTTCCCAAAATCCGAAACTCCCACATCATTTATCATCACGAACAATTGCCCGTGGCCAAAACATTCCCCTATAATTATTACTTTTCCACCGCCTTTCACTGCCTACTTTCTTTGATAAAAGGATTCCTTAGTGTCCCCCATACACACACAGACATACATATGTATAAGCAGCTCAAACAGACAGACATCAATCAGATTCCAGGAAAAAAAAAGGCACCGAAATAAACAGAGGAAAACAATAAAGCAAAAACAGATGCCATTAGATCTGAGCACTGTTAGAAAGTCAATGAATGAAACTTAGTAAACGCGGTAATTAGGAAATTTTGTGAAGATTAGTTTTGAGTCTGCTAAATTGTGTCTTGACATATCACTCTGTTTCTTTTTTTCTATTGTGTTTATTACGCTTTCTTATATTTAATTTTGCAGTGTATACTTTGACTCCTTGAATCCAGGTTGCTATATATTTTCCCGCCCCTCTTTCGACATTCAACATTTATTTATTTATTTATTTTTTTCCCCCACTGCCTTTAATCTGTTTTATCTGGCACAGCTTTCGCTCCATGGCTTCTCCTTATCAATATGCAAAAGTTCGTTCCGCCAAAGAAGGCGAAGGCATAGGCGAAATGGGGAGTGGGCGTGGCTTGTTGGAAACTTTTGGCTAGGCGGCAGCTGATTGAGTGTATAGACCAGTGGACAGGATGCTTGGAAGGGGGAGGGGAGGGGACTCACTCCTCTGCACTGGAAATTGTTAAGCATAGACATTAAAATAAATTTATGCCATAAAAATACGCACATATATATACACATATACGTTTGTATGTGTATAAACACTGGGTGGATTTGGGAAGTTGACTGAGCACAGAAAACGCTGAAAATTGTTTATCGCCATGAAAAGTTTTCAGCTTGCCCCCGCTACTGGTTGTTCTTGTTGTTTGTTTGTTTGTTTGCTTGCTTATTTTTCCTATTTTCCATTGCATACTTTGCAGCGCATATATAAGTGTGTCTGTGTGTTTGTGTGTGTGTCCTTTGCCTGTGTGCGTTTTCAGTTAATCGAAAAAGTTAATCATCGAAGTTTTGCGCCACAAAAGCTGCTTGGTCACTGCGAAATTTATTTCATGAAAAAACAAATGAAATTTAAAAAAAAACTTAAACTTACTTTGTGAATCTTAGTTAATCATTCCAAAGTTAAAAATATCGGCTAGTTAACCGTTCAATTTGATACGATCAAGTAGTCGCAAAACAGTGTAAATTGTAAAGAAAAATTTTCAAATTAAATTAGACACACAATTAGATAGCACGTGTACATTTGGCAAATTGCAAACGCTCAGTGTGCGTTTGCACTTCCTTTTCATCATCTTGAATATGATTTGGCCTTTTCGACTTTGATTTCGTGGCTTACAATTATTACCTTCCCAGTTGATTGGCTACCAAAGCCAAAGGCCCAATCAACCCAGCCCAGTCAGCCAACCATCCCTGAAAACATCGAACCAGCCAAAGGAACAACATCCACGATCCACCATTAGCCACAATGAGCTTCCTTTTGGCGGAAGTTTTGCTCGCCCGGCAAACATTTTCTAGAGACGAGAAATTGCATTGCATATTATTTGCTGATTGATTGAGTGATTGATTACTGGCAATGCCACCTTCGACAATTTGAGACCCCAACCTTTGCGATGAAAAGGAAAACACCCTCTTTGCTGCCTTGCTGCTTTGCTGCCTTGCTGCTTTTACTGTTTTCACTGCTTTTGACTGGTGTGGCACATTATAGTCATCACGTAGATATTTTATAGGCGCTGCTCCATTGAAAGCTTTACAAATTGTCATTTGAGCCAGGGGAAAAGAAGCGAACAGCTAGCAACGCTGAGTTATTAAGTGCCAAATGACAGTCTTCTCCTTGTCCTTTGACATTGACTTGACTGTCGGGACTTTCCGCCTCGCAACAACCGCCCCAATTTTCAAAGCTCCCCAACCACCAAAAATAAAAGCGACCATTAGTTTGTCATTGTCTGCGACATTCTCGACTTTGAACGTCAATAATTGAGCGTAAAATATGATTTAAAAAAAAAAAGCACAAAAAAAGAAAACGTGAATGGTGGTTGAAAGTAATCGTCTTCCACGACGAGATGAGAGCACCTGCACTTGTCTTGATTGCTGTCTAGTCTGACTTCTGGGATAATAACGAAAATTCCACTTGTATTTTGTGTGTACAACACACACCTTTCTATATACACATACATATACACCACTGCCGCAATGTTCAATTTGAAAATGGTGCGGCTAGGTGTATAAGTACTGCTTGACTGCGCTTTTCAATCTGCACAAAAAGCCAACGCAAAGTCGGCGAAAAATAAAGATAGAACGATAGAAAAGCACACACATTACTTGCCCAACAAAATGAAAAATTAAGAAATCTTCTACACCGAACACAGCGGGAAATAATAAAAGTAATGGAAGTGGAGCAATGAAAAAAAAAAGGATTCAACGCTTGCATTTCGCATTTGGCTTTTGGCTCTTGGCCACGAATGCATTTGTCTGCTGATGACGCTGTTCGTTTCGACCGCAATTCATCAGGAGAGCAACTTTGTCCAAGATGGCAGCTGGAATCGGATGTTGGACAGGACTCGGGATTGGAACAAATTAGATGACAGGATATTAATCTGGCGAACGGCCATGGTGAATTATTGATGATTTTCGTTGCTTTTTCCATAAGTTAGTAGTTAGAAGTAATAATTTGTCCCCTGATATTGTTGTTAGGATATTTCAAGTTTCAATTGCAACTTTACGTTTTCCCAAAGACGGTATATATGGTTTAAAGTGCCCCAAAGATCTAGAAGCCCATCCCTTTTGCCACGCCCCTTTTTGCCGGTGAAATGCCAGGAATGCACAAACAAACGCCCAAAATGCTGCTTCTGCTTCTGCTGGGCGGCGGAGAAATGTGGGCATGTCTGCATGGGGAAGCACTTTGCAACTTCCTTGCTGCAATTGCAATTGGAGTGGCTGGCTGGTCTTTATGGCGGCTGCCACTTCGTTTTGGCACAGGTAAAAGACAAAGGAAACGGAATACTTTCACGTGGCAGAAAGAATATAAAAGTTAAAATATAAAAAAAAAAAAAACATATAAAATAAGAGACAGGGAAGTGCGCCTTTCAGCTGGAAAGCCAACGGCCTCTCCTCAGCTTTTTGCTTTTTGCATTTTGCTTTTTGCAAAATTAGACAAAATTAGCAGGGAAGCTTAGCTTCGGCTTCAGTTTCTGTCCAAAGTGGAGGAGGAAAGAAAGAAAGTGGAAAGTAAAGGACAGGGCGAGGAGACAAACTCTTGAAAGCCAAAAAGCCGCAGCGAAAATGGGAGATGTGAGCTAAAAAGGTGGCCACTTTGCTTAATTAAACGCGCCAGTTTCGTTGTGGCTAGAGATTGAAAACTGTGCCAAGTGGCTCCAGTCGACACTTCAAGTTGCTCGCTCCGCCGGCTGGGGCAATTTTTAATTTAAATAATTAAAGAAAAGGTGCCAACTTGAGTTTATCAGCCAACGAAATGCGGAAGTCGTCTTGGTGCAAAAAAAAAAAATAAAATAAAGAAAAAAATAGGTGTAAGAAGAAAGAGATAGGATAGAAAAACAAACACCCAACCCAGAAAATGCCATCAGCATTTGGCATCAGCACTTTTCATTTTAGCACCTTTCAGCAATAAAATTTTCTGCACAACTCGACAATTTTATGCTCTCCTTCAGAACAAAAGGTGAAGCCCAGAAAAGGGAGTCTGGGAAAATGGAAAGCGAGCGAGCGAGCGAGCGACTAGTCGTAGTTAAAAGATCTACACGCTCCGATAGGCGTAGACTTTTTAATGAAAAGCCAAAAGAGAATATCCTTGGCAGGAAAAAAACCCATCCAAGGCTTGTACAAAAGTTGCAAGTGAACGAGTCTGCGATGTTTTGCCATAGATAAGGGGCACATCCCTTTACACACCCACAGGCCCAAATGGCTACGAAACACACACAAGATGAAGATGGTGTTGCCCCGATAAGGTCACTTTATTGGGTGGGGTTAAGAAAAAGAGATAAAAGAGAGAGAGAGAGAGAGAGAGAGAGAGAGAGAGAGAGAGAGAGAGAGAGAGCTCCTGCGACGAAAGAAGTATCTAAATATCAGATTATAAAAAACATCAAACGGTGATGCCTCTCGAAATGAAATGAAGAAAGAAGTAGTAGGCCACCTCGTCTGACTTTCTTTGACTCTACTTTAAGCTTAACTCAAAAATTTGTAAATTATAAGCTATTTTTGGCTAACTACCACACCCACAATCGTCTAATGACGCTGAATAAACTAAGCCCGAACAATTTAACAAGCCCAAAATCGAGCATCTTAAATGGGATTACAAATTCGAACTTAATTGAATACAATGAATTAAAGGCAGCCAAGGGGCGAATTTAAGACAATTCATCGGATTTCGCTTAAACCAACCCCACCGCCACCCCTCCATCTTTTTTGGCCAGTTGCTTGGACAAGTCAACTAATTAGGTGCCAAATGAGAAAAGAAAGAAGGGAGAATGAAACTAAATGAGAAAGAGAGGGCTGCACAGAGTCAACGATTAGCTAATAAGACGATTGGCAGTGGCAGTGGCAGTGGCAAACTTTCGCCATTGGCCACTTTGTGAAATTGTTTGCCATATTTGCAGCTGCTGAAACTTTATCGGCCGTGCCAACACCAATACTCGGACAATGGACTCCACACACGCACGCACACAGCACACACACACATACCCACTGGCTGGCTCACACACACACACACACACGAACTAATCAAATAAACTGAACCAACTTGAGGCGATGAACACAGCAGAGTGAAGCTTGGATGGGCTATGTGTCCTACGTCCTACGTCCTATGTCCTATGTCCTATGTCCTGGGATCAGGCGATGGCTGGCCACGCGCATTGAATATGGAATATATGCGATGGCAAACACAACAGCAGCAGCAGCTACAACTACAGCTACAGCAGCCACATCAACACCAACAGCATGGCAGCAACAATAAGGACTCATGTCCAGTGCGGCAATATGAAGAGCCTTTATTAAGTAGAAGGTCATATCGAGTTACACACTTCATGGCGAAATTTGCACGAGAAAAGGGAAACGGAACATGTGCGACCTACACTGCGAGAAACATTGAAGTGCAGCAACGCGCATTCTTTAGCACTATAAAGCAACTGATTGATTTTACTTAGCATTCGTTTGATTTTAAATGTGCTCCATTTGGTTGGATTGGTGGTTGATTTCGTGATTGATAAATCAGATTTTGTTTTTCCTGCAATTAGGAGATGGAATGCAGCCTGTGTGGGTTAAAGTTTGTCAAGCTGTCGCTGCTTTTCCGTGGCAAGTGGCAGACTAATTAATGAATTGGCATAACTTGCAGGCTGTATAATCTAGTACTAGTTCCCAAAACGACATAAGTGCCAAAAGTATGAGGATAAACTAGCACAAACTATATGTGTGTGTGTGTTCTACTTTAATTTGCGACCATTCGATTACAATGCCCAAATGAAGACATCTTTGCATTTGAGTATCTATAAACTTTTTCCAAGGTTTCAATAAGTAATTTCGTCATCAATCCAAAAACCGAAACCCAACACCAACATCCTGTAATTATAATCCAAGAATTTCAGTTTGCCGCTGGCAAAGGCAAACATTTTTGGTTCGCTGGTGGGAAGTTCTTCTAATTGCTGGGAACCAGCAAAATCCAGCTCTCTCCGCCGCAGAAATGCCGCAGCACCCACCCACTGAGTTATAAGAGCCACCGAACGAATGTTGAACCACCGAACCGACGTTGAACCGCCGAAAACGTGGAAGCCGGCAAAATTGCTGCCAATTAGCGAGTCTTGTGCGAGTAGGCAATTATTATGCGCTAGATGTTGCTGCGGCTGATGCTGAGCCAAATTAGCGACAGCAACGAAATAAGTTTCCCTGTTTAACTACTCTCGCCGTTTTCCCTTACTCTTCTCTCTCTCTCTCTCTCTGTATTTTCTACTTACTTTTTTTTTCAGCCACCCCATTTAAGTGGTTGAACAAAAATTGTAGCACACTTTTAAGCGTTGACTGTTCTTTTCTTTTTTTTTATATTTTTTTCCCCCTCTTTTTGGTTAAAGCTCTTTCAGGGCCAAAGTGCCATAAAAAGCACAACAAAGAATTGCATAATATAACTATGTGTGTAGTATGCGCGTGTAAGCTGTATTGTAAATCTAAAGCCGCAGAAAAAAAAAACGGCAAATATGGAAGAGGAACATTAGCCGCATTTTGTCTTGGCAACCACACACACACAAAAAAAAAAAAAAAAAAAAAAAATAGAAAATAGAAAATAGAAAATACACCAACACACGTGTCCATTTTCTGCATGCGAATCACGTAGGTAAAAAAAAAAGTAGCGGCAAAGGGGCGTGATGTTGCAAAAAGGGAAGGTGTTGCTGGTGTTTTTGTAGCTAGTTTAAATGCTCAACGCCATGCCATGCTCATTTTTTAGTGAAGTTTTATTTCGAAAGACAAAGTCTACGACATGTACGTGCAACAATACACCGGGCCAGAAAGAGATGCCACCAAACAGCCAGGAGCCACAAGAAGAAGAAAAAGAAGAAGCCAAGGCACCAAAAAGAGATGGCTACATATAGATAACTAGATAGATGGCGCAAAAAGGGGCCGCGCGATATCCATTTAGATAGATGATGGGCCATATGCACCTGCCCTCTCTTTCACTATCCACCTCTCCCTCTCTCTCTCTCTCTCTTTTCCCAACTCTATCCAACTCTTTCTCTTTTGGCTTTACACATACTAGCAAAATTGCCAGATTCTTGACAACACTTGCCAGACAGACAATGAATTTCAAGTCCCGAAATGCGTGGTATGGCATTCGCCTCATGAATCGAATCGATCCTCTCAACTATTTGATACCCTCGGAACGCGCAGTAATTGTTTTTTAAAACATAAACTAGGATAAAGAATAGGTTCCCTTAATAGTTTTTTTTTTAATTTCAAAACCTTTTGTAAAGACAAAAACTTTTTCTGATGGTATACACAAATGTGCGATACTCGGGTTGCAATTTATTTACTTTTGCTTTTGGAATGCTCTCATTCTTTTGTGCAGTGCATAGTGACTGTGTATTTGTTTTATGGTTTTAGTTTGTGCTTAATAAACTGTTTAAGTTTTGAAATGCAGACGGCTGAGTGGCAGACAGAATGCTTCAACAGTCGGGCCAACTTATTGTTCAAATTGTGCCACTGGCAACAAACACAACACGCACACACATCTTCAGATGCACGTAGACATGCACACCACGACACACACACACACGTGACTGCATAATAAGCAAGTGCTTGAAAGGCCTCAAAAGCAAACAACAACACCAGCAACACGAGTGAAACAAGGCACCTCAACGATTCTGTTTGGGTTGCTGATGATGCACAGCCGTCAGTGGATAGGGACAATAGAAGGTTTAGAGCGTAGCTCAGAATGGGTGAAATGGGGGTCAGCAGGGGCTTGGTATGGCGGTGAATCGTGTTGGTGTACAAGGGGTGAACACGGCGGGCACAGCTGGTGTTTGTGCATGTTTGCCGCATTCGGAGTGCACGCAAATTTGCATAGATTCAAGCATCACGTTCGCGTTTCACCTGTTCAAATGAAGTAGATCCATGGGAGACTGGTTGAGTGGAAAGTCCAGCTGATAATAGGATGGATAATTCAGGACAAAAGATGTAAGACGTTGCCATCACCAGCAATTATATATGTGTATATATTTGGCCCATCGCAAGGGTTGACATAAATCGATTACCCACGTTCGGTGATTTTTGTTTTTATTGACATCATCTTTTCAAGATGGCTTTCATCAAGTAGCCAGCCCCCACAATTTTTACAGTGCCACCCACTCACGTCAACATTTTGGAATTGATGATGTCGTCGCACATTATGAAGTTCAATATCCTGGATAATGACGACAAATTGCGCAATATTTGCGCCAGACAGAAGAAGCAGGCATGTCCTCAGGATCATGATGGCCGTTGGGCTGCTGGGTTGTTGGGTTATTGGGTTGCTGCGAGCGTTGATAGCTCGAGTGTCCTTGGTCACCGACTCGACTCAACTGCTGTTACTGCGGTCAAACATGATTGATGAACGCTAATTAATGCGGCGGCCCTTGTGTTCGTCTTATTTCGAATTCCTCGCAAATTGTGTAATTAATTCCCATCTCGAGTGTCCCAATAATTATGACGCCCCCAAGAAAGGCTCTCAAGTTTTTCTTATTATTTTTTTTTTTTACATTCATACATCCATCCGGCACTTTAATGGGCAACATTGTCGCGTTCATTACACTCAGTGCACACTGTACTTTAAGAACTCTAATAGTAGTGAATGTAAAGTTGGTTTGGCTTTTTTTAAACTTCGATCGTTCTAACAGACAATATAATAATCCAATTATATCGGTATTTTTGCGTTATTTTCCTGTGACTATTTTCTTATTTATGGCATTTCCCTTTAGACCATCGATATTACCCTATTTATCACTCCGTCTCCAAGGATTATTGAACTGGGAAAAGCGATTTAAGGCCGCCATTTTCCACGGTTGGTGTGGTTTTCCCTCCACTGCTTCGATTCGCTTTGCTTCAGTGGCAGACAGAATTGACAATCATTTTACACTTGGCAGGATATTATGTAAATTGCTTTTCATATTTGTGCAACATTTAAATTCGCAAACGCACACAGGCACACGCACACACATACAGGCACAACCAAACTGCGGGATAGAGAGAGAAAGAGAGAGAGAGAGAGAGAGAGAAAAGCAGATGACAGCCGGTTGGAATAGTACGCGTAAGGTGGAAGTGTGTGAGTGAAAAGTAAATCACGACTTTGGTAGATGGTGTTGATGTCAAAGCAAAAAGGCAAGGCTAAATCCCCGGCAACATCATTATAACGATAGGCAGCATGCCCCAAAGGCTGATTGAATACAAGACTTGACTGGCTGGCGGACTGAATGAGTGAATGAATGAATGAATGAATGAATGAATGAACGAATGAATGGATGGATGAATTAGTGAACGAGTGAATGAATCAGTGAACCAGTGAAGGACTGTTGTATGAGCGAGACAGTAGACACTCGAACCGAAAGAGACGGAGCTATTCAGTCGAGGCCTGTGGGGAGAAATTAACGATGCGCGAAAAGTCTCTTGCCGATTTCAAATGGGGCATGGCCGCACACCAAATCAACAAAAAAAATAAGAAGGGGAAACCAAACGCCAAACCAGGCCAAAAATGCATTAACGCAACTTCGCAATTAACGAGGAAATTGCATTACTTAGCAGCAAAAAATGCCATGCTATTGTTTAATGGGTAACCGCCAGTCGACTATTTTGTATACTTTTTTTTTTATGACAACAAAGTGACTGTCACTCCGTCTCCGCCCATTTTGGGCGTGTTTTCTGTGTTTTTACGTTTCTCTCGGTTTTACCAACATTTTTTTATTTATTCCTCAGTCTTGGCCAAAAAAAAAAGAAGGAAAAGGCGTGGGGCAAAGGGGAAAGGGGGAAAGCAATCGCAATGTGTCAGTTTTAATGGGCCTGCAATTGCCGCTGGCGCTTGATGTCGGTCTACGTCTGTGTCGCTTTTGCTGTCTCGTTCTGCTCCTGCATTCCTGTCTCTTTTCGTTTTCCTGGAAGGAATCGCTGGAGCCGATTGGGTGCTAAGTGCATTTCCAGGCCGATACTCCCCTCTCCTCTCCCCTCGCTGAATTCATTCTTCATAACGACAGGCCTGCAATTAAGCTTCGGGCCAGAGGGCAATATAGAAAAATAAAAACGATTGCAGGCTTATTTAAGGGTGCCAAGTTACAAGCACATCCACTACAGCCACTGAGTTATTGGCCAACTATTACGTAGTTCAGATTTTCGATCTAAATAGTTGCAGGGCCTCGATTCGAAAATGACTAGAGATTGAATTGATCTAGTATGTCTAGTGCCTAAGATCACACCAAGTTAAGGTATATTTTTCACGTTGACACAGTCAAAAGCAAGCAACCACCTCGTACACAGGGTATTATACAATAAAAAGGAATCGGTTAAAGAAATATATATACAAAATTGAAATCAACTAAAATGACTTGCTCACAGCCCAGAAAACAGCCCCTGAGGATCGAGATGCTATTTGCTGACACCGAATTAGGAGAAGAGATTAATTTTCTGGTACTGAGAATAGCCACATTGAATCGGGAAATTTCCGATTTGATGGCCTTATTGAACGCGATACATGCTCCAACAGATTCATAAATCAGCAAGAATTAATTGGTGGTTGTTCTCGCGAGTAACAAGAAGGACGGTTGTCATTTTTGTGTTTTGTTAAACATTTTTTGAACGTTTTTATTGAACAATTTTTTTATGGCAGGCAACGATGCCAAATGAACTGAAATGAAATGAGAATTCAACAGAAGACGAAGCTCAAGCTCTTATAACCAAATTAAAGCAAGTAACAAAGAGACACTTTTCAAATTAGTTATGGCACTTAAGGACGACTAGTTGTCCTAGAAACAATCATTCATTGTGAAACCGAAATTCAGAGAAACAGAGATCCAATTTATTGAACATTGCCCAATAGCCCAGCGTACCAATTGGTAAATTTATTGAATAAACATTTAAATTAACACCCCAGGCCATAAAAGCCGACTTTATGCTCATTTCTCATGGCATAAAAACTATCCAGATACCTGGAATACCTGATTTTTGTCTAGGGATTTGAATTGGGGACTTCATAAATCTGTTGGGCATTTGCTCTTCATTATCATCACTTGGACGGACTCACCTGAAAGTAAACGAAACGGAGAGGAAAAGGCGTTAGTGAGTGGGTCAAAAATTTGTGTAGACAAGCTGAAAATCTTTATTACACACGCCCGCATGTGTGTGCTTTTTATTTTTTTATTTTTTTTTTCTTTTGGGGTGGTGGCTGTTTGGGGATGGCTTATGGTTGTCGGCTTAAAAAGGGCCCATAAACTAGGTCAAAGGTTCTCCCCTCATCTGCATGCCTGGCAAAAATGTAGTTATAAAATCCAAAAATCAGCTTGCCACAGGCATGATTCTGCGAAATGTATTTGCCTATTTACAGCCTATTGCACATTTTGATGGCAGGCGCCCCAAAAACAGACAGAAAAAAAAAAGCTAGGAAAAAGGAAAAACTTAGTCGAGCGCAAACCGAAAACTAAATTGAATTGTGCCATGGGGATGAAAAAGTGGGGGCGTATGTGGATGTGTTTATATATGTTGGTCTCTCTCCCTTGATCTCTACACTCCATGGTATGGAATTTTTGTATTTTATATGTGTACTATGTAATACTGATACACCTCCCATTCCCATTCCCATTCCCACTTCCACTCCCAGTCCAGATCCCACTTACCGAGAATGCTTTGAGAAATACCAAACACTGTATGATGCCCTCCATGGTGTCGCCGGTTAGGCAGAAGGTGCCCGTTAGGTGGCGTCCCTTGCGGCCCACTGTCGCCGCCGCCAGCGAGGCATGGACCAGCGCCCTCTGTTGGCCACCGCCGGCGGCTATGGCTGTTGCACCACCGCCCACACTGACCATGCCCTTGCCAGCGGCGGCGGATGCGGCGGCAGCGGCTGTGGCCACAACGCCACTGGTAAGCATTCGTGGCAATGGGGCCGCTCGCATCAGACGCTCCAGCGAGTCCATGGCGGGAATTATCGGAACGCTGTTTATCGTTTATCGTTATAATCGTTGATTTTGTTTTTTCTTTCTTTTCTTTCCTTTTCTCTTTGTTTTTATTTTTGGGGGGGTATTTTAATTTATTAATTTCTTGTTGTTTTGTTATGTTTTGTCGTTTAATAGCACTCGAGTTGTTTGGTTTTTCTTGTCGTGTTTATTGTTTTTCTTAGTCTGTCTGTAGCGCACATCTTACTCAACTGCAAGTTAACTTGGTTTAACATTGATTTTGAGAATGTTCAAGAAAAACAAGATCCCACAAAAACCAAAACCAACGAAAAAAAAGACAAAACCAATCACACAAAAACTTTGCAATTTTATTTGCCAACGAGTAAATAATAACAAACTAGATTAAAGAAGTAAAAAAAAAAAAACCAAAAATTCAGGAGAAGAGAATAACATGGTTATCGGTCAACGGCAGGCGAAGAACTGAAGCTGCAGCAAAACAAGTGACCCACAAGTCACAACTACTTTCCATATAAAATTTATAGCCAAGACGGAATAGGGGGAAAAAGAAAAATAAAGACAGAGACGGAGAGAGTGGGAGAGGGAAAGAGATAGAGAGAGAGAGAGAGAGAGAGCATCGGGGGCTCTATGGGGACTATCAACAACCAGCAGAAAGTAGACAACGAAAACACCAACAACAAATGAACAGAATGGGACAAGTCGAAATGAACTGCGAAATGCAAAATGTCATTGTGATGACTTTGTGGGCAGCATTTGGGCACTTTGTATACCGAAATATACGAGCATATTCCAGGAAGGCAAACATGACACCAACTTGGAGCATCAGTCACGCCCCCAACTGCCATATTGGATCCACAAGACGAAGACCATGGCCATGCCCATGCCTATGCCACCCCACCGACTCCTCGAACTTTTGACCGCTGACTGGGGACTAATAAAATTCAAGTTAAATGGTTGTTAAAAATTTATAGCAGACGCCTCGGCTTCCGTGTGCCATTTCGAAGGCATTGGGAAGAAAATAGCAACAGCAAGGCGCTACTTTTGTGTGGAAGGGGGGGTAGAGAGGAGTTGTGTTCTGCAGAAGGCCGGGGTTTCGCATAGAGGTAGCCACAAAAATTTCAGGCACGCTGCCCAACATCTAAGGTAGTCACCAATAGAAATCTAGATTTATGGCATCCGTTTTAAGGCAGCCAAAAATTAAATGGCTTTCCGTTATAAACATAAAACCATAGGTTTAATATTCCATTGCACTTTACCATATTAATTAATTAATTTCTTCGTGAATCTAATAGACTTAAGCCCTTAAAGTGCCAAAAAGAAAAAAAAAGAAGTATTTCATATTAACTTTGAACAATATTTCCTCGAAATTCAAGTGGAAACTTTTGTCGCCTGACCAAAGGCCTCATACATACACATACATATATGAGTTTTTCTCTTCCCATTCTTATATTTGATGCTTTTTGTTTTGTTTTCTAATTCTGTCAGCAGTTACAGTTGAAGAAAAATAAGCATACAGCTGCCTGACAGTCCGGACAGCAGTCTTGGTGCTCCGGTTCCTCTGGCTTTGGCCATAGCTTCTCCTATAGCTTTTCCCACATCTCTGACTTTGGCTTTGGCTTTGCCAGCCGGCCGTCATCCGTTGGCTCTTCCGCTTCCATGGGTCCTGGGCGCTCGGAGCGTAATTTATCTGCTGGAGGAGCAGCAGTTGTAAAAAGGGGGGGAATTCCGCCTGTCAACAGGAGTCCTACGTTTCGAGTCCTCTTTGGCCATGGGTAAAATTTATGCAAACCGACGTATGGCCAACAGGATGAGCGAGTGGAGCCAGAGATATATGACCCCCTGCACAATCCAAAAAGGAGGGGAGCTCAAGGAGAAAGGGTGATTTGGAGGATATGAGGGGTATGCCCAGTGTATTAACTGCAGCTAAATCAAAGTTTTGAGCCCAGTTATGAATTATTTGCCATTGTTCAGCAGGCGAAACATTCCTTTGTCGCTGACTTTGTCCCTTTTTGGCAGGAAGCCCGATGGTTTTCCTTTTCCCTCTCCACACTCCCCACTTCCCACAAGCCCGCTCCATATACCAGCGCGGAAGGACACTACGATCCACCTGCCGAGTCATTCGAACCCCGGCCCCCGCCAAGTCAATTTGAACAACATTTTGCCGCAGCTCTGGTTATACAAACAAGATTCCACATTCCGCTTCTTGGCTCTCGTTTTCCTCGAAAGGTTTCCCTCGCTGTTCCCCATGCCTATCTTATTTTTCTGTCTAGCTGTGATGATTTGCCATTTGGGGCAGGACCGTCCTAGAGGCACGTAAATTGAATGGCCGGAGCCAAAAGGTTCTGCAACCTGAAGTAAACAAAACAAAAAAAAAAAAAAAAGTCTAGCAAAAATTAAGTGAAAATAATAAACCTTTCGCACACACACATTTTCTGCTGGTGGTGATGGTGGTGACTTGGGTGGTAAAGGAAAAGGCAAATGCTGAAGGGAAAGCAAAAGGGCATTACACACACGTTGACCAACGGATGTCCTGCTGCCTGATGGCATTACAGTTAATTAAAGGTGAACCGATGGCCACAGAGTCCTGCCATCCAGCACAGTGGGTTCAAGAGTCCAGTAAATTGGATTTAATTTCAATATATGTATATTGTGACACTATTTGTACAGCCATTTTTCGGATATTGATGTGTACCGTTGGTTGCAAATAACTTTTGGACTGCAATCTTGCCACCCTAAAAGGTAGTTGTGGATAGGGAGTGATTTTTAATGACTTTCACGATTAAATGCCCAAGGAATCATTTTCAGTGGACCGGAAATTATCCCATGGTGACTGTGCGCATGTGAGCGGAGGTCCACTGTGTGTGTGTTGTGCTGCTGCTGCTGCAGCTGCGTGTGTGTGTTAGTGTGTGTGAGGGCCATGGCAAACTGGAAACTTTGCAAATGAATGGCAAGGCATTGGAAATAATGAGCCGTATTTACATTTCAAAGCGCTCGCACAGAGCGAGAGCTGTAAAAGTTTTTAGCCTCCCCAACGGACTACGGGTCAAAATCAGTTACGGAACTCTGAAATGAAGAAGGATTGCGAGAAAAGAGGAATAAACCCACGGAGGCTGTTGTTGTAGTAGTTGTAGTAGTAGTTGTAGTAGCATTGCACACGCACACGCACACGCACACAGATGAAGCCGGGTAAATCTCCTCCAGAGTTGTGTGGGGAGTAAATTGCGAAAGCTTTCGGTGGCAGGATTGCATACAATTTGTTTTATGGCCATGGCGTGCACATTAAACGCGCACTTAATCACACGCAATGGGCGTGGTCGGTGGATCGTCCCACCGCCCACCATCGTCGTCGTCGTCTACGGCGACAAATCAAATTGATTTCGCTTTTCTGGCTGGCTTGCCCGCTGCCCTTGCCCAAAAATTTGTACGCCCCCTTTTTTTTTTTTGCCCCTTTTGTTGTGTTGTTTTGCGCCTTATTAAATCACTTTTATTGCCATTGAAATGTGAGAAAAGTTTTACGGAGACGATGCCCCCCCTTGTCGTATATATTATAGTACGTAATATGATTTTTAGCTGCTTGCCAAAAAAAAAAAATAATTCATATTTATGGCAAAAACTTCACGCTCAGCGCGATGTGAGAAACATCGGTGTTATTGATGTCTGGCGAACAGGAGTGTATTTCGGGCGGAACCCATGCAGTCAGAGGTGGTCGCTGTTGGTTGTCCATAGTGAAGGCAACCATTTGCCCCACGGCCACCACACCATCTCATCGGAATCTCGAGTATTTGGTATTGGGTGTCGAGTAGCGTAGTAGATGGAGATGTCTCTTTGTGCGCCCAACAACACAAGCGCCACACAAATAGACAAGACAAACACTATGGGCTGGATATTGAGTTTCGGTTTCGAATTCTCTTCCAGCATTCGTCATATGACGACTAAAATGGAATTTGGTCAGTATCGAGTGCACAAAAGACTCCGGCTAGTTAAGTTATACATATACCAAAATACCGTAAAATAAGCATAACTTGAGCAAAAATAATCATTTTCGAGCACTTTCGAGCAGCAAGTGACATGCGGTATTATAGCCCTGCTTAAAAGCCAGCTTGTTGAACTATATATATTCCTCCATTATCCTTTTTTTTCTCTCACCAGCCTAATCTACGGGCAACAGCGAGATTTTCACAAAAAAAATATATAAAAAAAATAAACCAGCGACCCCTATATTCAGGCACTGCGTTTCAGCGAGGCGTGTAATTAAATTTTCATGCCACCTACCTGGTGGCTGGATTTCGAAGGGAGAGTAGGCGGTGGGGCAAGCGGGCCATGGGCGTGGCACTTACATACAAAGAATGCAAATTGTCGGGGCTATTCCAAAATGCAAGCATCAACGCCTTCGAATGCAACCAAAGCAGGCGGAAGTAAATGCAGCAGCGGCGGCAGCCTTTCCCTTTTTCCCCCAACTAGCTTTCCATATATCCTCGCCCCCCCCCCCCCCCCTTCACTTATCCTCTAGTTTTTCCTTCTCACCTGCCACTCGACAAAAAACGACACTCAAGTGGTCAGGTGTGAACAAGTGTAGAAGCAGCGTACACGAGCATGTTTAATTTTGGGATACTCAAATGTATAACCGACCTATTAAAGGAACTCTATGATTCAAAAAGTACCTGTGAGCCTACATTCCCAGCAAATACCCTGTAATTGTAATGCTATACCCAGCAAGCTTTGAATTCATGTAGATTTAACCTGCCAGATTCGATTGGATAAACAAACGAAATATACGAAACAAGCAAACAAAACAAGAGCCTCCGAGCAAATAACACAAACAGACACGCCAACAAACCGAACAAAGGAACAAACTCAATAGCTAAGCGAGAAATCTGCTATTGCGTTTTACCCCACACCCCTCTGGCCATTTGCAATTTCAAACGCGATATACATATAGAATAGAATTCGTCAAGATGCCAATGGTGATGCCATGTCGTTCGCGAGCTGCGATGAAACTGCACCCGGATTGCTATGATCGACTTAAGAAGCCGATTTATCTGGAAACGCCACCATTATCGACCGTCGAAGAGGAGCCACTATGTGGCGTACGCCGTGATAGACCCGTAAAGCCAAAGGTTCAGAGGCGACCATTACCGCCCGGCACACGTCTACCGAATCCAGTAGCCGTGCCTGGACAGAAGATCACACGTTCGGCGGTGGGTGGCGGTAAGGCGCCACCGCGAGCCCGAAAATACGACGGTGCCAAGGCCACGTTCTTTCACATCAAGGGTCAATCATGGGAATCCAAGGGCTATGCGGAGCTCTCACAGTGCGAACTGGATCGCATGCGGGCATCGAGGCCGCGTACCACCGAGGAGCGTCGCGCGGAACAGGATCGCCGGATGGAGGAGCAGCAATATCATACAGCCGAAGCGGAACGTATGCGTAACTATTTCCACGACATTGATGAGCAGCGCAGGGAGAAGGAGCGCGAGGCCCAGAAGAGGGACGATGACGAGGCCGATGAGGATGTCAACGAGGATCGGCGTGCGGAGGCCAAACGATTGCAGGTAGTTTTTTGGTTTATGGTTCTTAGCCATATTTCCGAAAGTATATCTCCACCACCCATTGTAGGTACTACACCGCGCCTTGGATGCCAAATACGAGTCAGATGTGCGAGTTAAGGATGCCACGCGTGCGATATCCGAGGCCAAATGCAGTGCCATGTGGACGGCTCAGATACAGGAAAGGAAGCTACTCAATCGCATTCAACTCGATCATGACGAGGAGATGGCTCGCAAGAATCGCGACTACAACAATGCCAAATGGGGCACGGTGGAGCAGCAAGATCAGGCCGAAGAGGAGAGGCGCCGGCAATTTGGCAACGCAGTGCGTGAACAAATCACTGATCGCGAAAAGTTACGTTTCCTGGCCCAGGATCGTCTGCGATTGGAGGCGCGAGACTTGCGTGCCGCCGTCGATGAGTATAAAAAGGCTGAATTGGCAGAGGGCGAGATGAAATCGCGCCGTAAGCTGGCCTATCGGGATGAATTGAATAAGTATACGAAATTGCATCGCAATTTCGTACGGATGATGTGCGAACAGGATCAAAGAGATGAGAACAGGGCCTACGAGTATCTAAAGCTCAAGGAGCAGCAATTGAAACAACAGCGAGCGGAACGCGAAGCCATCGCGGCGGATGAGAAACGCAAACGGGATGTTCTCTTTGCAGTCGGCCAAAAGATTCTCGATGCTAAGGATAATCGCGAGGAGATGCATTTCCTGGCGGAACACGAACGCCTCGAACGAAAGTACAGAGAAAACGAACGTAAGGCAGCCGAAAAGGAACGCAAAATGGCCGCCGAACTCAAGCGTGCCAATATGGAGCAAATGGAGCATCTTAGCCAAATGAAGGCCTGCTTCTATGTGCAACGTGAACGCGAACTAAAGGAGATGATCGAGTATCGAAAGAAGCACGAGGAGCAAATGAAGCGCGAGGCCGAGGAGCAGGCCATCAAAAAGGCCTGTCTGCGCTCCAGTGTCTCGTGCCAAATCGAAGAACGGGAGAAGGCTCGTCGCCGCGAACTGGAGGAGGAACACTTGGCCTTCGAAAGGGAGCGGGCAGCTGAGGCGCAGCGGCAAAAGGAAATCGATACGGTGATCACAGTCAAACTGGATGATCTACAAAAGCGCGGATGTCTGCCCAATTTGGCGGTGCAATCGCTAAAGGGTCGTGTCGCCAATGCTGGCAACAAAAAGAAGCTGGGCGCTGAATTCACTTAGATAGTTATATTTTCTAAAAATCCATCCATAGACAGACAGCATCAAACACGCGCACACACTCACTCCCACACACACACACACACACACACACAGACACACACATGAACTCAAGTTGACAATGGCATAGATGATGACTTTTCGAGCTTGGCGGAATTAAAACTTGCAGCACATATAAAATGTACATAATGTATATGCACGTATTTTAGCCACCCTGTGGTGGCAACTTTTCCGTGTGTTCCTCGCCTTTTTTGTTTGCTGTCAATTCAACAAGTTAAAACTGCAGACCGCAGACAAAAGGATATATAGACTGGCACTCATTAAGCAGCAGCTGATAGAGCAAACAAAGTTTTTTCTATCGCTGCGCTCACTCTTTTGCATGTATTAAATATGCACACAGATTGCACACGGTATTCGGTGCAACTAAAAGTCAACTTTATCCTGTCGCATTTGCGGCTGCAAAAATAATTAGCCACACAAGTAATCAAAAACAATGGGTTCAAATGCAGTTTTGGGCAGTGGTGTTACTGTTTTATTTAAGGTTAATTATTAACTAGTTTATGATCTAGGGATTTCGCGCAGTTTTGTTGAATATCATTTATTCGTATAAAGGATAAAAACTAAGCAAAACACGCAGCGAAATCGAGTATAAATCACAAAAGAGGCGCCACAGCCACGCCTTCTCGCACGAAGCTATCAATTCTGTAAAGTCAGAGAACAGAACGCTGAGATTAATTGAGTTGGATAAATTTCGCCGGGCTAATACGTCTTTGGGAATTAACCCACGATAGATGAGTGGGGGTTAAAAAGGCGCACACAGACACACAAGGATTAGGGTAAATTAAGTTGAGTTTAAGTAGAGAGGCATTTGTTTCACTTAAATTCGCGAAATTAGCAAAAATTAATTTCACTCGGATGACTATTGATTCGATTTTGTGAAATATTCACAAGAAACAGGCACACGGGCACGAATGGGTTAAGCTGACCGTGACTGCATGGCTGTGGGTCATCCATCCATCGGCATAGCGGCGGGTTAATGATGCAGAAGAATATTGCCCTTGAATGAACTAGCAGCAAGCAAAAAGGCCGAGATGAATGTGTTTCTGGGTTAGCAGAAAATGCCTCTCAATGGCTTAAATACTTGCCATGATGCAGCATTTATGGCAAATATTCACACACACACACACACACACGCACCCACCCACGCACATACACTCGCATATGTACCGCAACATACACACAATATAATTGCCAGTTCCTGCCTGTCGAACACAAAACAAAAATCATAGCATACTTTTCTGTGCGCTCAATGCGAATATACAGTTGTGGGCGAAATAATAGCGTACATTAAAATCACATGCTTAAGACTCTTTCAGCAATCAAGTAAAATTAGAACACCCTTAATTCAGAACCTTTAAGCTATATTCTATAGATACCAAAGATATTCTCATCAATATTCGCATCTTGTGACCTATTATGTTGAACGCACATGTACGTACACATATATTTGTTAAATGTGGAGTACATGTATATGCACACGCACACATACGCAGGCAATTGGAAAGAGGGTAGCTGTGTGTGAGTGTTGCGCGTGTGTGCGTGTGTGTGTGCTTGGTAAAAACAAACAATAGTAAAACTGATTAAGTCGGGGAAAACCACATCAAGCTAAACGATGATGAAGAAAAGACCAAAAGATTACGAACGTTGAACGCTGAGCACAAAAGGGAGAGACAAATGGTTGAAAAGAAGAGAAATGGTAAGGGCAGTGGAGAAAGAAGGAGGAGGACGATGAGAAGAGGGGGGGCATGGAGATGAGGAAGGACATGTGGGGAAAGTTAACTTGATGCGGGCCAAGGATAGACAAACACACATGGTCACTGGAGATGAAAACGAGGTCCAAGGAATAAAAGAATACAACAAGAAAATTCTACCACATATCGAATAATTGAAAGGATATATGTACGTATGTATGTACCTCTATATGTATATGTACATGTACATACATTTATATAGGGCAGATAGGGAGTCTGCTGCGACAATTTGTAAGATATGATAGTAATGCTCTACAGCTTTTCCTCCTTTCTTTCCCTGTTCCCCTTTGATTTTTTTTTTTTCATTTTTTCCTCCAACAATGACAGCAAAATTAGTCATTGTCCTCCGTCTTTAGCTCCCATCATTTGCATATATGTGAGAGCGCCTGGCTGTGGCTGGGTCTCTGTGTTTTGCTAGTCCTGACAATTATGTACAATTTACTTTGCATAACACTCGAAAGCAGAGGTTTAAAAGCCAGGCCCGCCAGGAATGAGAAGGAGACTGGGACGCCAGAGACCTGGCCAAAGCCAACTAGTTAGCATATTTGTTGTTCCAGTCCCCCCAAGTGGCTAAGACCCAGAGAATTCTGCCAGGAAAAAAAGCCAGCAAAAAAGGAAAAAAAAGCGAACAAAACGAAAAAAGCGAAGCAAAGAATTGTAGGGAGAGAAAAAGCAGAAACTGAAACTAGAAAAATTAAAGCGAAGTTAAACCAACAATCTAAACAAAAAGTAAAAAGTTTCGAGAGGAGGACCAACCACATGGAAGGGCCAGAATTTTAAACTGTGCGCCCTCTTCCCCACTCTCTTCCCCTCATTCTATCTCTCAACGAGCGAAATACACAAAAATCTGAACCCAAAAACAGGAAATGTTAAATAAAAACCAAATAGAATAGAATCAAATATGCAAGAATCTGTATGTTTAAGTAGTTTTGGATGTAACCTTACTAGTACTCTTTGCACACCACACGTGTGCGATTGTGTTGATTGACTTCGCAGCTGCAAAAAGTTGGGAATTATTAGAGCCGGGCTTAGCTAGCGATGCAGAGAGAGAAAAAACAGGTGACAAATTGACGGTGGCTTATGTGTGTGAGTGTATGTCCGAGCGAGAGTGAGAGAGAGAGAGAGAGAGAGATAAAGAGGTAGAAGTTGGAGTTGAGTTGGATTTTCGGGTGTTAGTATGTGGTGGACAATGAAGATAAAAAAAATCACGTGATTTACGTACAAAAAAAAAAAGTGGGCTGGTGCAAAAGTTCTTGTCCTGTTAGGTGAAAGTGAAAGAAATGTTATTGAGGTTCGAAGGAAAAAAAGAGTGCAGTTGGGTGTGAAAAATATGACCACTTCTCTGAGCAAGTTTGACTATTGTTGGTATATCATTTTTTCGATTATTTAGGGTGAGAGGCAACCTTTTATTTATCGTGAAATATGCGCAATATAATTAGATTTAATCAATGTGAAATAGGACTAAGGTGAACAGTGCAAGCCGAAGACCAAACCAGTGGTGAAGGGTGAGGGGCATAAAGAACAGGTGAGTGAACAGTGAATATAAGCAGGTGAGAAAACATAAAGGCAAAAAATATAATAATGTTCGAGATATGCTGTGCGAAATATTTTTTGAAAAATTCTCATTGGCATTTTTTTTTTTTTTTTTCTTCTATTTGTTGTGTTGGTTTTGGCTTTTCGGTTTGGGTTTCCTTTTTTTTTTTCTTCTTGTGTTTGACTTGGTTTCTTGTTTCTTTTCAGCTGGTTGGCTTATGGTTTTTAACTTTTTGCTAACCTTGTGTGGGGTGTTTCGCTTTGGGCAATTTTGTGATTTTGGTTGCATTTGGTTCGATTGTTGGTGAGCGGAATTTGAAAACTGATTTTGCATTTATTTCGATTTGATTTGGCTTCGATTTTTGATTTGGCGATTTTCGATTCTCGATTTTGATTGATTTTGTATTTTGGTTTCGGTATATTGATCGATTGAAGTGCAATATGGTGAAGGGCTGTACAGGTATGAGAGAGCTGAGATATCGAATTGAGTTTTGAGTAGAGTGATCTGATTTGAATCTGAATTAGAACTTTTCCGATATGCTATAGATGCGCTTAACGCTAACGCACTTGCGTCGCAGTCGCTCGCACTCGATTTCCCTGAAGTCTGCGTGAGAATTGGCGCCCAACGACGTTGCCTGTCCCGAAATGCTGAGATGGTGATGATGATGATGATGATGCTCCTGTCCGGTGGCGATGTCGTCAATGGCGATGTGATGAATCCTGGTTAGCTGTTGTCGTGTGGCGGCACAAATATCTGGCTCACTGGTAGCTCCTCCCACGTAGGGATGCTGCTCCTCCCGATCCTCCTGCTCTTCGTTCTGCTCCTCTTCCTCCTCCTCCTCCTCTTCGTCGTCGTCGTCGTCCTCCTCTTCGGCTGGCGAATACCGCTGATCTTCGGATTCGGCAAGATCGTCCAAAGTCTCGGCCAAATACTGTATCTGCTCTTCCTCGCACTGAGGGCACTGTGGCTCTTCGATTGATTCTCTTGCCTGATACTTTATCGGTTGTGATCTTTGATTCTGACTTATAATCGCCCTCTTAAGCTCCACAAATAGCGGTGATGAGGGTTGCAATTGCAGTGGTGGCACAACCACAGCCGGTTGTCCCGGCTGATCGAAGAGACTGGATGGTATCTCACCGCCAGATGGTAAGGGTTGACTTGTTATAACAGACGCTGCTCCAAGTACGCTATGATGATGCCCTGAACCGGCTCCAGCCTCCGGATGTATGCGATTATCCGAATTGGTCGATGAGAACTTGGAGAGTAGCGATCTTGAGCTGACCTTGTTCTTTAGCTGCTGCTGCTGTAGATAGTAAAAGTCGCGCGGTAGGGAGTTTGTGGCATGCAATGGATCCTCCGGATCGTAGTAGCCCAAGGCGGCGGGACGAAACAGGCCAGGAGTGCTTAGCGAATGCTGTTGATTTTGATTGGATTGCGACTGGGACTGTGATTGAGATTGCGATTGCGATTGCGATTCCTGATCGTATGAATCACTTATCACGCTGGCCGTGGAGGCGGTGGGCGTGGTCGTGCTGCCCAACGTCGACTGCGAACCGGCGGCAGCAGCCGCGGCGGCGGCGGCAGCGGCAAATTGAGCGCCTAGCAACGGCGTCAATCCTGCCAGGAATTGTTCCTGCTGCTGCTGCTGGCGCTGTTCGTCGAGTTCGCGGCGATAGGCTTCGATTTGATCGCTGGGCGATGGGGTATTACTGTGAATGCAGCCCTGAAAGAAATCCAATGCCTCGTACAGGATGAAACACAGGCCCAGGACGAGGAATGTCTCCATCATAAGCAGCAGCTGGTAGCCATTTAAATGTTTGCCGAGCGGAAACGGAACGAAACGGAACGGAACGGAACGGAAACGGAAACGGCTGGGCTAAGGCGAACGCAGATCGTAGCCAAACGAAACGTAACGAAACGGAACGGAAGTGAACGCGCGATACCGATTAAAACTGAACGGAAAAACCTTTTATACTCGATTTCAATTTCGTCTCTTGGCTTTCGCTTTATTTTCAACACTTTGGCACTTCATTTTCCCTCATTTGGCTTCTCTTTTGTGTCGGTGTTTTTTTTTCTCGGCTTTTTGTTTTTTTTTTTCTTTTTTTT
Organism: Drosophila melanogaster; assembly: GCF_000001215.4. Classification (NCBI taxonomy): domain Eukaryota; kingdom Metazoa; phylum Arthropoda; class Insecta; order Diptera; family Drosophilidae; genus Drosophila; species Drosophila melanogaster. The sequence goes on along the minus strand of NC_004354.4, from coordinate 5,174,922 downwards.
TATCTTGTCTAGAGGTTTATCCTTGGCTGGAAGTGAAATTGAAACCGAAGCGGTTCCTTTGTTATTCAATGCAAATTAATTTCGAATTTGCTTGTCGTTTGTTTTGTCGGTTTTCTTTCGCCTTTTGCGCACTTTTCATTTGCATAAATTAAATACCTAATTTATATATCTATGTATATATATATCATTTTTGATTGATTTAAAGATTTTGTTGGTGCTTTTGTAGTTGTATTTTAAGTAATAGACAGGCAAACGCACATACATTGACACATACACATACCAGTACATTTACGTTTATATACAAAATTCTTATATAGAGTATATACTATAAATAGTTATTTACAGCAGATCTAGCCACAGCAGAAAAGCAGATAGTGGACCAAAGTTCTAGCTTTGCTATTTTTTTTTTTATGTTTATTGTGCTGTGTGCGTGTGTGTGAAAAGTTTGCAATGGCTTTTTTTTGGCATCGGTGTGAGTGTGTCGAAATTTCGAATTCATAAAAGAAACATAAAACTCGAGACCCCGAGGGAGTGTCAGCTCCATAGAACAGCTCGTAAAGCCCTCTCAAAAATAAATGGCAAAGAGCAACTTTTTAAACCAATGAATGACGACAGTAAAAATGTTTAGAATGCTCCAAACTCTCTCGTTTAAAGCTAAGCTTTTGCCTAAAAAATCCTATGAATAATTGAAGATAACCAATGGAAACTCGTCTCACTCGACTCGAATCGACTGTGTTCGCTTCTCAATTCTCAATTCAATCGATAAGTTACCCCGAAGAGCAATTCAAACTGTCTGGCAACTGAATGTGCATAAATGTGAGTTATTTTATACTCAAACTCATGTCTTATTCATGGTGAAATTTAAGTTTGGAGTAAGAAGAAATATGCTTGTTTTTGCATTGAACATGTTGCACTATTTGTGCATGGATATTGTTGGGCTTTGTCCCAGATCACTCAGTGAAAAATGTTTGCATTCGAGATTTTGTTGCACTTTTAATGGTCAAAATATCAAATATATTCGAATGCGTTTTATTTTGTTTGCCCAGTTGCCAGTTGAATGGTTTTTGGACTCCCCCGCTGTCATTATTATAACGATTACGATTGGGATTGTCGAACGACTGTTATGCAATTGAAATATTTCGAAATATTTCGCATATTTGATAAGCTGACAGCCATGAAAATTGAATGGACATAAACTCCAATGTAAACAACTTCATTGGCTAACGCAAAGTGCCGGTGCCCATGCCCTTCTGTGAGGTTAAAGTTTCAATTGAATCTGTTCAATATAACTTCGATGAATATTTACGGGCATTTAACTGACATCAAAGTCGTAATAATCATAAAAATCAACGAAAAGTGTACGAATAATAATCATAAAAACATTTCCGTGTGGTTTTACACGCTGCTACCCCTTTTTCCCTTATTTTTTTCCCCTTTTTTTTTTTTGGTTTTTTTCTTTGAGACCAACAGTGGGGCAATGATGCGGAAAAGGGCAAAACAGGAGTCAGGTTCGCAATCTCATTCTATTTATTTATTTTTTTTTTTTTTCGTTTCTAACCCCCAGTAATATACCGTGACCAATCCCCTATCCGAAAATTTCGGGCTCCCATCAAAATGCACAACGTGTCGTTATTTATGCCCAACCCTGTTCTTAAATCCTCTTTCTAACCACTTGGGCTTAACCCTTAGCATGACAAAGCGGACTCCGGGGTTCCCAAATGGACCTCCAAAGCGGAGGACAAAACACAGGAGAATGCATAAGCCGCGAAACGAATTGAGGCGGCCAAACAGGATATATACGAAATAAAGGAGGTTATTTAAGGCATGGCACAGAAAGAAATGGCTTTTAACTTTACCGATTTTTGCCTAACCCCGAGCGGGTTAAATAACTTAAATCTTAATAAATCATTAGTTACAAAATTGAAAAGAAAAAAAAATTCAATAGAGTTATTAATTATGATTAAAACAAATTATAAACCGTAATCTATGACAGATTTATTATAACAAAAAAAAGCTGCACAAATTAAACGCTCAACTTTTTATAGTAAAAAACTCGTAGCTAATGAATACCCGTCAATAAAACGAAGGAAGACAGACAGAAGGGATTGTGTAACAACTCAAACCGAAAATTCACTCGGCTCAATTTGCTAAAAGAGAACTTTTTTCGCCCGATTTGTTTTGATTTCTGATGTCGAGGCACTCTCTAATTAAATTTTTAATGTGTGTCTGTTCGGGGGTATATAAGAAAGATGGGGAAAAAAGGGAAAAAACTTTTCCGACTGCTGCTGCTGCTTGGAAAACTTCAAACAAATTCCAAGTAATTGCACATTGAAATTGACAGGGACAGGGACAGGAACAGCAGGATGGAGGGAGGAAAGAGAGTCGTAAAGAGTGGGACGGAGTGGTAAGACAGAGACGAGGCACAAAAGTGCAGTCTGTGGGCCAAGTTAAGGGCACATTGTTATGCCCACGTTCAACTTTACATGGCCCATAGTCAGTGCAAAGTTAGTCGCCAGCAACAAAAAAAAAACAACAAGATGCTAACGAGGGACGTACATAAATATATAGAAAGTGCAAGAGAGATGGAGAGATGTCTGTAGGGCGAGTCAGAGGGAGAGGGAGAGAGAGTGAGAGAGAAAGAGGGGGAGTGCTGCCTGAACGAGTGCAGCTTAAAATTGTTATCAACAATTTAATCATTGAAAACCATTAAAAAGCAAACAACAAGAAACTTTCCCTTCTCCCCGTTTTTCCGTGATTTTTCCAACAGTTTTTCCTCAATTTTTCCCCCTTTTTTTTATTTTTTTTTTGTTGTTGCTTTAATTGCTGTACACAATGCAGCTGTGATTATGGTCACCAGAAGTGAGGAAGCGAGACAGCAGAAGCGCAAAAAAGAGGGAGAGCGAGAAGCGCGGGGAGGAGAGACACGAGATCCATTAATTTCATTTCGCTATTTTTCTTAAACGTCTTTTTTTTGCGTTTTTTTTTTTTTTATAAAATTAAATTCCACAGTTTGTGCAATTTTTCCTACGTGGCCTTTAATTAGAAAAAGAAGGAAACGGCTGGCAGAGGGTTGCCATTACATCTGCGTCAGTCATTTGTTTTCGTCACACACGAGTTCATGTCATGGTCAACACATGCAAAGACAACAAACGAAATGAAAATGCGGAAAAGCCGACAATTGAAGAAAGACGCACTCTAAATTCTCTAGGTGCACATAAAAAAAAAATAATGCAACAAATTTTTAGCTGTTCTACTATTTAAACGCAACATTTTTCAAGATTAACTTGCTTGAAGCAATGAATTTGCTTTAAATTTTTGAAACTAATATCTGCAGTTTTCCAAACCTAGGTGTCCCTTTTTTTCTCCTTATTTTATATAAGTTCCCAACCAACTGCTAGGTTGAGATTATTGTAGAGCCTGCCCCTGTGGACACTCTGCATTGAAGGTTATATATTTCAACGGCAACTGTCACGCTGCTGGAATTCAGCTACAGCATTTTTCTTGGCTGCTGCTGTTGTTGTTGTTCTTGACTGTTGGAGGCACTTCATTGTGTGGCCAAAAAAATAAAAAATAAGGGGGGGGGAAAAGGGGTAAATTGTTGTAGTAGTAGTAGTGATGGTGGCAGTAAAACGGGGGTCGGCAAAAGGCTGGCAGCAAAAGTAAACCAACATAAGTGTTGCGTCGTTCGTTCGTTCGTTTTATTGTTATGTGTTGTGGAAACCGGATGCAGCACATGGACCGAGGCTCGGACCTCAGCAGGTCATGTTAACTAACCTCCTTTTGGAAACCCCTGAACCACCCAACCCACCGACCAGTTGGAGTCCTGCACCTTCTGCTGCTGCTGCTGTAGCATCCCCTTTAGTTTTGTCCTTGCGCCGCCTGACTGCCTGTGCAACATAAATTTTTAAAACGTTCGCCACTGCGGCTTGTCAACTGCAGCAACCTTGCCCTTGTTGCTTGCCACGCCCTCGAAAGCGACCGCCGCCCACCACCCCCCCCCCACCAAAAGGGGCAGCAATTGTGTGACAATTTTAAAACAATTACATACAACAAAACAAACTCAATGAGCAGCATACAAACGAACATACATACATACATATATAAATCGAGCAAACCAAACGTACAGAGAGAAACCGGTCACTAGTTCCAGTGGCCGAGTTAACAATTTGTGCAATCCACATACACGAGCTGACCGCAAAAGCCAACGGAAACACGAGATCATTATGCCACGCACTCCGCGGTCAACATCATGAGTACATATCCAGCATATCTCTGATGAATTGGTTTTGCCATTCGAATGGGATGCATCGAGTGTCAATTAACTTAATCAAATTAACCAGCAGAGTTAAATTAACTCGGGTATGTCATTAATAAATATAATGTCGTAACATTAAGTTGCATCAAATAGTCCAAATAGTCGCGACTGCCGCAGCAATTTTAAAACTCCATTGCAATGTAATGATATCTGAGAGATATCTGTGAACAAATGCAAGAAATGCTGTGCGAATAATATACATTGCAGGGCATTGCTCTTGGCATTTCATGCATATCAAAGAGAAACGCTAAAGACATGTATGTAGTTTAGAAAAATCACATGTGACAAGCTCTTCTGATCTTTAATCATGAGTCTTTCTCCCCAAAGAGCCACGCCGACGAAAAACCGCCCGAAAACCACTTCCATCCCAGCACTTCTTCTACATCTCGTGCCATCTGCATATCCGTGGTGCAAACTTTTGAAGTTTGTTTTCGTTCAATTTGCTGAGCAAACAACTGAACCATTAAGAACATCTTCAGCGGCAGACGAGCGAGTTCATCTGGAAGTGGAAGTGGATAAGGATGTGGATGGTAGAAGCCCGCGGCTGACGAGGATTTGCAGACTGTGTGGTCTGGAGTTGCTCGGCGGGAGTTTGCAAAATAATTAACCAAAAATTAAAGCTATTGCCAGCGATTGAGCTTAAAGTTCAACGAATTTCTGAATTTCTACATGCATGCTGCACTTAACCGACTCTTTTGTGTATCATATACATATTATATCCTTTTTTGCATTCAAATTCCTTTCCATGCTATTTTTTAATATGCAAAGTAGGCATATATGGATTTTATTTTATTTCCCATCGCCCCGGCACATGATGTTTGCTTTCAGTTTCGCATCGAAGAATGCCTTTTGTGAGGGCAGGCAGTCTGAACCGCTTGTATTCTTCGAACCTTTATTTTTTCTTTTTTTTCTTTTTCTTTCCTTTAGATGGTCATTAAAAATATGAAATTTCATGGTGGAACATACCCACACTCACGCACACTGGGCACAACACTCAATGGAACACTTAAATGAATTACAGTTCTCAGCTGAGTTTTTGCATATTCCTCGGTTTTTTTTTTTTTTTTCATCGAAATCTGTTCGAATTGAATGCCTGGGTGACTGGATGGCCGAATAAAAAGAAGATGGCAGGACGAAGCAGATTGGAAAATGTTTTTGCCCGATTCATGGGCGCCCATAATCCCGGGGAGAGACAAACCGACATTGGACCTTGGCACTCCTTCGTTTGCATTCTTCTTTTCACTGTCATTTTGCTGGAAATCTGGCCTTTTACTGTTCGCCTTCATTGGAAAAGGAATCCCTTTAATTTGTATACTTTCAAATGGAATTGTTTTCACCAGCCTGATTTTATCGCAGTATTCTGTTTGAATACGAATATCTATCATATGTGTACAAGAAGATAATATTAATGTTGCTTTTATATAAGCTAAATATCGATGACATTTTTTCGAGGAAATAATAGTTGGAAGCAATCCAATTACCAATTTCCCCTTCCAATTGTCAGCACACAAACCTATCGATGATAAGCACCGGGATATTCCATTGGGTATCGGACACAAAACAACAATAATGGAATGAATTTGAACTCCCACATGGCCACGCCCCCCCTACAGTCACACACGCACACGCACAGACACCCACACATCTAAAAAGAGAGAGAGAGAGAGATAGAGGGAGAGAGAGAGACACATACAAACACCATTCAATGTCAGATGGCTAGGATGTTGGCTGCATTATTTGACGGCCATTGAAAAAGTTTGCCACAAATGAAATGGCCCAAAGGAGCTGTCAAATCCGCTGCGTTATAACATTTACTATGAGTCTGTTGGGGCGTAGAAAGAAGGGGGTCACAAGGGTTATGGGTGAAAGGGCGGCCAGACAAAGCGATGAGCAAAAGTTGCACAAAAATTGACAAAACATAAATAAAATATGGCGCAAACAATAAGGAAGATTTTCGGTTGGCATTTTTGGGGTTGGGGAGCAAAAGGACATGTGACACAAACAGATGCCAGGTGGAAATTTTTCGGGGCACAGAAGGAGTGGGTATCCAGTCACAGTAACGTTAATATCACCCGATAAGTATTGACACAAGTGGTGGAGTGGAAGAGTGCCGACAAACAAACAAGCAAGCAAGCAAACAAACAAACAAACAAATAAACGAAATGATGAAAGAGCGCCTGGCGGCAGGGTTGCCATCGTTATGTAAGAGCCAGCCAACTGCCAGAGTTGCCATCGTTATATATATCCAATTGCCATTTTACAATGATGACGTAATTGATTTTTAAGCAAATACAAATACACTTTGTCAGTGAAAAGAGAAAAGGGCAGAGTGGGTAGAGAAGAACGGAATAAGAAAAGATTTCCAAATAAATAAAGCGAAACGTGCAAACATCGATGACGACGAGTGCTTGTTGAAAACCTTAGCCTAGAACCCCTCACAAAAAAAAGAAAAGGGGGAAAAACGGAGAGGAAAACCCCGAGTATATCAAGTAAAAAGCAAAGAAATAAAACGAAGCTGTGGGCTGGGGTTGCTCCATCTCCAAGAGGAGCTACAAGCTCCAAGAAACGTGCCACGAATGCAGGTGAAACTCAGGTGTACGTGTGTGGTTGTGTGTGTGTGTGTGTGCAGCCACTTTTGAGTGCTTGCACAACGGGCACGACTTTTCTTTATTTACACTTGCTTCTTACATCAACATACACACTTACTCACTCACTTGCAAAAAAATCGGAAAATGGCGAAAATCATCACTTGAAAAAAATCGCCGTATAGAATTCCATTACAAAAAAAAAAAAGAATTTTTTAAACGGCTACCATTACGCGTTTGCCTATTTAAATACTTTACTTACTCAAGACTTTATTTTCAACTTCTAAAGAGTTGAAACTCATTTTTGGTAAATTTAAGCCCATCACACTGAAATCTTTTGTTTACAGTGATTCAAAAAGAAAAATCCTGACAAAATTCTTGAGTGCAATAAAGAGCGAGTGGAACTTACCCCGTGATTCCAACTCTTTATAAAGTGTGCTACCCCAACCATAATCCAAACACCTTCCAACGAAAAGGAAGAAATTATCTGGAACGGTTCAAGGGTCAAGCCAGAGTCCCAAAAAAAAAAAAAAATAAAAAAAGGAAAGAGAAGAACTTTGAACTTGAGTTGGGTCATTGAGAGCTAATTTGTGCTTAAGACCTAGTCGCCAATGTTTCGCTTCAAGCACATTTGCTAAGATTTTTCCGACGAAATCAATATTATCACACATTTCAGCTGTCCAGGGGTCTAATCAAACGATTAAAAGTTAATTGAATACTTATTTATTATTGCCACGCCATTGTCAAACATGTGTGTAATTGAATATTGAACATTTAAAGCCAAAAAGCTTAAGCCAACAACTTCTGCCTTGAAGCTGTGCTCGTGCATAACATGCTCTATATAATTCTATAGATATATATTTTGATATATATACGTAAACATACATATATATTTATATATATATATATATATATATATTATTTATATGTACGTGAGTGTTTTGTGTACGTGTATGTGCTCTGGTGCAAAAGCTTAGATTAGTCATTTGCATCTGTCACAGCCAAATACCCGCAAGTCCATTGCCCCTCATTAAAGAACATAAGTCCACTTTCAAAACGGACTCCATTGATTGGAGCAGCACCGACAATGGCAACAATAACCTCACAGCAACAGGAATAGCCACAAAGCAACAACAAGAACAACAACAACAACAACAAAACAACTGGAACAACAACATCCATCCATAAACAATTAGTCGAACAAAAGGTATGGCAATCTCTGAAGCTATTGAATGAGTTAAATTCGCTTGGGTGCTCAATCAAAATTGTTGCAGCCATAAATGGTGTTTGCCAATAGTGATGATGATTCCCGGGTTAAAGTCCAAAAGCCCGCAATTGAATGGACAAGCCCGATTTAATTATGTCCAATAGTTCGGTTCAATTTCGATGATGAGCCGTCTTATTAGCTGCCCACCGAGTTAAATTATAATCAAAACTTAAGCCCATAAATGCATTTAGATTGATCGGAATTTTAAGGTTGAATATGGATATGTGTGAAATGACGAAATATTTGCACATCGAAATGAATAAAAAGCCTTTTATCATGATCTAATTCATTTAAATTGTATAATAACTGAACGAAATAATTGTTAGAATTAAGAATAAATATAAAGATAAATGGAAAATTTGAAAACACTGCATTTTAAGTTGAGCAAACGAAGGAAAAATTGCGCGTAGCACTTTCTACGCCGCAAAGGAAAATCGCAAAATTGCGGAAGAACGAAATGAAGAGCCTATTTAATGAATATCTTATCGATGATGAAACCGAACATGAAGACAATGATTGTGATGATGATTTCGTTGACACACACAAATACAAATATCTGACACACACACACACACACACTGGTTGTTGTTGTTGCTCTTGGTGTTTATGTGCTTGTTTTTATTGCAATTGTTATCGCGCTGCTTCTTGTTCATATTCCCCAATCCCATTTTCCGGACTTTTCTTTAGCTCATTTCGCTGCTTTTCCTCTTTTTTGTTTGTTATATATTTTATTGTTGTTTTTATGCTTCAGCAAACACACGCACACACACACACACACACAAGCAAAGAAAACAACAAATAAATACACGCACACACGCATACGTCTTTCATTTATTATCATTTGTTTACATTTTTCTTATTCATGTACATAAATTTTATATCTTGATTTTTTTTTTCACTTGGCACACTGCAAAGAACAATAAAAAAATATTTAAAAAAAAATATATTCAAGCGATGCGAATAAAAAATATTCATATTATATCTGATTCGCTTCTTTTTTTTCTAGCACTCTTTTTTGGGCGCGCTAACAAAGTCGTCGGCGTTTTGATTTGGTTATCTTTTAAATAATTGATATCTTGTCGAATTTGTATATATATAAATTTCGAAATTCATTCAAGTTCATTATAGTTAATTACTTTTAATTTGTTATTTCCAAGACTACCTAAGTTTATCTAACTCCTTTCGCTTCTTTGCTGCATTTGCCGCTTGTTCTAATTCGTCTTTATTTCTCTTTTTTTTTAAAGGTATTATTATTACTTTATTTTCGCCAAATATTTATGTTTTTTTTTGGTATTTCGTTGATTTGCGTTATTTCTTCGTTATTTTTATTGATGTTGTTTTTTTTTTTTTTTTGGTTTGGTGTTTGTTTTTTGTTGTTTGTTTGTATTTCTTTTTTTCTATTAACCGTGCTCGACGACCGCTTTACGCCCGTATAGAAAACAGACTGCGGCGGCCAGCAGCGAGATTTATCCCATGAAGATAAGTGCTGCAGACGAGCGTTCGTTTTGCCGAGCAAGAAACGAGCACGCACACTCACGCACAAGTAACACTCACACACACACACACAAGCACACACACACACACACACGTGACAGTACGGAGAGATGGCGGGCAACATTGTGTTGTTGTGCTTTCTGTTCCATTTTCTTTTTTGCAAACAGTCAGCATCCGCCTTGTGTGCCTATATGTATGTGTGTGCGTATATGTATGTTTGTGTGTGCACTAATACCAATGTCGAGTGAAAAGCCGAATGGCATTTGCATCGGAAAATCTCTTCTTCGGCATTTCATCTCTTGCTCTCGCCGTCTCTATGTTGTTTTTCCTCGTTTCTTTGCAACAACGATGTGGTGAAAAAGGAAAAGCTTTGGTGTTTTGATTAGGTGAAAATCGCTGAAAAATCGCGATAGACCAAGCATTGCGATCACGTTTAGCCGGCTTAATAGAGCTTTTGCGAATTGCAGAGATATGTACAAAGTTGTTTTTGGAAAGAAACAAACTAAATCTGAATTTCTAGTTTCATTCGAGTTGTGCCTTATGAATTATATCATATGTAAGTACAATATATGTACTTTATGTATTATTAAACAAATAAAATTTCATTTTTTTTTGACTTGCATTTTCCATTCCCTAGCTAATACTTAAGATTTAAAAGTTTAGAACCATTTAAAAACAATCGCATAGGCCGAAAACAAAACAAACCCGTCGTCCTAACTCATTTCAAATCATTCTCTTCGCCCATCGCGCTCTCTTACTTCGCTCTCTTAATTGTAGCAAGTATGGTGGGTTCGTATTTCCCTTGTTGCAGAGTGAAAAGCTCTATCTGAAGCTAGGCCTTTCGTCGATTTCCTTACATTTTCAGGAGATGAACTGCAACAGTTACAACAGTTGAGCGCAAATCGTGAAAAAGAGATTCACCTAATGATGGCAGACTAATGGGTGGTTGGGTGGTTTAATGGGTATTTCGAGTGGCAGTCATTAGGCACAAATAAGATGCTGTGCGTGCCTCTGTCTGTGTGTGTGTGTGTGTTTGTGTATGTTGGTGTGCGTGAGGCACTGCTGGACACACAGCTAATTCGAACGAAATTAGGCAAACATTTAATGAAGCAATTAGCAAAATGCCCTTTTGCTCAGTTATATCCTTTAGTTTGCCTAACTTCCGGCACTTCCGGTGCACGAACTTACCTCAAAAAATTATACATTTCCGCCCACAAAAAAAAATAAATAAATAAACAAGACCACCTACACATATTCATAGATTTCCCCGGGTGAAGAAACCGCATGGAACATCAAAGAGGATTTCACTTTTGCACATCAATGTGTTCTTTTTCTGGCCAAGGAAAATTGCGTTTACTCACCTGAAAAGAAACAGAGTGGGAGAAAAAAAAAAAAACGTTAGATGGGTCGCAAAAAGTTTCCTTATTTTACACATATACTTTTACTGAAATATATATGTATATATATATAAAACGTTTTACTTATATTTCCCTCATTTTTTTTTTCTTTGCAGACAAGACCTTTGCCCACTTACAATTCAAAAGGTGAAAAGGAAGGGAAAAGTGAGGGCAACTTTGACATGAGTAAAGTGCAAAATTCTGTTGCATACTTTTTTGGGCCTCGAGTGTTGGGAATTTGCAGCACAAATTGTTTTGGGCAAAAAGTAAGTGAATTTCACTAGTGAAACATAATCCTTGCGGTTAAGCAGTGAGTTTTTGAAACACACTTTATTTCTCTACATTTCTTTGGAATGATACATTCTTCTTCAGAGAAACATTTTTACCGTTTACCTTGAATGCAATATAAAAGTTTTAGTTTAAATTTAATGAACATATGTGAGCTGCGTGTTGGATATCATTATCCGCAAAAAAAAATATATAAACCGATAACAATTGAAAACTATGGTGCAACGTAAATTGAAGCCAAATCAAAAACGATTCTGTTTTTCTTGGCATTCGCCATTGTGTTGGCAATTGTGTTGTCTGGAATTGGCCATTTTATTGGAACTTTTGTTGGCCGCATGCACACGGCACAAAACTACCTGGGAAATTGTCGGGGGTCAAAATTGGTGGACGGGGGTAAATCGCTACGGAAGTGGACTAAAGTTAGATTGATGATGTCTCAATAAACCCCATTAGGGGATTGCCATCGAGACCGACAACGACTGCAATATAATATCACAAATGAATTGTCCGCCCTTCTGGCATTCGAATTGAGTTTGGGTTGGGTAGTTATATTGGGTGGTATTTTGATGATTGTGCACCTGCTGTTGGCACAATTCAATGCTCTAATTGGTAGCAAAGTGGAATAAACTATTGCCCGGGCGAAACTTTTCTCGTTTCTATTGGATCTCGATTCTCGCTTCTCACTTCTCGGCTGGCTTCTCGTCTGCTCTCGGCTTTTGCCACTTAGCTCCTTTTGATGTTTGCAGCAGGACACGTTGGCCTTCAAGAAAATGAATCACGAGCCAACTAACTGTAAAAATTCATTATGTTCCTCTGAGCAGCAGCAAGCAGAAGGGCAAAAAAAAAAAAAAAAAACAAAAAACACAGAAAAAACCAAAGGAAAATGCTTGGCGACAAAAAGTTTGTGTGACTGGAATTGAAATTCCGGTTGACTCTTCTGTCGTCCAGAAGACGAAATGCTTGAAGATTCCAGATACAGATAAAGATACAAGATACAAAGTTAGGTAGGTAGGTATTTTCATCATCATCATCATCATTTTGTCGACGTTCCTCAGTCAAGTGTTAAAATCGATTAAATAAAAGTTTATTGCTAAATTTTCCTAACTGGCTAAGCTCAAACTTTGCTGTTAGTCCTTTTTTTTCCACGTTAGTTGCATATTTCAGTGCCTTAATTCGCCCGCAGCGGCAAACTGAACGTGGCTGAGGCGGGTAAAACTTAAAAAACAATTAGAAACTTTTCCCTCTCGTGCCGCCATACTATATATATACATATATATATCTATATACATCTATCTGAGCTGGGGTATCAATCCGCTGGCTCATAATTCCCATCTACACCCCAAACTCCAGCGCATAATTGGCCCTGCGATAGCTTGAAAGTTGAAAACAAATTGAAATGCTCAAAGATTCTGTACCGATTTGCCAAACAAATTTGTGTGGGAGTTTTGCAGAAGAAGACTTGATTTTTGAAAGGGCAAAGAGGTAAATTTGAGTTGAAGCCAGTTTTCAAACGGTTTATTGGAAATGGGAAAAGAAGAGTTATTAATAAAGAAACATTTTGGTTTCATACTTTTTAGCACCTCTATAGAGATGATTTAATATATATTTCCCTGAAACTTTGTTCTTATTTATAAACAAAAAAAGCGCTTGAGATTGAAAGCAGACGAATTTCAAGATTATTTCAACAAGAAATTTGTTGTTTCTGTACCTGTCCTTTTATATTTAATTTTTTGTTTCCGTTTGTCGGAAGCTTGAAGCGCACTCGAAATTAATGAAAAGCATTTTCGATTGTAATTATGTATTCGTGATTGGAGAAGCCCGTGAGGCATTTCCTTCACATTCCACTTTTCTCGATTTCCAACCCATCCACCCAACACAACTCACACTCGTTTGGCATTTATACATATATTTCCCTGAGTTTCCCTGTTGCTTCAGATTTTGGCTCAGCTCATTAGGCATAAGTCGAGTCTCTCTCTCTCTGCCTCCCTTACTCTCTGTCTCACTCTCTCTTTCTTTCTCTGTCTCTTTCGCCTCAATATCCTCAATATAATAAGGATGAGTTTATGGCGGGTTCCTTGGGGGAGTCCGCATTTAATTGACTGTAAATTTGCTGCTCTTCAAACGCTTCAACTACTCATTAAAAAATAAAACTCAAAGAATCCAAAAAGCTTCTGGGCAAAGAAGAGGGGAAAGCAAGGTAGGGGGGGGGGGGGGGGGCGTGGTAAGAGGCTGATAGATTAATTTTCGAATCGAATTTATGGCATCAACATTTAATAAAGTCCGACCGAAGTTTTATTCTACAAGTTAGCGGTTGAAGCTCTTTTCTGTTTTCTGCCTTCTGTGCACCCAATAGCATATTACGCATACGCCCGGTATGCCTTTGATACTCAAGTTGTTTTGTTAATTGCTCGAGCAAAAGAGGAGGGGGGATGCCACAATTACAGCCCTTTCTTTCTTTTTTTTTTTAGATATGGCTTAAAAACTGCACCCACATGAGCTGGGTACCCATTATCTGCATTTTTACGGTCCAAATCCACTTCCAGCGCACAAATTCCACTGTAGGGTGAGGTGAATTTGGTTGCCTTGGCTTTAGTTTTTCTCTCATTTCTTTTTTTTTTTTTTTTTTTTTTTGTAGTTGTAGTTGTAGTTGTTGGTGCTGGGGCGAAAGAGAAATGGCAGGCAGCTGTAATAACATAATGTCCAAACGAAATGTCTGGGCCTTAAAAGCAAAGGTAAGCCCAGCCTTCTATCTCTGTCTTTCTTGTGCTTGTGCGTGTGTGCGTCACCTCGTCACTTCTGTCTCCCTTTACCATACACCGAAAGAATAAATAGTTTAAATTGTAATTAAGATTTAAAAATATATATATTGCCATAGTGGATAGCATACACAAAATAGTTTGATGCAAATATTCTTAGAAAACTACCTAGCAGATTATCTTTTAAGTGCCTACATACATGTGTGTGTGTGTTTGAGATTTTAACAAGAGTAAAAGCTAGAGAAACGAAAAAAAATATATATGTATATATATAACTAGCAAAAGAACAAGACAAAGATGGTGAATAGAGGAGAACTAACAGCAAAACGCAACAAACAAAGAAGCGAAAGGGACGGAAGGACAGTGGGAAAGAGATAGGCAGCATTTGAGATGGCAAACAAAAGTTGCTTGGCAGTAGCATAAATAAATAGAGATAATTAGACCATAACGACAACAAACACAATACAAAAGACCCAAACAAATGCAAGAAAAAAAAGCACGAGGGGGTGTTGGGGGGGAGGGGGGCGGCATACAGAAGGGAAAAGAGACGGAAACAGGCACGGAGCGAGAGAGAGAGAGAGAGAGAGAGAGAGAGACCGCTCTTGTGGGACCTTCACGTGCGTCCTGCCTTTACATTTTTTTTGCGGTTTTAATTGTATGGCTGCCACATTTTTGCGACCACAAGAGCAGCAGAGCATCCGAAAAAGTTGACCGCACAAAAATGTTGGCAAAAATAAAAGGTAGCCAACACTAAGTTGACCATAATCTAGTTTTCATGAAGCACAGCAGCGGCAGCCGGCAGCCAAAAATTAGGTGAAGGATATGACAGAGACCAACAAAAATGTTTGTGGCGATCGTTCAAAAATATGTAAATAAATTGAGCGAGAAAAATGTTTGAGTTTTTACCTTAATAATCGTGTATACATACGTATACACGGGGCAACGGAATATTTAATGTGTGGCTGGTGAAAAAGGTCAATTTTATCTCATTTGAATTTATTTGCTCTGCTGGTTTGCTTTTGCTTGATTTCTAATTGAATTTAATCCGCCTTGAATAATTAGCATTTTACATGCTCAAGTTTTTAAAGTTGCTACATTCTAATAAGCCCAAGTAATTGGAGGTAGCAGTATTCACTTATTTTCGGTCTAAACTTTTAATTCGGTGGACTGAAAATCCGAACCGAAACTGAAACCGATGAAAAAGGATGCGAAATTCAGTGGGCGGCCGCCAAAGAAATTCAGCAACAAATGGGCGTAAAATAAATCCCACACCAACTCCTTTTTTCAATCCACTTACCAACCATCCCCTTTTTCGCCATTAACATGCAAATCTCAGTGGCAAGAATTAGTAGTGAATGCTGAATACGACGAAGGACACGAAATGTGGCCGGCATTTGAGAGCCTGCAACCGAAAATGAAACTGAAACAGAATCTGAATCTTTCCACGTATCTGTATATCTATCGCTCCTTCTTTCTCGCTTGCACTTTATTTTCCCTCTCTGTCGCTTAGTTAGTGTCTCAGTGTCGATTTGAATTTGAATTGGAATGTGGCATTGGAATGAAAATCTGTTTATTTGCAGCGACACGTGACCGCTGCTTGCCACTCAATCAAGTTGAACTCTGAAGCGATTTCAGTTCTATGATATTCTATAGTCGTTGCTGCCAATGCAGTGAGAGAAAATTTGCAGTCATCTAAAGTTATAAAACATAGTTGGTGCTTGAAAAAGATAGTTTTAAACTTTGTATATAAAATTTCGACATTTCTTTTTCACAAGGCAAGAAAATTGTCATTTTTTTATTTTTTTTTTATTTCAGTTTCAGTTTTCATTTTCTTGCGGTGAACTCGGGTTTTTCGCATTGCCATCCATCAATGGATTAAAGTTTTCGGCACTGGCTTTTTGCATTCGGTTTCGGTCAATTCCTATCAGCCTGGGCACCCTTCAATCAATTACCTATTCTCATTACAACTTAATAGAGCATGACTAACGCATAACATATATTGAATTTCGGAATTGCAACATTTCTGTGGCATTCGAGAGTCTGGAACTGCAAACTGACACTAAATGAGTTGACAGACCGAACTTGAACTTTTTTTTGCCAAACAATTGAATGCATTTCTCCGTCATCCGATACAGACTCCAGTTTTATTAAAAAAAAAAAAAAAAGAAAAAAGGGGAGAGAAATAATTAAAATGCTGTGCGAAACCACCGGCGAATCGAATAAAAATCTATAAATTTCAGATTCATTCCAAGTCACTTCAATTACACAAACACCTATACATTGTTGTATTCACATTTTGCAATTAAATCCTCTTAGAAATGTAACGTTTCAGTTAGACGATTCATCTATTCATCACTAATTAGCTCTGTTCAATCAGAATCCATAGAGTTTGCAAATCCGAATGCAAAATGCAAATAATCAAACTCAATTGATTTTGGCTTTGGTATTTTCTTGTTTTTTTTTTTTTTTTTTCTGTGTTTGCTGGCTACATAATTTTGTTGTTTTTGCTATTTTTCATGTTTCTGTATTATTGCCCACAACTTCATTAACGTCGACTGCGATTTTGTAGTTAATTAATTGATTACGCTCAACGCTCAACGCTCGAATGCACCGAACCGAACACTGAAAATCAGTTATAGAATTTGCTACGATTGCCAATTACAGTGTGGCAATGGCAACAACTATACAAGAGCGCAGAAAAGTACTTGAATTAAGGGGAAAAGCGAGCAAAAGTAGGTGAGAAGCGAGGGAAATGCCGAAAGCAATTGCTTTTTGAGGATTATTTTCTGTGTTTTTATTTTCGTTCATTTTAATGCCTGAGCACGTTTAAATACATATATATTTTGTAGCAATGAACAAAAGTTGAGAAACTAATTACAACGGTAACGAATTGAATTTTGAGCTTCATGAAGAGGCGAAAATTAAAAAGGAATTTTTTTTTCTGTGCAATTAAAAAAATAGTGCCTGTCACGACAATATTTCTTACGATGCTTACAATGTTTAATAGCTCTGTAATTCCACTATTGACCATAACTTAATAAATATGGCCCACGAGGATAACGAAGGCAGCGTGGACGAAGGAAGAACAAAAAAAAAAAAATAGCAGAAACAAAAAGGAACAACAACAAGGACTTGGTACACCGAGCCAGACAATTTACAGACCAGTTAACTTATTAGAGACCAAGCACTTGACTCCAAGACGCCGCCACTGATGGACAATATGATGGCCAAAGTCCAGGAGTGGTTTTCCCGCCCGTTTCTCAAGCTTTTCCAACCCCCACCCCCTGCGGTTATAACTGTTAACTGTTAAGCGGCTGCAGAAAAGTTTACCCTTGTAGTTTAAGTAATTTTTATGGCCACTCCCTCCCTCTGCTCTTGCTTTTGCTTTTGCTGGCTGCTCCGCACCAACATTTTGGTTTCAAGTTTTTTATCTAGAAAATCCCCAAACTCTCGCAGACAACTTGCAATTGGTCAGACTTTGGCGACAATTGGCAGACATCGAGAGTCAGCAGAAATAGATAAAGCAATCTGCCACTTGAATTTGAAGTAGTCTTGCCTCAATTGTTTCGTCTTTTTTATTTTTTTTTTTTGTCGCAGTTTGCCATATTTTTCTTTTAAACATTATGATGCCAAATATCGTTTTTAATTGCCGAATTGAGCTATAAATAATGAAATTAAATTTGTCATTACGTTGCGTCCAGTTGCATGTATTTATATAATTAGTTTATTTATTTAATGCTGTTTCGGTTTACAACATTGCTGGTTACACAAAACACAATTCGTTTGTGATGCTGGCTTATAATTAGTTAGTCAAAACTGAAACCAAAAGTGGCTGAAAAGGCGACGGGGAGTTTTGGTTTGGAAGGCTTTGGGGCATTTTGCGTAGCATCTGACTCAAGCAAAACAAACCGCTAAAAATAAAATGAAAATGCGGCAAGACAAAAAGCAGAATGTGCGACGCATTTTGTTCTTCTCGTTTCATTGTTATTTATATTTGAGCGTATATAAATTATATGGCGAAAGGCATAAAAGAGCAGCGGCGTCAAGGCAAAGAAGGGGGTTTGTTTTAGTGAGCTGCTTCTTGGTTGTTAACCAGCCCCCCCCCCCCTTCCCCCTTTTACCTCCACCCACCAACATCCACATGAGCGGAGGCGACGCACAAAGACTGAAACCAGAAGGACAACGTCTTATAATTCAAGTCGTTCCTCATCCCCCAAAGCCACCAAAAGTAACCCCATCCACCCATCGGCCCATCCACACCCACCAACAACCTCAAGCTCAACCATATTTCATGTGGCATGGTTAAGAATTTTTGTGCCTCGCGGTGCTGTAAACTACATTCAAGCAAAAGGAAGAGGGGTAGGGTGCACTGAAATTATATTTCTTAACTTCAATTCTTTAATTGGATATTTTTTGCACATATGCAATATTCATATAGTCATATCCAGATATATTCATATATATATATATTTTTTTTTTTTTAATGAAACTTCGAAATGTATCGAACTATTATTTCGAGTGTAGAACGACAGTCTTCTGTTCTCGTTCAGCTTGTCATTGTAGTTGATGTTAGTTGTTGCTGGGCCAAAAACAATTGTCACCGAGCACGAAATGTCGTGGCTCTGGAACAATCAGCATCAAAAACCCGCAGCCGAAAAAGAGATGAAACAAAGCAGCTGCATCAGTTGAGAAATAAGATGGAAAGGAGTAGTAGAAGGGATTCCAGAAGCAGGACAAATAAAACAAAATGGCTACCCCCGAGGTCGAAGATGAATGGGACTGGCATTCAACGGAATACCTGTAGCCCGTCTCTATCTATAAGAAAAATGTATGTTTCTTGGTCACCGACCAGACAAAAGGACCCCCGCAAACAGATTGAGGAAACTAGCAGATTGTTGGAATTTTAAAAGCAAACTGCAAAATTATAATTACCAAATACCATCTAAACATATGAAACTCTATACAATTTTTAATCAAATGAAAATGTATCCATTCGAATATCTCATCATTTCCCATGCTCGTTTATATAATATCACAATTTGTAGAATTAGCGTGTCGCTTAATTTATTGGATTATTTGAAACCTTTTTGATAAACAACAGATTTTCAACCTTAATTAAATTCCATATCAGATTTTGTTGTCGTCAATTCGCTGATGCCATTATATTTTTCCTTTTTTTTTCCACCATTGGCCATTTATTAATTAAACAATCTTTTTCCCTGGGTTAATAAACCATTTTGATTTTCATTCGTGGAATGGGAATTGATTATCAACTCTTTTGGGAAATTTAATTGAATTTATTGCTGACATTTGTTTGCAATTTCAGTATTGTTGTTGAGATTGTTTCAATAATTCAAATTTCCTTACGCCTGACTTCAAATGCAATTAAGCGAACGATTATCAGAGGCAAATAAAATTATTATGATGGTTGTTGTCGTTGTCGTTCCTTTGTTGTCTCAACATACATACAAACGAGTGTATATATATATATATATGTATATATGTATTTGGGTTTTATGGATTGTTTTTTATTGCTATTAAATCAGCTTAATGTTTTTCCTGTATTTGCCAGCGCTTCAATTAAATGTTAACACATGAGAAGATGTGTTATGTGTTATGTGTACGTGTTTGTCCATTTATATTGTTTTGACCCTTTTGGAAAGCCGGAAAACGCTGAATTATCAACGCTTAATAGATTTTCAAGCACGTCCAATGAAAATTTGTTTGCCTCCATCGTGTTTGTCTGCGTGTGTGCGTTGCTTTTGCTGTGATCCCAAATGGCCCGAAAGCCAAGTGAACCGTATAAACAATTTATAGCGTCCAGTAGCAACAACTTGCATACAATGCCAGCATCAACACACACACACACACACACTCAACACACACACAACAAGCAACAACACACGACATTGGCAATGCTCGTAAAAATGCAAAATGAAGCAGCACACAGCAACAACACCGTCTAGAGCATGAGCAACACCAATAGTAACAACAGCACTATTAGCAGTAGCAACAGCAGTCACAACAACAACAGCAACAACAACAACAGCAACAACAACAACAGAAACAACAACAACAGCAACAACAACACCAACAGCAAAAGCCATACACATAGAAAAATCAATTGATTCTATGATTTATATTCCTCGCAATAACTTGTACAGTTCTCTAAGATAATAACATCAGTTTCCTGGAAGTTGACACATAAATTCCTCTTCAAGCAACACAAACACACAAGTTAGAAGAACAACTTTCGTTCAGTGTATCATCAACAACAGCAACGTCACCCACAGCGGCAGCAACAACAGGGAGGGAAAGGGTTAAAGGGCAGCTGGCCATAAAGGCTGGAGGAGTGGTAACACGGCGGTGGGGGAGACGAGAGCAGAGGAGGCTTCATCATAAACCACTTATTTGCGCTCCAAATGCAACAACAATTTGATAAATGTATATGCACAAAGTTTTTTTGCCCAACGCATTTTGCTCCACTCTTACCATTTTCCATATACACTTCCCAGTTTTCCCAGTTTTTCTCAGTTTTTCCCAGCCCTCTCTAGTAGCAGGTTTTGTGTTGGTTTTTACCCCTCATCTTCGCTTTTTTTTCATAGCCTCTGCTGCTGCTGTGGCCAAAAATGCGATTAAAGTTTCAGCAGCAACATCTATGAAAAATGGCCAGCATAATTGGCAGAAATCGAGAAGCCATTGAGGGAAAATCGAAGCAATTGAAGAATTAACTTTTTGGTCTCCTATAAAACCAAAAACAAAAACGAAAAAAAAAGTACGACAAAAAAAAAAAGGATCAAATACAGTGCACACAAGTGAAAAACCTC
This sequence comes from Drosophila melanogaster, assembly GCF_000001215.4. Taxonomy (NCBI): domain Eukaryota; kingdom Metazoa; phylum Arthropoda; class Insecta; order Diptera; family Drosophilidae; genus Drosophila; species Drosophila melanogaster. The sequence goes on along the minus strand of NC_004354.4, from coordinate 5,153,993 downwards.
GACAGAACATTACCGCAGTGACCCAAATTTTGGGTGTAGACCATGGGGCTGCAATACTTGCAACAGTTGCCGCAGTGTTGCACTTTTTTATATGCCAAACCAGCTGCAGCAGCAGCGGCAGCAGCAACAGCAACATAAAACTGACAACAACAGAAGTGACTGGACTTGTTTTTAGGGGGCACACACAAATTAAAAACAAACCAAGAATTTTATTTATGCCTTGTCAGCGACAGCAATAAAAACAGAAACACAGAAACAGAAGCTGAAACTGAAGCTAAAGTGCGGCACTGGCACCGGAGGACTAGGCAAAGTCAAAACAATATAAATAGTTGCAGTACGGAAAATAATTCAACAACAATTTATTGGCTGAAAAGCGAACATAGAACTTTAAGAGCCGAATTGGTTTGAAAAGTTGCCGCAAAGTCTGCCTGTCTGCTTTACCACCGCAAATTCCTGCCCGAATATCCCTTAGATAACCGCAGGCAACGAAAACTGAATCATGCTTCTTGTTTCAATTAAAATTCAGTTTGCGTCCTTTGCCCGCGAGTCATTCATTTAGATCACTTCTGCTTGCCTAAACTTGGTCCCCTTGTCGGAATTTTGATTTATAATATATATCGCCATCACTTTTAACATTTCTCCTTGGGTTCCCTCAAATTCCGCCAGTTGAGCTTTTGCCATAAACAATTTATGGCACCCATTGTCCTTTATGGCAACTGCTTTCACAAGCTTTAAAAAGCAAACCATGGTAAAAAAAAAATCAAAAACAACCGCATTAAGTAAGATTCTCGTTACACTTTACAGTCATTTCTACTCTAATTTAATATATTTTAAAGAAAAAATATATAAGTGCTTTAACGTATCTCAAAGGATTCTACGCACATCCTGACAGGTGGCGCCACCTAGCGCTTTTAAGATGCGCAAGCTTTGCTATAAACCGAACTGCTACATGTCGAGTAAAATACTATGTAATTTTACGCCAGTGCAGTTTAAAGAAACATTTTAAAATTCTTTTTTTTTTTAATCATATTAAGTGTTTACTTACTTTACAAAAAAAAACATGAGCAACAAACTAGCAAACAACAAGCACATTATAAATTTTGTGTTCTATACTTTTTGACAATTTAAGCTTGTCGGTTTTTTTTTTTTTGGATTTTTATCGAACTTTCTGTGAGGAAAATAAATAAATCACGCGGAATTTCCGTTGGTTGGCGTTAATTGTTAATTTCAACAAACATAAAATATATATATACAGTGCAGTTTCAGCGCTGCAACTATGCTCCGCTGTAAAATCCCGCATCGGGCTGCATATCCCTTTTGTCCTTTTGGCCCGAGCCGAACGAAACGGAAGGACATTGTTTGCTCAGCGCCCCAAAGCATTGTCAATAAATTGTATGCAAGATTTATTGTCCCTCTCGATGGAGAAATGTCCCTCCGCTGCATCCTTTTTTGAGGAAATACCCGCCGCCACGGTTTTTGCTCCTGTATTTATTTATTTTTTTTTTCCCCCCATTTTATTGTCATTGCATTTTATGTGTTTAATCTAAGCTAATTGGATTTGCAAATGGCCGGCGAAACAAGGCAGATATCCGTGTATATGCATGGGCATACGAAAAGTCCATAAATAATGGATGTACATACATAGAATGTATTTTATGTACATACATATGTACATATACATACAATATAAATAAACATTTTTGGCAAATGCATGTCCTCCGTGGTTTGTTATCCAACTTTAAATGGTGAGCGATAAAAAATTAAAAATAAATATATATTTAGAGGTGTGCATGGCTAAAGAACTTTAAATATTTATGAAACGAAATGGAAATACAAATCAGTCATCGAGAGATGGAGGAGAAAAGTTCATAAACTGTATAATGTAAAAACTTTTGCCAAGCCCGAAAATCCCCAAACTTCATCAAAGATGTATGCAATGAATTCCGGAAACTAGTCCAAGTCAAAACGGCAATGGAACTTTATTCCTGCCATGGAATAAATTATATATATATATATATATATATATGTCTGTATACGGATATATGATATGCCGCCCAATGTGAAACTTCTGTGTCATCGGCTAATTTTAATCACTGGAAATTGAATATTTCCCATTGATTGCTATGGAACATATTTTACCATTCATTTTTATTGCTCTCCATTCATTACCATACATTTGGTTAGTAATATTCAATGAATTATGCCCGATAACAGTCGAATACTAATTGCCAAATTCAATTACGATAAATTCAATGGAACATCACGCCCACCTGGACGCCATTTTTGTTTAATTGCCTTTTTTTCCCCACAGACGCGAAGGACTTCGATGAAGGATAATGGACGAGTTGGATGTCACTTTTGGACGTTGCGACACACAATAGATATATTATGAAAATGACAGGCGCCGTTGTTGGCAAATTAAAACTGACAAGCCAGTGGTTAATAATGCGATTTAAAAATTATAAACTAAAAAATACG